>NC_092422.1:143915198-144218229 GCF_036169615.1 Heliangelus exortis | reverse complement strand
CTGGAGACCTATCCCTGCCTGCACCACTGTGAGCCTGGGGGCCAGTCCCCTCTCCCTCCTAGCCCTTCACAAAGATCATGTCTATCAAAAAAAGCCTGGAGAATGAATGGTAGGGAGTTATTTTGCTAAGGTGCATCCAGTTTCATCACCCTGGCCCTTCCAGACAGACCCCCAGCCCCATAACCAGCTCCAGCTACATCAGAATCACATAAGGCACCTCTCAAAACACCCGCATAGAAGCAAGGGAAGATGCTGCTGAACCCCCTCAAAGGCTGCAGTGGAGTCCTTGTATGACAGCTGCTGGGCTCAGTGCAGCCAGCACCCCACTATGCCAGCCCAAAGGGACCCCTGGGTTTCCCCTCAGAGGAGAAGGAGGCAGCTCAGTGTGCAGAGCCACAGCCCAGCATCCTCAAGGCTCTGGTACCCTCTGCTGGCCCTGAACATTTTTATTCCTAATGAAACCTCTTCTGGGGCGTGTTGCTCAGCCTGAAGGCCACTCACAGACACAGCAGCAGCCTCACTCCCCTGCAGCATCCAACACCAAACCGTCTTGGGAGGGCACTGAGTCCCCCACCACTGGTGCTCTTCCACAACCCAGAGCCACCAAGGGCAGGGATGTACCTGCACCTTACATCCTTGTGAGGATGCTGGGAGAGCTGCTACTACTACTTTGCTAGAAATTACAAAACCCTGCAGTTTGACAAATGGAAGGTCATGCAGAAGGGGTAAGTGGCTGCACAAGGACAGCCCACGCAGAACCCATGAGAAGCTCCAGAAAAGCAGAATATCTCTCCCTACAGTTGCCACCTTACCAACAAAGTGGTAGGGGCTAGGAAGAGGAGAATACACAGCTCTTGAGCCCTTCTGTATCCCTTCCTCACTCAGCACTGCTCTACCCCACTGGGGCAAGCAGCGGGCTGTGGCCACACATCCAGCAAGGCTTTCACGAAGCCCTTTTCGTTGCAGGGTAGAACATTTACCTACCACAGCCCTTGAAAAGGGGAGAAGCGAAGAGTAGTTTTGAAGCAGCTCATTTCCTTTGCTGCCACTGGCAGGTGAAGATGAGCAGCTTGCACACAGTGAGTGGGTAAGGTGCCTCCTACACCACTGAGCCCAGCACAGCAGCTTGCACCAACAATTTGGGCCTTGATAGATAGACCAAACTCCAAGTGAAAAAGGAGGTTCTGCCTTCAGCACTGCTGGTGCTGGAACTGCCAATGGGGCTGCATTCTGCACAAGGCAAGCCCCCTGGGTGAGTGCTTGGCAGTGAGTAACACAGGGCAAGCAGAAGTGCTACATTTCCAACCATAATCCTGTATCACCGTCAATGGTGGAAGGAGATGTATCATAGAGTGTTTTGGGTTGGAAGGGATCTCAAAGACCACCTAGTTCCAACCCCTCTGCTGTGGACAGGGACACCTCCCACAAGACCAAGTTGCTCTAAGCCCTATCCAAGCTGGCTGTGAACACTTCTAGGGATGGGGCAGCCAGAACCTCCCTGGTGGCCACTATGCTCAGTGTCTCACTACACTCACAGTAAAGCATTTCTTCCCAATATTCAAGCTAAACCGACCCTCTTCCATTTTGAAAGTTACCCCTTGTCCAATTACTACATGTCATTGTAAAAAGTCCTTCCCCAGATTTCCTGTAGGTACCCTTCAGGTACTGGGAGGCCCCTAAAAGGTCTCTCTGGAGCCTTCTCCAGGCTGAACAACCCCAACTCTCTCAGCCTGTCTTCATAGGAAAGGTGCTCCAGCCCTCTGATCACCTCCATGGCCCTCTATCCCTCCAGGCAGCCAAAAGACCCTGGACTACCAATATAATTTTTTATTTTAATACCAACTAAAAGCTTTAGGAGCTTAAAGAAAAACTGATGTGACACAGTGACAATGTACCCAAGGGCAACCCTGACCACTTGGTCTCAAGACAGAGGTTCTGGGGGGTTGCTTGGCTCCCCAAGGAAAAGCTTCTTCCAGGAGCAGGCACCAACCCCACAGGGCTCTCTGTCCCCATAGGCTGGTGTAAGGCAGCAGCAGTTTCCTCCTGGGGGTGGGACAGGGAGGTCACTTGATGCGGTAGAGGACCTTGCGTTGCATGCGGTGCTGGATCTCCCCCCGCCGCATCATCAGCTGCAGCACCTTGTAAATGGCATGTTCTGGGTATTTCTGGAAAAGGCAAGAGCAAGGGCAGATGAGCCAGCAGGAACCCACAACCACCACTAAAAGCCTGGGCGTGCCTCTCTGGAGGGAGGGAGCTCAGTAGGCACTCATTCTCCTTTCCTGTTCTGCTGTTTTGGGTCTGACTGAAGCCACTTTCACAAGTCAAACAGTTCTGGTTTCAAGGATAGAACCCCAAACTATCCAAGCAACCCTACATCTCAGTGCTTGTCTCGCTCCCTTTAAATTCTACAATCGCATTGCACACCACTCCCTACAAACAACTTCAAAAAGCAAACACAGCCAAAAGGTTCTCCAGCCACCTCCTGGGGAGTGGATTTCACCCCCAACCAGCAGCCTGGGGTGCCTGCTTTCACAGCCCACCATCTTCCCCCACCTGCAAGGGCCCAGTGCTCCCACCTGCCGCATGAAGTCCTGGACAATGCTGTGCTCCGACACCTGAGAGCCAATGGCGAAGCGGCGCTTCAGCTGCTTCTCAATGCGGGACAGCATCTCTTGGTCCTCCTGTGTCGTGAAGCCTTCTGCCCCTGGAATGAGAGGCTGCCCTGAGCTCTTTGTTCTGCCCCAGGTGTCACACTCAAAGCCAGATTGCCCATTTCCAGTGTCTCCCTGTAGGACACAGGTGCCGAGAATCTCAGGACGATGAGCCGGGCTGATGCCCAGTCCCACCTGTGCCCAGTTAGGGCTGGCCCCACTGGGCATGCCCAAAGACCTGGGGCCAATAAAAGGTGGGGCTGGGTGGAACTCAGCAGCTCATTTCCTGAGCAGAGTCGGGGCTAGTCTGGTCGAGGTTAGTTCCACTGACCAAGATCACCATTAGCTCTTGCATCTCTACTCGACATCGAGCTACCGATCCTTGCGACGCTTCGCTTCCGACTACATCTCCCACCACGCCTGCACATCTCCTGAGACTTTAAGGAATGTGTGCACAAATCCACCATCAAAGACTGTGGACCTTCAAAGGCTGAATGTGGAGCTGACTAATGGAGCTTCCTTGAAACCCTTCATACTACACTGTCTCCCAAGGAAATATTGTCTCCACCCCCACATGGAAAGAGATTACAAGACAAACGGTTAGGGAAACACCTCCAGCACTGGACTCTGCCCCTGGGATCATAAGGGGCCAGACCAGCACAGGTGAAGATCCCTGGTGTCATTTGTTGTTGCCTTCCCTGTAAGACACGGTGATAAGGCCATGATGGCCCTTGCTGTCACAGGCATCACTTTGTTCAAAAAACAAGTCCAGCACCTGCCCAGAGGCTGCCTGGTAGCACCCCCTGCCCCTGCAAGCTGGGGGGGGGGGCACCAGTCTCATCCCAAGAGGGATGCTAGGCTCTCCTTGCCCTGAGCACCCGAGCCCAGCATGTCACCCCTGCCCCCAGCACAGTGTGCCCCCCTCACCTGACAGGCTGCCTGACATGGCCGCATCAAGCGTGGACACCTGGAAGAGCCTCAAGGCTTCCTCAACATCAGCCTCGGTGGCAAAGGGCTGAAGCTTCATCTTTGCCAGGGACTCAGCAATGCGCACGATGGCCTCTAGCTGCCTATGGTCAAAGGAAACATTTCCATGCTTTCTACTGCAGCTCAGAGGTCTTCTCATCCAACCCTTGACACCCCCACCTACCCCACTCCAAGCATCTTCTGGCCCACGGCATCTCCAGTGTCACCCTGTTCAAAGAGGGCTATCCCAACACACCGCTAATCCCCTTCCAGGCCTACCTTAGGTGACACCCAAGCTTTGCAAACCAAGCTTTGAGAGTTTTGGTGGGGGCCAAGAGGGCACAGCTGCTCACCGGACAGTGATGGGGATGCTGGAGCGGCGGTCGCTCTCCTGCTCATGCTGGCGAGTGCCGCTCCGCATCAAGATGTAGCGGTTCTTCAGCTTCTCCGCTGCTGCTGCGGACAGCCGAGGGCCACATTTCCTGCAAGAAGGAACAGGAGCTGGAAGCAGTGCTGCTAAAAAGGGTCCCCTGAGCAGGGGTGGGTGTCCCAGGGCATCCCTCGCTTCCTTGGGCAAGGCTGTGGCACCACTGTAAGGTGCTTGCGCTTCGCTTTTTTCAAGGCAGGAGGTAAAAAGGGCCCTTCCACAAAGCCCTGCTTCCCACTCACGTCCGACAGAAGGAGATGAGCTTCTTCAGCTTGTTCAGCTCTATCTCGCCCTCCACCGCCTGGGTCTGCGTCAAAGCACTGACGTGTAAGGACATCACATGCTTGGCCAGAGTCTAGGAGAGCAGAGGGCAGTCAGGCAGCTGGAAACCCCATTTCCTCCCCCCTCCCCAAAAAATGGGGTACCTCTAAGTCTCAGCTGCACCCATGAGCCTCAACCCACCATGTCTCGCTGCTCGTTGTGCTCATCCTTGACAATGAAGATCATGTCAAATCGGGACAGGATGGTGGGCATAAAATCAATGTTCTCCTCACCCTTGGTCTCATCCCAGCGCCCAAAGACAGAGTTGGCAGCTGCCAGCACTGAGCAGCGGGAGTTGAGTGTGGTTGTGATTCCTGCCTGTGGTGGGAAGGAGAAACAGAGGAAGTCAAGGCCACATCCATCTCACAGCAGGAGCTAGAAGACTATTAACTCCCAGTGAAAGGTCCAAAGCAGTTCACATTCAAATAAAACCACTTAGGTAGCACCACTTAAGAGCAGTGGCTCTGTAATCATTTTACAGAGGAGAGGCACCAGCACCGGAGCTACATAGGACTGGAACCACATGTCCTTCTGGAGATGGACTGGATTCACCTGAGACTTGAGCACACACTTGAGTTACTCACTTCATTTAAAAATTCCTGTCAAAGGCAAGAACACACAAGACCCTATCACCAGACTTTCTACCTGAGAAAGAAACTGGTTGGCTGTGTCTGAGTCCCCCTGGGCAACCTTGGGGGTGAAGTGTGGGTTTGCAGATAGTAGGGCAAGAACAACCAGCACGGAAAAATGACAGGGGGTGTTCTGTTACCAGGGACTGAATAGCTAAGGGGTGAACCAGAGCTACCAGGATAGAGCAGAAAGAAATTGTATAAAAAAAGCTTGAGAAGTGGAAACAAAGAGAAACTCTGATTTGAGACAAGACCTGGCACCAGTACACCAGGCCATTTTTGTAGATCTTCTGAAGGTGTGGAGAGCAATGAAAAGGAAGAAAAAGAAGTGATATCAGGCCATGATATGGGGATATCAGCCGAACTACTAAATTTAGAGGAGAAGAGACAGGCAGAGCAGAAGGAGCTCTTTTCAGTCCTATTGAAGCTTAGGCTGCCCAAGAGAAGACAATCCTACAAAACCTACAGGCAAGGTTGACCCATCTCAGATCAGAAAAACTGGTAACCATCAAACCCACTGCCTGGACAAGCCACCTTAAATGGGCAGTTCTGGCAAAAGATGTGTGATTGCTGGCTTTTGGGGAAACGCAGCAGCAAGCCAGGCTCCTGTCTTGGAGCAACATGCACCCACAGCTCACCTTAGCAATGGAGATGGTCTGCTGCTCCATGGCTTCATGGATGGCCACACGGTCATCCTCCCTCATCTTCTCATCCGAGATGGGAGAAATGAGATGGAATGAAAAAAAAAAAAAAAAAGCACCATCAGTGATCAGTGACCTCCACTGGACCTCAGCTATACACCCACCGATGCTGACCCCCAAGGTAAAGCTCTGTGACAACCTCTGCTTAAGAGTGCTGGATGTAACAAGAATTTCCCTGCATGGCCATCCCTCGACCTTCCCCAGAAGAAAGTGAGGCAGTCTCAGGAGAGTTGCCCTTTCTCCTGTAGCTCTGGGCTCTCCCAGGAGCAGTCAGCAGCCCCCACTGCTCTCTTCCCTATTCCCACACAGACAGCCCCATTGGTACCTTGTCAAACTCATCGATGCACACCACTCCACCATCTGCCAGCACCATAGCTCCTCCCTCCATGAAGAAACTCCTGGAGGAAGGGTCACGGATGACGGAGGCTGTCAAGCCAGCAGCACTGCTGCCTTTTCCTGAGGTGTACACCTAGAGGCATGCATGACAAGGAAGGCGACAGCATGTCAGCCACCACGGGACCCAGGACCCCACCACTCCAGCTGGAGGACAAAGCACCTCCCACACTACATAATTCAGAGCTGCCAGAAGAAATGCAAAGCCCTCCAGGAAAACCGCTCAGCACGTGCTAAAAGCAGACCTGCTGGGTACAGAGGAGGATTATTGCATAGTCTCAGGCCTTGGACTAAGCAGCTATGATACACCAGAGGGCTTGCAGACACACCAGTACAGCTAGTAAGTACAGAACAGGGCATAGTTTATTGTTTGGTGGGCTGCTGCATTAGCTTTGTTTTCCTCCCAAGGGGGAAGAAGGCAGTTAGAGGCTGAGTTTAATGGAGACCACGAAAAAAACCACCTCTGCAAATATAATTTCATGCCTGGGCTCAGTCTGGAGGTCCATGCTTAGGAGGCCGTCAACTTTGTTTGTCCTGACCAGCCAGCCTCTACTCTGATCAAGTCTCAACAATAAACAACACCACTCATATCTTTGGACATCTACAAATAGCCCAGCTCGTATCTTAATGAAAGGTGTTACCTGCTTCCCCTTCCCTTCCTTATCCTGCAGCCCATCTCCTCCAGGCTAGCACTGCCAGAGATGGCAGCTCACACCTCTGACAGCTACTATAGCTGTGGATGCCAGGCAGGTATCTGCTGTGACCACAGACTGGTCCTCCATGCTATGTGAGGAACCGGAGGAAGAAATGCTGCACCACAAGTTGGCACCTCACACCACCTACCCCGATGGGCGAACACTTCTCAACGAACTTCAGCAGCTGCGATTTGGCCGTGCCGGGGTCACCCAGCATCAGTAAGTTGATGTCTCCTCTGCGAGTCAGTCCATCTGGAAGCCTGGAGCAACAGAGTGGGGAGAAAGAGAGGGAGGAGTGATGGGGAGCCTTCATTTTGACACCCAGGTGTTGCTGACAAATGGCAGGTGGTTGGTGGCACCACTAGAAGACTTCATGAGGGCTCCGTGCTGCCAATGACACCCCTGCCATTGCCCTCTCTCCACCTGGCTGGCTTTTCCCTACCTCTTGCGAGAGCCTCCAAAGAGGAGGCAGGCAATGGCCTTCTTGATGTTGGTGCTGCCGTAGATGGAGGGCGCGATGCTCTTGGCAATGGTCTCATAGATGTTGGGCATGGCAGTGAGGCGACGAAGCTCCTCCTCTTCTTGAGGGGTCACCGAGCCAGCAAAGCTGTGTCCTATACAGAGGAGAATGAAGCAAGACCAATCAGAGATTTTTAAAAAGTAAATGACAGTACTGCCTCCACCCTCCCTCACTACCACCAGGCTCCTTTCTTGAAGATAATGCCAAGTGCCACCGGGTGGGAAGGTGGAGAAGGCAGGTGGTTGCTATCCTAGCAAGGCTGGTAGGAAAAAATAAAGATCTTGGGCAGAACAGCTCTGGAGGAACTTGAGGGAGAATTACAGTCAGGACCATTATTTAAAAACATTGCTCAATTTTAACTATTGACTTCAGCCCAGATCCTCAGGGATAGATTAGCAGATTCCTACTAAGATGAGCAGATTCCCACAAAGATCAATAAGATAAAAATACTTAAATTCCCTGGAGGACTGGGGCTGAAGCTTCCTCATTTAGTATCGCTGAAAAAAAACTCACACAAGATACCCAGATAGAAGACATAGCTGCTATATAGGCAGCAGAGAAAGACCCAGCTTGTGATTTCGTAACAGTCCTTGCTGAAAGACCACTTTGTTCAGGGAGAGGCTCCTCCAAACACCAGAGTATCGATGCAGACCAGACAGGCACCAAAAGCAGCCCTCACCTGAGCCCTCCATGTCCACCTGGATGCCCACCACACGGACATAAGCACTTCGGATGCCCACGCCCACATTGTCACGGCTTTTGTTTTTGCTCTGGGCAGACTTCTTGATGGAGTAGATGCCCATGATAGTGACTCTGTTCCCAGGGACAACTTTGTCACACAAGTACCTAAGAGGAGGAAGGGGAAAGAAAGAGATGGTAGGGGAGGAAAGGATGGCACCTGCTTTCCCTGCAGGGTGTCGGGGAGGAGACCATGCTGGTACCTGTCACAGTACAGCTGCAAGTGCCGGGGCATCTCCCCGTGTGGCACAGCATCTGGGGACTCCTGCAGCTTCAAGACCTGGAAGTCCACGCACTTGCACTTATCTGGCATGATGAAATACGGGTCCAGCGGGCACTTTGGGCGGCCAGCTTGTTCTCTGTGCAGAGAAATCAGTCACAGATGGCTGATGGCACTCAGGAGCCACCCCTACAGAGAGCACAGCAGTGACAGAACTCGCAGCAGCCACCCTTCCAAATGGTTCCCCCGACAGGTGAGAAGGGCAGAAACACAGTACCAAACCAAAGGTACACCAAGGCCTCTGTGTCTTGCCCTCAACAGCTGCCAAAAGCAGGGAGGAGAACTAGCCAAAGACAGGCTGATCCTTGCCTGAATACTTGCTCTGCCTCCCCCTCTCCTGCCTGCTAGCTAGAAGCAGAGAGGAAGGTAATTCAATAATTACACCAAAGGCAGCAGCACAGTCTCAGCAACATGGCAAGGCATTTTTCTCTATAACGTCACACACAAAGAAAATGTTGAGTGGCTCCCGGTGAGAAAGCAATTAGCAATGTGACAAGGCTGCCATCAACCTCCCAGTCTCTGGAGACTGATCTGCCTTGCTAGAGCACGAGCTCTCAGTGACAAGGAGCACCTCCTCATCCTGATGCCATCTCAGCGTGCAGCAGTATCAGTGCCTGACTCCGTGCAGGCAGGGACAGGCATTTCAGGGAGGGCAGCTGGAGAGTGCAGACACCCTCATCCAGTCAAAGACCCGGAGCGAGACACTGCACTGACCACACACAGAAACAATCCCTATCCCAAAGACCTCTTAAGATGCATTAGGGCTAAGGAGCAGGAAATAAACATGCAGGCACGAGCTTGAAGACACAACCCATCACGGTCTGTCAGCACAAAAGCTGCCACAGTGGCAGCCTAAAGGCTTACATTTTGCACGGGCATCAAGAGGATGTAAAGCAGGATTTGAAGGTTAGTAGCAAAGCATCCCTACAGAAGGCAATGAAAAACAGCCCCTTGGGAAAGGGGAACACAAAAGCAAGAAGTTTGTTTGAAAAAGATAGGAATTTAATAGGAAGTTAGGACAGCAGCTTAAAGCAGCATTATGAGGCAGCTTAGGGTAGGAATAAACCACCAGGAACAACAGGTAAAACATCCTACAGATGAAAAGAAATCCCTGGAGATGATGGATCAACACTGCTTGCAGCACCGATCATGCAGCCATGGTCATGACCAACATGACCACAGATGGATGGAGCTAAAACCTGCCAGCTGTGTGTGCACAGTGGAAGAGAAGAGGCAAAGAGCAGGGCAGATGTTCTGCCTCATGCAAATGGTAACCGACTCTCTGCAGTGCACATGGGATAAAAGGGGGGGAAAGGTGGGGACACAGCCTTTTTTCCACCCCAGCACCCCCAAGCTCGCTGCACACATCCCCACATCAGTACTTACGTGTTGCACTTCCTGGGGAGAGCATAGCCCTCCAGGCCTGGGCGCACCGCGATGTTGCTGATGGTGTTACGGCAGCTGCGGCACTGGATGGCTATTTTGGTGGCTTTGGCTCTCACAGGGGTTGCTGCAATTACAATTCCAGGGATCTTCACGAGGTGGGACATCTGGTCAGACTGAAAAGGAAAGGGTGAAGGGAAGGTGAGAAAGCTGCCACTGGAGGATGGATGGGAAATTAAAAAAGATGTAAAAGAAATACAGATCTTTCTAAGTTACACTTCCCCCATCCATGGGACTAAAGTACCAGAACAAAAAAAAAAACAGTGCTTCTTGACAATGTCATTCCCTTACTCTAAGGGTAGTAGAGGAGGGTTGCATGAGTGATTTCATGATGATTTCAAAACAGGACAAAACACTCCATAAAGACCATCACTAATAGTAGTAATGTCCCCACAGCGGTCATCAGTAAGAACAGTTCTTTGTAGTCAGATTTATATTGCAGAGTATCTCTGCTTGTAAAGTGGAGCAAAACTCATGCCCTGAACTTTGTGAGCCAAGTAACAAAAGCTTCCCTGTAATCACAGCCACGAGCAAGCAAGCCCTCCACTCACTGCTCAGTGTGGCAGCAACTTCACCTCACCTTCAGGCTGCGGATGTTGGCTGCATTGGCATCAGATCTCAGCATGACCTGAATGTCTTGAAGAGCTTCCTCTCCTGAAGGACGAGGACGAGTCACTTCATCTGCAACTTCTTTTGCTGCTTCTTCCAACTAGAAAGGGAATAACTAGTTTATTATGGGTAGATGACAGCACATCACCAGGGTGGCACTTGTGATGTAGCAGTGTCAGTGCACCAGGCAGCCAACTTCCTCCATCCTTACCAGCTGCAGGTGCTCTGCTGGTTGCTTGTACAGATAATCAGCGAGATCTTCATCAAAGCTGGCCAAGTCTTCCATCTCCACCTCTACCCAGTACTGACTCAGGTTATAGTGCCGTTTCAGCTCATCCCTGAAAGGCAGTCAAGCAGCAAAGGTTTGCAGACACAGCAGAAAGCAGCAATCACCCATAGCAATCTTCTGACAAGCATGGAGCAGAAAAAGCAGGTTCTGCAGGGAGTCTTTGGTTTGGAAAGCAAATGGGGAAAACCACAAGAGACAAGAGAAGCCTAAGAGGACACGGGCAAATCTTTCACAGAGAACTACTTAGAAATGTGACACTAGACCAGAGACCGCAGCACTCCAGTACCTGAACAGAGCCTACAAGAAAGATGGGGAGGGGTTCTTACATGGGCATGTAGCAAAAATGCAAGACTAATGGCTTTAAACTGGAAGAGGACAGATTTAGACTGAACATTAGAAAGAAATTCTTCACTATGAGGGTGGTGAGACACTGGAACAGGTTGTCCAGGGAGGCTGTGGATGTCCCCTCCTTGGAAGTGTTCCAAGTCCAGAATGGATGGGCTTGGAGCAACCTGGTCTAGTAAGAGGTGTCTCTGCCCACGGCAGAGGGATTGGAACTAGATGTTTCAGGTCCCCTATAACACAAACCATCCAGTTTTTCTATGATGATATAACACCAATGCTTGCAGTGATGATTTAAAGAACTAACTGTTTACTAGGAATACATTAACAGTCAATTAGAAAACATCTACATTTGTTATACCTAGAACATGATTTTAATAGTGAAGCAGTAGCATAGCAAGCAATGTTCTCCTTAAAAAAAAGAAAACAAAAAAAACAAACAAACCCAAAACCAAACTACAACACAAACCAAAAAAACAGGCTGCATGAAATTCAGAGGTGAACAGTAAGATTGCATGATACATCTGTATGTCCTCCCAGAGTTGTTTTTCCAGACTCTACAGGAAAAGACACAGCCCAGGCACACTGGCAGCCTCAGAAGGCACACAGGGACAATGCTGAACAGATTTTAATGGACACAGCCAAAACTCCAGACCACAAAGCACTAGAACATGAAGACAGAACTTCCACCTCAGAACTAGGGGCAAAACTGGCAGCACAGATCCAGGCTGGATATTAGAAAGAATTTCTTTACAGAGAGAGTGATCAGACATTGGAATGGGCTGCCCGGGGAGGTGGTGGATTCTCCGTCCCTGGAGATATTTAAAAAGAGACTGGATGTGGCTCTCAGTGCCATGGTCTGGTAACCACAGCGGTAGCGGATCAAGGGTTGGACTTCATGATCTGAGGTCCCTTCCAACCCAGCTGATTCTATGATTCTGTTGCTACCTCTGCCACTACCAGCTACCCAAAATATCTAGGAGACCAGACCTCACTTCTCCTACAAGGTTAAATGGGAGCAATAACATTACCTCTACAAAGAGCTCTTTACAGTCTATGGGAGGAGATGAGCTGACGGGGGTGCTACTGCATAAAGCCGGGGTGTGCACAGGAGCAGGGAGACGGATGTGCAGGTGGTGTGTGCGAAGGAGTAAGGCACAGAAGGATAAGAAGGGACAAAGCAGCCGTACCTGTATTTGAAGGTGAAGCCCGTCCGGTCCGTGCCCACTCGGTACTGCCGCAGGAACTCTTTGAACCGCTTCTGCAGCTGCGACTTCCGAACCTGACCATCGTCCACCGACGCGTCCCCCCCAAAACTGTCGCTGTAGTAAACACCGGGGTCGTCGAAGCCGGACATAGTGACAGCTGCTCCCCTGCGAGGGAGAAGCGAGAGAACGGAGTCAGCCCCATCCCCATCTCCAACCACCCCCTCCACCCCACTAACACCCCGCGGCCCCACTGCACCCCCCGACCCCAAGCTCTCCCCTTCGCCCCAAAAACCCTGTGCAGCCCCACGCGTCACCGCTTCCCGTTATCTCCCGTTATCTCCCATTCCCATTCCCATTCCCATCATCCCGCACCACTCCGCACCCCGCGGAAAGCCGCCAACTTTATCGCGGCAAAACGGGCGCGCGGAAACCGCACCGCTGTAAGGGGCGGGGCGGGGCCGCCGCTCACTCCGATTGGCTCAGCCGCCACCCAAGCCCCGCCCCAAGAGGAAGCGCGCGACGTCGACTCTGCTTCCGATTGGACGAGACTGGGCGCTCCGCCCCCCCCTGCCGGCCCGGGCGCAGTTTGGCGCGAAATCTGGGGGCGATGGGCGGGGGGAGGTGAAATGGCGGTGGGAGAGACCATTGTGGCCGTGAGCGGAGGGGGAGGCGGGTGCGTGGGTGAAACCATTGCGTGCGGCGTCGAGGGGAGTGCGGTGGTTGCCCTCAGGTGGGCAGCCTGAGGAAGCGTTGGTGCCACAGGCCGGGAGGGCGGCCGGGACGTTAATTGTGGAAATAAAATAAATTACTGTTGTAGTTTTCCTCTGGGGCAGCTGGAGCCTGTCGATGCAGGGCTTTTTTTTTTTTTTGGGGGGGGGGGGGGTGGCAGGGCTCGAGTGGGTCTGCCCCGTGGCAGAAAGCGTCTGGAGCTGGACCTGGGCAGAGGAGAAACGTACTGGATGTGGTGGGAAGTACTGTGGGGCAATGGTGTGCAGTGGTCTAAATCTTGAAAGGATCTACTCGACAGGAGATAGTTTTAAATAATTGATAGTTTATTGCTCGACTGCTTAAGAGTAATTAATTTAAGGCTAACCGGTAAGATAAGGGAGCAACCTGACATTAGAAACAGGAGCTTTGGATTAAGTTGGGCAATCAGCCCAAGGAGCCACATAAAACTGTTTAGGTCAGTGTCCCTTGAGTGAGTTTTGCGAATTACAATAAGGAAACCACACCTCCAGAAGTTAAGATCCCTGCCTCTGCTTGTAGACCCACCCACTGAGGTTGCACACTAAAATTAAAAGACACTGTACCTTTAAATGAAGGCGAGGATGCCTTGCACCAATGAACTTTAAGCTAAGGGATTGTAAGCACCATTAATATTATGTATATATAATGTGTACACCATACATATTTTGTAGATATATTAATTTACAATGAGTAAATGTGTGACTTTTCCAACCTAGTGTGTGCCAGCTTTGTGGGAGTAGCCCCCAGCACCCCCTTTTGCATAGAACTCACTAATAAATTGCTCATACCCCCATTCTGTGTGTTACTGGCTTGCACACTGCATGAGCAAACCCCATTTTGGGAGAAGAGTTGGGTGGTCTGGCTGAGACCCCACAGTGGCTGTGGGGCTGGCAGCCTGCAGTGGGGCTGCTGCTCCCTCAGGGTGTGTGTTCTCCACGATGTTTTTCTCCTCTTTTTCTCCTGTTTTTCTCTTTGGATTGACAAGAAGCTGAACATGAGCCAGCAGTGTGCCCAGGTAGCCAAGAAGGCCAATGGCATCCTGGGCTGGCTCAGGAACAGCGTGGCCAGCAGGTCCAGGGAAGGGATTCTGCCCCTGTACTCAGCACTGGTGAGGCCACAGCTTGAGTCCTGTGTCCAGTTCTGGGCCCCTTAGTTCAGGAAGGAGATTGAGGTGCTGGAGCAGGTCCAGAGAAGAGCAAGGAGGCTGTGAAGGGATCCAACACAAGTCCTATGAGGAAGGGCTGAGGGAGCTGGGGTTGTTCAGCCTGGAGAAGAGAAGGCTCAGGGAAGACCTCATCACTCTCTACAACTCCCTGAAAGGAGGGTGTAGCCAGGTGGGGGGCGGTCTCTTCTCCAAGGCAACTATCAGTAGACAGGAGGGCACAAGAGGTCTCAAGTTGTGCCAGGGGAGGTTTAGGTTGGACATTAGAAAGAATTTCTTTACGGAGAGGGTGATCAGACATTGGAATGGGCTGCCCAGGGAAGTGGTGGATTCTCCATCCCTGGAGATATTTAAAAGGAGACTGGATGTGGCACTCAGTGCCATGGTCTGGTAACTGCAGCAGTAGTGGATCAAGGGTTGGACTTGATGATCTCAGAGGTCCCTTCCAACCCAGCCAATTCTATGATTCTATGATTCTATGATCAGCAATGAACTTGCTGAGGGTGGGGGAAAGGCTGGTGGGTCATTGTGTAAGCATTCTGGCTCTTCAGAACTGTGGTAGTGTGCATCCTAAATTCAAGCAAAGCTGGGGAGTGCAGTGCATTGCAAAGAAGGTTTTAAAAGCAGCAGTTGTAAAATAAAGACCATTGCATGGCAGAGAAGCCACATATAAAGATTATAGATATAGTCCAAAGCAAAGCTTTAGGCTTCACCTCTGAAGACTTCTTCAGGCTCAATCTGGAGCTCTTCATTGTATGACAGTAAATAGCTATGAGATACTCCAAGCACCATACCTCTTCTGCCCTGAGCAGAGAGGGGATGATGTCTTTCTGAACCCAGATTTCCTCGCTTTGACATCACAGTTGTGATTTCTTTGGGCGGTGTAGAGGGGCTCATGGTAAAGGTGTAGAGGGTAAAGTGCTCATGGGCATTTAGTTGCATGTTTGGGATGGTTTAGTTATTCAGCATGGTTGGGTAAACATAATGATTTAGTTGGGGTAGATTAGAGGGACTGAAAAGGCAGAACTTAAATATTAAGTTTGAATGAATAAATTCTTGTATTGGATTAGCTATTAGGCCTCATATCCCTGATTTTCAGGCATCTGACTGTCTTTTTCAAGGACCATTTTTGCTACCAGGGATTGGCAAATAGAGAAGAATTAAAGGGGATTTTTGAAGGGGTATGAGGCAGATAAGAGCCTGAAAATAATGACAGCCCCTCCTGCTTATTCCCTGCAGGACCTGCCTTTGATTCTTGTTCAGAGCTCTTTGAGCAGGTTCAGTGCTGGTCGTTAAAATAGATCAGTGGGAAAGTGTGTCTTTGAGATTAAGGTCACAGCCAGAACAAGCAGCATCAAGGAGGCAGGTTGATCACAGAGGCTTTCTGGTGGAAAAAGAGGAGAGGACTCTGAGGAGTCTGATAATGGCCTTGCCTGTCCTTGCTGTGCCATACTTGAACGGGAGCTTCTCCCGCAGTGACTCCTGTGATAGAAGACCCTCCAAAGCAGACAGGGCCCATGGTCCTAACAGTGGCAGATCTCTCAGTAAAAAGGGTGGAAAGCAAGCTGTGTGCGTGGGGTGCTCCAGCAGTGCTGTGTGTTTGGAATGTCTTTGGCTATGCCCCGTATGTGCTAAGTCCGGGGAGTAAGTTGGGTTGGTTTGTGAGGGCATGCAGTTGCCTATATCTGCCTTGCAGGATGAAAACCTAGTGTGCATTTCATTTCTGGGTGGTGAAAACATAGTCTGCTTTTCTGGTTCCCACTGAAGATCTCCCCAAGGCAGGCAGTTAACAGAGCCCTTGGCTGGTAGTATCAGGGAGAGAGCTGCCCTGGTTTTGACCAGCTAAGGGTCTCACCACCTTTTGCTTTTAATAGTACAGCAGCCAGCTATTACATATGGCTTCTGCCCCTTAAAAATACTTCACACACACAGAGAATTTGGCCCCATTTCTAGAAACAGAGACGTGGGTAGGAGCTGAAGACGCCTGCCCCAGCTTGTAAGAGGTTATTGTTAGCACTGAGTGGGAGCAAAAATCTGGCTATGATGATAGCTCCCACTTTTGTCTATGGCCATGTCTCTGGAAATGGTACCTCCAAGAGACATGAAACTGGGAGGAAAAAGGACACCTCCTTTCTCCGTGAGTAAGGTCTGAATAATAGGAAACGCCAGGCCTGATGACTTTAAATTGAAGTTTATTATGTGTATAAATTATAAAATCAGACAAGAGAATGACACTGTATCTTCATCAACAGTCTTCTGCTTTTTAAAAAACAAAAATGATTGGAAAAAGAATTAACAAAGGCCTACTAGTGTCATATAAAATAGTCTGTAACCCAGGGTCCCAGGGTCCAGTCTGTGGACCCTGTGGCTCCACAGAAAAAGTGATCACAGTATTATCTTACGAGTAAAAAAACTGAGCAAACAAGAGCTCTGGAAAGCTTTGTATTTCTGAGGAGAGACAGATTTCAAAGCTGCATTTCTGATCCTGTAAGATTTTTGCAGGCACTCTGTAAAGCAACAACAATTTGTGGCCATTGTTTTTAGCCTTTGCTACCCTTAGTTTTTGGTGATAAAGTTAGTCTCTGAGAAGAGCTCACACCAAGCACGAGAGAGACTTTACCTGAACCCCCTTACAGCACTCTCTGATTTCTGGGCAGAAAAGTCTCCTAGTATTAGTGGCAGAGCCAAGATCACAGTACCCAGTCAGGGGTAATTTCTCTCACAAGGACTGGGGTAGGTGGATTAGTTCAGAGTGAGGGAAGGCACAAGGAGAGTGTGAAGGTCCTGGGTTTTCACATGGCAAACAAGCCCACGGCAACCGTCGTGGCTAGGAAGCTGAGTGCCAGGATCCACCGCACCAGGGGAGTCATGGCTGTGTGTTTCCTGTTTGACTTCTCACTCTCTTTCCCAGGCATTGGACCTACATCAAATAAGGAGGGGAAAAAAACAAACCAAAAACAAAACGGTTAGGTAAGAAGAGGTTGAAGCAAGAAGCTGCCAGTATGCCACACTTGCTCTCCCCAGTGCTGGACCAGACCCAGTTGGAGTTCTTAAGGGGAGAAGGAGGAAGCCCAGAGCCCAGTTGGATCGGGAGAAACAGCAGCAGCAGGTTCTGCTCTCCTGGGTAAGTGAAGAAGAGAAGCAGCAGCCTTGACCTGGGAAACACAAAGGCTCACATCCCCTCTGCCTGTATGTGAGTACCAACCTCTTCCCTTCTCTCCTTACAGGCTCATAAATGCACCACCCAGCTCCATTAACCACCTGACGTGTGCCGAAGACAGCCAAATACTTCAGCAAGAACTTTAAAAGGCATTTTGTCTCCTACATCTCATTAATTTAATTGGTTAGGCGTCTAGTGGCCTTAAACAGGTTGTCCTCAGCACTCCAGACAAATAATTTTCTCAGTAAAACTCTAGGATGGGATTCCTCATCCATAACCAAAGTTTTCTGAAAACCCTACTTTTATGAGTGTATTGTGAAAGGAGATGCAAAGCTTCCCATAGAACTTTTACTGCCTTCCCCAAAGAAGTAGCTTTAAGCTTCATTGTCTAGAGATATGCAAGACAAGGGTCCTGCTTTCCATTCTTTGCCATGGAAAAGCTGTGGTTCAACCCAGTATGCATTGAAGAATCTGCCTTTTCGTTTTGGAATGAGTCAGTCATAAGGGCTTTTTTATTTGAATCACACATTATCAGGGAAACCACACTCCTCTGTAAACATCTGAGCCCGCTCCTCACTCAGTCACAATCCCCTGAAAAGGGATTGCTTTGCTTCCAGCCACTGCTCTGGGTGTGCCCAGCTCAGGATTGGTACTTGGCAGTGGATGGAGAGATTCTGCAGTTTTGCAAAGCTAACGGGCAACCTTCTACTTCCCCACTTCTCAACTGGTCACATTTCACCATCCAGAACAAAGTTCACTGTAAACCCAGCACACTTTCAGGAGAGTATTCAGTAAATACTTATGGAAATCAGAAAAATGACCAGAGGAAGACAGGCCATTCGATAAGACTGTGTCCTTTTAAGAGAAGAACTTCTGTCAGAATCATAGCACCACCCTGATCTGCTGGGCCCAAAATTGCTGCCTTTGCTTCAGGGAACTCAAGGTCAGTTTTCCCTGTGGTTGAAAATTCATGTGGTGAATGGACCTTACACTTGTTACCAGCTAAAACCTTTTTCTTTGTAAAGCTTCCGCATTGACACTATTTCTGGAGAGCCCATACATGTCATTCTTGTTCTTTCATGTCTAGAAGAAGCTGTGCACCCACCACTGCCTCTCCCTGCACTACCTACTTACTCATGGCTGGAGAAGAGACAGGGCAAGCACCTCACGTTTGTTTCTCAATGGCTTTTGCAAACAAGAACAGAGGAAGAAAGGAGAACAAAACCACAAGGGGCAATGTTAATCACCTGCCCTTAGAAGTGTCTTACCGTGCTCATATGATCTGTTAAGGTTCCTTGAACGAAGCTCTGCCTTTGGCTTCACAGGGTGACCATTCTCCTGGCCCTTAGACACCAGCTCCTGCAGTGCTTCAAATACCTGAGAAAAGAAAACACTGCCTCATTATGTGGCCTCCTCTTCTTTCTTCACTGGACCCCTGGGCCCTGCCCTAGACACTTCAGAGACTAGAGGAAGACACAGTCCTTCAGTCCAAGTCTCCTGGCACTTTTTGCACAGCACATAAACTGCCTGTGGGGTCAAAAGTTTATCTTTCAAATTCCTTGCTCACTTTACAGGTTCTCCCTGAAGCTTCCATCTCAGGAGAAGGCTATTGCCCATCTTCTGGTGGGAAGGAAAGCAAGGCACTTGTGCATTTAGTCAGCATCCACAGAGGACCTGTGAAGCTGTACTACAGATGTACTTAACAGAGAACAGCTTTTTACTAGGCTCCCAGGTTGGACATGTGCATCCATTCAACTCTGACTAGCTCACCCTAATCCACAACTTCCCAGAACTCCACAGCGGAAATACTGGCTTTGCCTTCCCTCTGTAGCTATAACCTTGCTTCAGAGAGGGCGTGGGCAGGCAGGGCTGGCTGGTTGTTACTCACCTGTATATTTAGCAGGAATGCTTTCTTGGCCTCCTCCAAAACCCTTTTCTTAGTGGCAAGATCCATCTCGAGGGCGTTCATGCGGGAGCGATAGAGTTGCTTGAACTTGGTGGCGTTGGACACTCCACCAAAGGTGAAGAAAGCCAGCCCTTCTCCAGTGCTGGGCAGCTGGAGGGCCTTTTGGGCAATTTTCTTCAGCACCTGCCCCCCAGACAGGTCTCCCAAATACCGAGTGTAGGCATGGGCCACCAGGAGCTCTGGATGGTTCTTGCCTACGTAATGGAGCCTCTCGACGTATTTCTGAGTAGCCTCGGGACATGGGATCACTTCCCTCCAGTTGCTGCCGTAGAAGTACTTCAAGTCTGCCTCCAAGGCAGCTTTCCGGTGCAGCTCCACCGGAAAATACACAGGGGCATAAACTGGGTTGTCTTTGTTACGTTCAATCTCTTCCTCCAGAGCCGAGTAGATGAAGTACAAAGATGCCGTAACCAGCTGAAAGAGAAGGGAGAGGATGAGCTACCAGTGCATCTGTCCATCTTCTTCAGGTTTGGGGGGCAAATTTGACTAGCAAAAAAGTTACTCATGGGCACACCCAGGAGGACTCACGCACATCTGTGCTGTTGCAGGTTTTCCATGTGGAAAACTGAGTTGCAAGGTGCCCTGAGACACAATTTAGCCCTTCCCCGTCTGCCTGAGGCAGCATCAGGTAAGACCTAAGCCCTTTCCAGCAGATACTGATCTCACCTGTCCTTAAAAGCTGCTGCCTTCACCCACAAGTTAAAGGTCTTGCAGCTGGAGCCCTATTAATGGAAACCGGAGCCCCATTAAATCATCCCTGATCTATTCTTCTTCCCTCTGTCAACAGAAAGGGTATTCCCAAAGGTATGTTTTTCTGGTGCATTGTTCAAATCTGAATGCTTCCAGATGTGGCTCCCCCTTTATGGGGCCTTGGGAGACGATGACACATCCCATTCATTTTTCAACATATTCACCCTGTTGGCATCCCACCATCCTTGGAACAGAGGCACCACCACTCTCCTCAGTCACACTTGCAAGTGGGGTTGCCTCCCTTGTTGCCCTGAGCTGACAAGATAAAAGGGGGCTGGAAGCACAGCCTGCCCCTGAAAGATGCCTTTGTGAAGGAGTGCTGTGAGGCTGTGTGTGCTCCTTTCTGTTTTGAAACCATTGTTATTGTTGTTTTTCCCAGCTTACGCGATAACTTCCTTCTCTCTGCCAGCTTTTCCACGTGGCATAAGACAATCTAGCTGTGTTCTCTCCTTCCTCAGGCTTTTCTGTTTTCAGAGGCTGTATACATATATTACACCTACACCACCCCTTCTGTACCCTGCAATCCCTTATCGGCAGCCAAGGGTAAAACATGAAGGTATTGCAGTCCAGGTGAGTCAGGTTTGGAGGTGGGGGGAAAGGAATCAAGCTGCTGGCAGGAGAGAAAGCAGTTTACATAGCAAACAGTTCTTCAGTAAAAGAGTTGCTGTTTCAACTTTTCCCCACTGTGTCAGCAAAGAGGACTTTGATAAGCACAGGGGCAGTGGTTTGGTTGTGGAAGCAACTAGTCAGATTCTGGGGATTCATGTGTCAGGGCAGATAGAAAGTTTTGCCAAAAGAGTAAATATAAACAGAGGTTATTAAACAGTAACCCGTTATCCAGCTTATTGGAAAAGAAATAAAATACGGGAACATTGCCTAACAAATAAAGACAGTGTAACTTGACTGGTTGTTCTCAGAGACAGAGAGTGGTTTAATGGGAAATGTGGCTTTTTAAAACTGTGGTTACTTTTTAAAACCCACGTCACATCTCACTCTCCCTGACAGCATGTAAATACCTTCTAAGAAAATGAGTTGTTTTCTTTAATGTCCAACTTCTTACCTTATTGCCAGCCTGTCTCAAAGTTCACTGCCTAACCCAGGCTGCAGTTCTAACAGCAGGAAGTCAGCACCCGAGATTAAATTTATGCTTGGCTAAGTATCCTGAATGCACTCTGTCAGAAATAAGTCGTCTTTTTCCTGTACTTGTCGATTTATTGGCCAAAGAACAACTCAACAACAAAGCAATTAACCCACACTTTGGAATGCTCGTTGTTATTTGCAAGCCCGTGTGTCACATCCTATAGCCTCCCAGGAATTTCTGGCCCAGGTGCATGCTTTGTTTTTGCTCATCGCTTTGTTATGTGGCATAGATCCCAGGAATCGTGTATCAAGCCAGGCTAGGTGCAAACTAATATCTGCAAATGATTCTCTTTTATCCTAAGAAAAGCAACAGGCTCCTACCTGTTGAAGGCAGACAGGGCTTGCTCAAACTCAGTTTGCCTTTGAGTTCTTATTGTTCATGATCTCAGCTCTGGTATAACCCGGGTGACAATGGAAACATTGCGAAGTTCAGTGCCAGGGACAATCCCACATCCTCACTTTTTTTCACAATCTCATCTCTATTTCTAGCTGTAACTGCTTAGAGCACTGTAAATTTAGTGCGCTTTTTTTTTTTTTTTTTGGATACCCATGTCTCCATTAACTATCATTGCCAATAATTAACATGCAGGCATTTATGAAGAAAGAGGAAAACAACTGCATTAATCCCATCAGCCACTTTGTCTTTTTATCCTGTTTTGGCTTGGCTGCCCATCCCGATATGCACAGGCCTGCCCTATCTCCTGCAAAAGGAGCCTGTAAAATCTCAGGGAGCTGGAGTTTGATGAAGAACATGTTTTGCTCGGGAGATTCTGATACCAGACAGCTGATGCTGATACCAGCCAGCAAAACACCTCCCTCCTCGGCACCACCCCCTGCCTCTCTCAGTTAGTCTCCTGGTAGCCCGTCTGATTTTCTGGCAAGGAAATCCCATCCCTGAGCAATTCTGATAGGAATTACCTTAAACTCGTTGAGCGACACTTGTCCCTTCTGGAAATTCTTCATGAACGGCGTGTTCTCTGCCTGCTCATGCACCTCCTTGGTGGCTTCCTTCAACAGTTCTGACAGGTCCTTGGACATGCTGGGGAAGAGCAACAAAACAGATGTCAGTGCTGCCGCTCTCCTCTGGCAAAATAGATCTTAGTTCTCTAGGGAAAAAAACCAAGAGGGAGCCTGGGATGGCAGGAAAAGAAGCAGAGCGTTCCCGAGAGCCACGGGCGGGACGAGGGGAGCGCCAGCATCCCAAACGCGGTTCCGAGCAAGGAAGACTGGCAGGCTCGATCCAAAGGTGATAGCAGGAGCGTGCAGTGCAGAAACAGGACCAGCATGCCTAAAAGCAAGGGGAGAAACACAGTACCCTTCTGGCAAGGAATTCCCCCCTCTTTCCCTTCTCGTCCCGCTCTCACCTTTCGGAGCTGTGTGTCCGGGAAGTTTCCATGTTGTTTTGTTTCTTTTTTTTCCCCACTCGGTTTCACTCCTCAACTTCCCTGCTGGTTTTTTGTTTCGTTCTGGCTCGTGCTTTCCTCCTTCCCTCCTGCTCCCAGGACAGTGAAGTGTCTGAGCTGGGCAGCCCGGATCCCGCATCCCAGTTTTATACACACCCACGCCACGTGAGCAGCCGGAGCGCTGACCTCAGTGCGAGCACAAACTTCTTGCAACACAAACTTGCACTTCCCTTCCCCGCCGGGCTGGCTGTCACCCCCTCCTCGCCTGCAGCCCCAAGGGACCAGAGGAAGTCACCTGATTTGCCTTGACAGCTAAGCAGAAAAGAGGGGCTGCCCAGCAGCTTCCCCTGCCAGGCTTCCTGGCTCTGTAACCCTTTCGGTGCTGGGGGCAGCAGGGTTGGAAAAGGAGAGGTGGATTTACAGGGCTGGTGCCTGGGTCAGGGTGGGCAGCCTCCTTTCCTTACATCCCGTTCTGTGTCCCAGCTGCACCCTGCCTGGGGAACTCAAGGCAACATCCATCCTCATCTGCCCGAGCACTACTAAGGTATAAATGCCTTGTTTCCCGTGACTTGCACATCTTGAGAGAGTCTCTTGCATCAGGGACCCTAGGGTGTGTGCCCTGCTGTGGCACAGTCGTGCACCAGCTGAGGTCTGCAAGTGCCAGAGTTGCCCTTGCACAGTGATGGGCACTGGAAAATAAACCCTGTCTCTGTGTGCCTGTGCTGATGCACAGAGAAATCCTTTCCGTGCTCCCTGGT
The DNA here is from genome assembly GCF_036169615.1 of Heliangelus exortis. Lineage (NCBI taxonomy): Eukaryota > Metazoa > Chordata > Aves > Apodiformes > Trochilidae > Heliangelus > Heliangelus exortis. Next base: position 144,194,931 of record NC_092422.1, on the reverse strand, counting down.
GCATGGAAGAAATACTGTCTGATCTGTGTGGCAAGTGGCCCCTGTTGCTGTCACAGCTGTGTGCAGGGCCCTTGAGGAGAGCAGCACTCCATCCCTCCCAACATCCCCCAGAAGGCTGGGGTAGCTGGTGGGCTGAAAAGATGTGATAGGTGCACAAGGCTCGAGGGAAACTAAGTCAGCAGAGACTTTCAAAGGCACATTTGGGTGAAGAGGAGTGGACAAGGTGCTCCTCCCAGTAGCTGCTTGCTTTGGTTTTTTTAGTCTGGTGGAGTGGTTGGAGGCAGCCAGCAGATGAAGCAGGGCCCTTCTTTTCCAACTATGGTTGTGCTGAAAGCAGGGGTAGTCAGGATAGGAGCATGCATTGGTCAGCTCTACTTTGGAAAAACACACATCTTGTGCTCAACCCACAGAGCAGGGCACTCACAGCCACCATTCCCCTGCCACTGTGTGGGTGAGAAAGCCCAGGGCTGACACCCTGTGCAGGGTGGTAGGGAGGCAGAGCTTGAGGAAGAGGAGGGGAAAGGACTGTGGCATCTTCTGTCTGCCTTTTCTCACCAGTGGGTCCACTCTGAGGTTTTACTGGTGGGTGCTGTGATCTGAGCAGCAGGCGTATGTCTCCCCATCACTGCACCTACACTTGGGCACAGCAGGGTTCGGTGCTATAGGTTAGAAGGATGTCCTGGAGGAAATATCCTTCCATACTTCTTTTTTTTTTTTTTTTTTTTTTTTTTTTTTGACTTAGGCAGACATCTGGCATGGGGTGCAGTTCTCAGGAAAGATTACTCAGCGTTTCCAAGCTGACTCAGCCAGACTTTTCCTGTCTTTCTTTGTCTCTTAAAGCAACAGTGCACACTAGCAAAAGCTGTCCCATTTCTGCTCTTAGCCCCGTGCCATTGCAGACAACTTGCTGCTGGATTTCTTTGTTTTCTGGAAGGTAAAATAAATTTATGGGGATGTCTGAATCTTTGAAGCAAGAGTGACAAAGCCCCAGACATTCCCCGTGGGAGTATCCTGTTTGAAACCCTTGGGAGCACAGGACTGCATGGCCAGTCCCTCCTGAAAACGTTGATGCCATTTTGCCACAGGGATGGCCCCAAATTGAACATTTCCCTCTGGTATTGTTCTTTAAATCTCACATTTCCTGTGCTTTTCAGTGTGTCCTATTCTGACATGGGAAGATGGAGCACAGATTGAACCTGTAGGTCTGTCTGGAGGAGGAAAGTAGGAAATATATAAGAATATGAAAACAAATAATATTAATTTTATGAAATAACATGAAAAAATCCCCACCCTCAAGCCCTGCCCCTCCTTTCATCTCTGTCCTGAAGTTCCAGTAATGGACCCAGTTCCTCCCTAAGGAAATTATTGTTGCTTTCAGGCTAGTGTTTTTGTCCTGCCTGCCTTCTTCCAAGTGATTTAGTCCCTGGAGGCACTCCAGAAGATGTATCCAAAGTGTGCCCCTCTTTCCTTCCATCCAGGGCTGAGGCAGATGTGGATGTGAGACTTTAGGTAAGACAGAGAGGGTGTCTAGTCACATCACTGCCATTCTGGGTAGGATACTTCTTCCCAGGAAGAAGTCCTGGCTCAGAACCACACTATCCCAGGACACGTAGCCAATGCATTGCCTTCTAGATCTTTTAGCTTCATCTTCACCTGGACAGGTCACACACACAAAAAAAGGTCCTTGTTACAGCTCCCCTCCCCTGTGAGGTGTAGGCAATCAAGCCATGTCCCATAACCAGTTTATGCCAATTGGTCTCTAGGTGATCAGGATTACTTGAGCTGGAGCAGCTGTGAGGCTGGGCCCCACTCTCTGGAGAGGCCCAAATGCCTCTCAGCAAGATAGAAGGAGAACTGAAAGTGAGGTGTCAGCATCTTTGCAGTCACTGGCCTGGGGTGTTTCTGGCCCCATCCAGTGCTCTGCAGAGAGGACTTGTGTATCTGCTGTGCTGCTCTAAGTGTTGTGGGGAGGTTAATGACAGCAGGTATGCTGGCAGAGATCTGTGAGGGACTCTGTCTTCCTAGAAGACAACCTGGGACACTGACACTCGAGAGTGATGCAGGGGGAAGGAGGTGCCTGCTCTTAGCACATGGAACAAGCTGGCCAAGGAGCAACTCACTCTGGGCACAGTGGGCCACAGGAAAGCAGAGGCCAGCCCGCATCTAGGTCACTTAGAAATTTCATTTGGATTTCACTGACTTGTCAGACTTTTGGTCTCCACTGTGCCTGCCAGAAAGCCTGTCATCTACTCTTTCAGCAAGCCGTGTTTGCCTCTGAGGTTGACCACAGAATCACAGAATCATCTGGGTTGTAAAGCACCTCTGAGATCATCAAGTCCAACCCTTGATCCACTACTGCTGTGGTTACCAGACCATGGCACTGAGTGCCACATCCAGTCTCTTCTTAAAAACCTCCAGGGATGGAGAATCCACCACCTCCCTAGGCAGCCCATTCCAATGTCTGACCACCCTCTCTGTAAAGAAATTCTTCCTAATATCCAACTCAAACTTCCCCTGGCAGAGCTTAAGTCCATGCCCTCTTCTCTCACTGATAGGTGCCTGGGAGACCAACCTCCCCCCTGGCTACACCCTCCTTTCAGGGAGTTGTAGAGAGTGATGAGGTCTCCCCTGAGCCTCCTCTTCTCCAGACTGAACACCCCCAACTCCCTCAGCCCTTCCTCACAGGACTTGTGCTGGATTCCTTCACAGCCTCCTTGCTCTTCTCTGGACCTGCTCCAGGACCTCAATCTCCTTCCTGAACTGAGGGGCCCAGAACTGGACACATGATGTGGACTGATGTGCAGGGGCACCAGTGAACTTGCCCTGGAGATTTCAAGCAAAGATGAAATCAAGTAGCCGCAAGCAAGATATTTGTAATGGTTCCTGCTTGGCTTAAAAGCCTCCATCTGCTCAGCCCAGCCCCTGAGAAACTGCTTCATAGACAGATGGTGTAGATAAATGGTTAACAACTACAGAAAGGGTCACTGTTTTCATCTGGGATAGGTAAGCGGGGAATTTTCTCCTCTTGATAAACTTTACAGCATGTTATGCCAGTGGATTTATGGTCAGAAATGTCTAGTGACACTGGCAGTCACGGAGTGCCAAGTCAGCTCTCCTGAACCCCTGTGGGAAGTGCTTTTTTACATAGCAGCTCCTGGCAGCTTGCTCAGCCGGGGAGACACCACCAGGACAAAAAAAAAAGTCAGCGGTCCTTGCTCCCAGGGGTTAATGTGCTTTCTCAGACCATGACACAGCAGAATGCACCATGACACAGCAAAACACAGCTGCCTGGCATGGATCCTGGAAAGCTGAGTCAGTAACCAGGATTTGCTGTGTAATAGTAAGGGGGAGGAAAAAAAAAAAAAAAAAAAAAAAAAAGAGTTTGTCCTGGCGTGCATCCTGGAAAGCTGAGTCAGTAGCCAGGATTTGCTGTGTAATGGTAAGGGGGAGAAAAAAAAAAGTTTTTGGGAAAAGAAAGTTGTGGTAGCCACTTAAAATGAGTTGCTAAAGAAAGACATCAGTGCAGGAGTGCCCAGGGAAGTGCTACGTGTTAATTTGTGTGTGCCAAGGGGTTGACAGCCCAGCCCTGCTGGCCCTGGCAGCACTGACTGTGCTCACTGCCGTCTGGATCAAAGGTACATGAGGAAAAAAAGGAGGTCGGGAGGGCAATGCATTGCAGGTCCCCATGAGAAGTGGCATTGCTGGTATCCTTGGGGCAGCCCTATAGGCAGACATGGGTGTGCTGGCCAAACCCCACACACAGGAATTCTGGAGCTGGACATGGGGGAAATGGAGGTGCAGGCAGATTTCTCAGATATAAGTGAAGCAGCATGACAAAAGAAGCGGAGATTACCATATATATTTTTAGAGATCCATGGGCACACTGCTACCAGCCAGGGCTGGCTGGGAGCAAGACGGGGAGGGAGAACAGAGCAAGCACCCTGCAAGGCACATGCCTGCTTTGGGACCTAAGACTCAGTGACATAAAGTATGCAGCAGGTCTCCTGGTTAAGGGTACAATGGGGTGAAATTTTGGGGGAGGGTGCATAGAACCCACCACACTCCTTGAAGTCTTGGTGCTGGTGGGGACAGACCTCGTGCCCTTGTGCTGGGGTTTGCTTTGGGAGCAAAATAGAGGTGCGGAAAGGAGCAGGGCAGAGTTAGCAAATAAAAAAATTTCCCATTTGTGGAAATGTTTCAGAGCATGCTGCCTCCTTTGTTTCAGTGCTACAACTGTGAAAATGAAACGTGAAGTAGGACAAACTCAGAAAATCTGGATTTGAAATTCACACATATGCAACAAGGACAACGTTGTGCCACAGCTCACTGTGCCCTTTACACAGAGAAAGGGAGGAGAAGGAGCTGGAAACAAAGTTCTGCCAAGAGCATGAGACCCAGACCCCCCCCATTCCACCCTCAGCCTCACCCCACCAATGTTTCCAAACCACGCCTGCCCAATTCCTTGCCCCTGGAATGTGGGAGATGTGTCTCCTCCTCCTCCTCCTCCTCCTGTGTGGGGCCACCCAGCCCGGGCTGCTTCTGGAGATTTCTCCAGTTGTCCCGAGAAGCGGGACCGGGGCCAAGAGCAGCAGCTGCAATCTCAGTGCGGAGAGCAGGAAACTGCCTCTTAGTAAAGAACAGCCTCACGTGGACCCTGCTGCACTGTGACTCAGCAAAAGAGCCCCACCACCTCTGCCCAAAACCTTTACTCAGCAATATGGGGTGTCCTGGTATGACCCTGACTCAGCAAGGTGCCCATGCTGGGGAAAAAGGGTGAGTCAGCTTTAGTGGGGGGCAGGCTGCAGGTTTTTTAGGCTCATGCAAGAGTGGGGAGCCCCAGTGGGACATAGGGCATCAGTGGCAGCAGCAAAATGCTCCCCTTCCAGCTGTGCAGGGCCAGGAAAGGTCAGAAAAGCTGGAGTCCCATGCCAGGAAAGCTGCACACCTTGCTGACCCATTGACATGGAGGGTGCTGGGGCCTTCTGCCCTGGGGCTGGGACAGTCCCTGCTCCATATGGGGGAATCAAGGCACAGGAACACTGCTCCGTGGGGATGAGCACCTGGCTTCACCTGTGCTGGTGGAAAACACCAAACACATGAGATACGTCATGTAGGAATGGGTTTATTTTAGAGGCTGCCACGTGGGGACTGCCGAATTTAAGTGACTTACCCAAGGCCATACAGGTAACTATGGCACAGCCTCTGTTCCCCCTCTCCCTTTTTCCTCACTTACTACAAAAGATCGCTCTGGGGCTGACTCTGAGCAAGATTGAATTTCCCTGACTGACCAAATGGCTGTTTGGAAAAGCTCTGTTCTAAATGTATGATGCTACATGCTTCCAGACCACAGCTGCTAGTGTAAAAAAGCAAGAACATCTCCCTTTTTGGAGAAGTCTTCCCTTGCATCCCCCTTCCTGCCTGGCTGAGACCCCCTTTCTCTGTGCAGTACGAGGCACAGAAGGACCTCAGGACTATGGCCTTGGCTCTTAAGCTAAATAATCATTAACAAGAACACCTGAGCAATGTAGGGTTTGAATTCAAGTGTTTGGCTCTGAGGGGTGAGAGAGACCAAAGGTGCTTGGTACTGTGTGAGCCACCCCCTTATCATTCTGCCAGAGCTGGGGGTTGATGGTGTGAATTGCCATATGAAATGTGTCACTGCCTGGTGACAGTGGGGACAAGCAGAGGGGCACTGATGGCAGTCGATCACCAATACCCAGGTTTTTTTGGTTTTTGTTCTTTTTTTTTCCTTCTTTTTTTGTTTTTTTTTTTTTTTTTTTTTTTTTTTTTGTTTTTGTTTTTGTTTGTTTTGGTTTTTGTTTTTTTTTTAAATCTATTTGCACTGAAATTGTACAAAGAATCTCAGAGAAATTGGCATCTATCTCCTACTGAGACTGGCCCTGTATTTAAGACCTTTTCTTTTCTTTTTTTTTTTTTTTTTTTTTGGTCAAGGAGCTAAAAATACCACTGAAAGCCTTGCAGAAATTTTTCTAAACACAGATTTTCCTGTTGCTCTGTGGTGGAGAGGGAGCCTCCCCTAAAGCTGCAGGAAAGCCGTGTCCTCGCCTCACCCTGACGTTAAATTCACCTTGTGCTTGAGCCAGGCTTTTCTGCCAAGATTGGCCAGGAAAACACAGTGCCTGAGGACCAGCACATGTGGCTTTTTAGTGCTGGGAGGGAATTAATGATCCCCTCAAGAAAAGCCTTGCTGTAGAGCCTGTCTCCCATGGGGTCTCCTTGCCAGGAGTGAGCCCCCAGCCTCAATTTTGCTGAGAAAGCACTCCTGTGAGCCCCTAGCTTGGGGCTTCCAGCAAGGACCAAGGTCCAGCCCTGGAACAGGAACACTGCTGGAGACAGCACCCAACTTCTTCTACCCATGGGTAGCTATCCTGTCCCCCCTCACCCATCTCCATCCTCTGGCCACTGTCAGCCCTGCCAAGAGGGGGAAGCAAATCTGCCCGCTCCTGCAATCTGAACCTGCTGTGCATCTCTGCCCCCTCACACACACACAGGATTTTGCAAGGACAATGGCAGATGGGGAGGAGGAAGCTTCTGCCTGTGAACCTGTGTCCCTGAGTCCCTGTTCACTTGCTCAGGTTTTGGTGGTTGCTGACACAAAGCAACAGGCACACTTGGTCACCCGACATGCAGCAGTGCTGCTGGGTGCCGTGCAGGATGCTCTGAGTGCCCTAAAAGCCAGGGGACAGCAGGAAAGTCAATGAAAGAGAAATCTCCTCAGCGCTGCCAACCACCTTGGCATTACCCTGGTGCAAGATGTCACCTCTGTCTGTGTGGTTTGTGAAATATCTTCTTCAGGACAAACAGAAAAAAACCACCCCAAACTGGCTGCCAGTACAACTCGTTGTATTGCACCAGTGGCCACTGGGCCATCCTCCATTTCCTTGCTTCTGTGATACCTATTTTTCCTCTTATGTGTTCATACATTTTCCTATCCTCCTTCCTTTTTTTTTTTTTTTTTTTTTCCCTCTTTCCTCTCTTCTTGTGCTTTCATTTTCTTATATCCTCACACAGATAAAAATGAGCTATCTACAGAAAGATTTTCCTTCCTCAAACCCCCTCTCTGCTGCCCACTGGGTCCCCATGCTACATTCCTTCCCAGCAACTCCATCTGCCCCAAGCAGCACCACTAACGGTGTCCTGAAGGGAAAAGGAAGAAGCTTTATTCTCATTTCGTGAAGGAAGGGGGAATTTTGTTACACAAAATAGGCTTTGGGGAAGTTTTGACATGGCAGAGCAACATGAAAGTCCTGTGGGATGGAGAACAGCCTTCCCAGTGTACTAGCACAGGACACTGCTGTACTGATTTGTGAGATGACGTGGGAAACCAGGAGATATTTTCTTAACTACTCTTTAAAAAAATAAATTCATATATTTTTTGGAGGTTAGCAGTGGGTAAATGAGGCCTATGTATTTTTTTTTGCCTGGTATGCCAAGAACCACACAACCCAGACATCAAGGAAATTCTCATTAGTTCTTTGCACATACTTGATTTTTTAGAGATATGGAGTAACTCTGACCCAACACAAGGAAGTTTTCCTTTCTTCAGCTTACGTAGAACCAACTGCTCTGGGTCATGCAAAACATTTCTCTAGGTCAAGATTTTGTTCCCAGCATGGTTATTAATGGATGTTTAGACACACTGCAAGTGGTCTCCTTCCTTCCATCTGTGCAGTGGCAAAGACTGAATGCCTGCTCTATACCATTGCTCTGTGCATCCACGCAGGGCTAATGATTGTAGCATAACGCTCAGAATGAGGAAAAACTTTGTTTCGTTTTGTTTTTTCCAGTGGTTGCATACCCTGCTAAGCAGGTCACTGTGTTGTTCTTTGCAGTTGGTGGAGTTCAGGCTGAGTGTGCGAGGGACCACAGCCATCTGGTGGTCAGAAGCGAGCAGGCACTGTTATTTCTTTCTAAAATAGCAGTATTAGAAGACACTTTTTAAAAGGGAATGGTATTTAAAGAAAATATTTATAGTGGTGTCATTTGATTTTTCCGCTACCATACAGCAGCTTTTGCCAACGCAAAACACCTCTGCTTAAAATCATTCCTTGCAGACCTGGCAGGTTTGGTTTTTTTTTTTTTTTTTGCCAAGTTTCTTCTCAAAAGAAACCTTGCAAAATTATTCAGGCTATGAGTGGTATACTCTATAACAAGTATGACAGTGCTAATTTGAGCATGGAAAGATTCCATGCCCTTGTCCCCATTCTTCATATCTTCAGTTGCTTGAAAAAACGAGACGTCATCCCTGTAGGATAAGCACTGGGTGACCTGCAGGGAAGAGAAGGGCAACCATGGTTGGCTGCATGGTGGGGAGGGAACAGGCTCACCCTGAGAGCCTCCAGTAGCACTCTGGATCTTCACCTGCTGGTCATTGCTTCAGACTGACCCCACTTGGCAGCCACCAAAAAAACTTTCCCACCTGTTCGCTTCTGTGATGAAAATAGCGGTGAGCAAATTCCCCTTCCTCGGGAGCAGTCCCCTCTTGGGTTTGCAAGGGTCCTGTGCCAGCTGTCTGGGGAGGGAGAAAAGAAGATGAGGATGGAGGAGGAGTCCTTACTCTGAGGTGGGCTTAGGGCATCTCAGGGGCAGCAAGGAGGAATTCAGACTTCCCATGCTCAGGACATATATTTGAGGATGTCTTCATTTCTCTTTCAGGGGGAGCTGCAGGAAATGCGCTGAAGGAACTGGAGGCACTTGAGACCTTTAACAGCTCACTGAGGCACCATCCCATGTTCAAAACATCACTGGTGTGAACAGCCTGGTGTCCTTCATAAATGCTGACTGTGCAGCAGGAGCCCTCCCTCCCCAGCAGACCCAGGCAGCCAAAGTTAAGGCACCAGCAAGAGGATTTGGGCATCGGGTCCTTTGCTCCAGATGCCCTTCTGGCCCCACAATTGCAAAACCCACAAGCCTGGGCTGTATAGTGCCTCTGCTCTTGCTTCCTCTCCTGCAGGTGCTCCAGTAGGGGATGTTTAGCATTTGTCCCTTTTGCTTTTCTTCCTTATTCTCTGTTTTTCTGTTGAGACTCATAGGAGGGAAGATGTGAGGGGGCTCTCAGACTCAGTTGCCTTAGCTCAGAGTCCTGTCTCTGAAGAGGGACCTGCCCTTGCAGGTCTGCATCACTGGGGGGATGTTGCACTGCCCTGTAGAAGGTGCTCTCCAGGGAGCTAAGTTCAGCTTATGGACTGGCTGCAGGGGTGACAGCAGAGGCCAGAGCCAGAGCTGCGTGGGCAAATCCAGGCTCTCCACTCAGGTTTCACTTCTACCATCTGCTGGGATGAGGATGCTTTGGAGATTAGAAGGTCAAAAATGGAAAAAAAGAAAAATAACACAACAAAAAAACCCCAGAAGGATATTAGGATATTTCAGGAAGCTGTGAGTGTGGTAGAAATGGACTTGCCATACAGGTTTGCAGCTTTGCTGCTCCCCAGCTTGTACTCCTTTTTTGTCCCACATGAAGCCCTCGTGCAGCTCATGAGGCAGAAATCCGTGTCTCTTAAGCTGCACTTTTCAAAGACAAAGTGCTTTGCATGCCTTGTTGGATCTAACCCCTTCTTAGGTAAGGAGAGTGGGGTCCAGTGGCATGGTGAAATCCAGCTGCAGAAGTGGCTGCAGGAGGGGAAGCAGCTCAGGGATGAATCCATGACTGCTTAGCTTCAGGCAACCTCCAGCAGAACCTTGCCTGGAGTCACCAGCAGGATGAGGCAGGACAGGTAGCTTTTAGGCTGGGTTTTACCCACCACCTCCAGAAGATAGCACAAACACCCTGGTTTGAGGTGTGCTGCTGAAAGAGGGCTATATTCAATATATAGGTACCACCTGGTCCAAAAAGCTCTGCACTGGGCAGAGGGAATGCAATGGAATTGGAAATGGGGGTTCATTTTTCCAAGGGACAAATTATCCAAGGATAGTATGTGCTGTTCTTCTTGGAAAGCTGAAGAAGACAAAGTTTTCTCCTGTCCCACATCTGCTTACAGAGCAGGAAACCTAGCAACCCCCTTTTTCCAGCTTTGCTCACAACTCTTATCCTCAAGCTTCTGCCTGAACTTGGTTAGAGCTGAGACTGTAGTGCAGGCAGGGGGAGAGGGAAGTGCTGAGATCTGGACAACTTCAACTAATTTAACTCCTTCCTACAAGTCTGGGGCTCAGATGACATTTTCAACCTGTTCAACTTCCTTTTAACAATTCTACCCCAGAACCCACTTAGCTGGATGCCAGGGGAGGGTATGGGGGCACCTCAGGACACCATGTAACCAGAGTGTCCTTACATAGCAACTGTAGTTCTTGCATGTCTTTATGTAATTTATGGGCAGCAAGGTGAGTATTAGGATCTGGTCACAAGGCAAAGAGGGAAAGGAGAGGAGGTAGCTCTCCCCCTTGCTATTTTGAGGCAGGCTGTAGTCACCTCTTCAGGAGATTGTGCTAAAAAGCAGCAAGCATCTGCCTTGGCTGGCAGCACACTCAGTGGTGCCTCAGCTCAGCGCTGCAGTGCCATTGCCTTTTCATGGAGAGCAAACGTGGCTGCATGGTTGCTCCCCTCTTCTCTTCCACAGGACTGTCCCCTCCCCACGCCAGCACTGACAGCACACACGTATCTTCAAGGGAGACTCAAGACTTTGCTCTTTTAATGTGCAATAAAAAAGGCAACTCTCCCACGCTTAACAAGAAATCCCACGAGCAGGAGCCCCGTGCTTGGCACCCCCCACCCTGGCAGCTTTTTACAGATGGGCAGCATGTGTGGTTTGCTCAGAAGGGTTTTTCTTGCCATGTTCAAAGGAGCTCCTGGCTGCTGCAGGGCTGCTTTGCTGGCGTGAGATGACTGATGTCTCACTTTGTGCTCACCAGCTGGACAAGCTGCCCCTGCAGCAGCATGTTCCCACTGGTGTAACTGTGGATGTAAGGGCCTCCTGCTTTAGGGAACACTGCTCTTCAGCCCCAGCACACACAGCCACCCTGAGGAGTCTGCAGCATTGGCCTCATCAGAAGCTGAGAAGACTCCCAACACCACGGCACGATGTGGTGAAAGGCATCAGAAGAGAGAGGGAGGTGGGATGGCATTGGGGAGAGAGGGGAGATGAGTATAATAAGGGAGAGAGTGGGAAAATTAAGTGGGAGAATTAAATTAACTGCAAAGAGTTTGTGAAAGGCACATCCTACCCTATCTCAGACAGCTCCTTTCAACCTTGGGGTACCGCTTACAGCTCAAGCCCCATGTGCAGCCAAGGGCTTTGGTAACTGGCTGTCATGCAATGGTAACATTTGGGCTGGGGGTAAGATTCTGGATAAGCTGATGGGGAGGAAAGGAAGAGGAAGAGGGGGCTGTGAGTAGGAAGGTGTTGCATACCACGAGCACTTGTGCAAGAGTAGATTAGAGCAACAGGGCCCCTCTACCATTAGTGTCTCTCCTCTGCCACCTGTAACACTTTGCTTTCAAGTGCTTTCTGTGCTTTCAAGTCTAACGCTGCCAGGCAAAGGGCTAGAGATCCATCCTAGGGATGGGGTGAGGAAAGAAGCAGGCAGGAATGATTTCAGCAGCAGACTGTAGCCTCTCCTGTTCCTTGGGCAAGATCTCCTAGCTACCTCACTGGAGAGGAGGGTGGGGAGCTTCTTCCACTTTGCCCACACTGTACCAAAACAAAAAAGCCCACTGAACTCCCACGTTCTCTAGCAGCTTTGAAAACCCCCTTCACAAGTCTATTGTGTGACACCCCTAGACACAACAAAGAGTATCTGAAACCTGAAAGCGGCTTAAAAATAAAAACAACTCAAAGGGAAAACAGGAAGAGAGTGAAGGAAGGGGACAGAATCCTTCCCTTGCCGGCCCCTGGCTGGAGGCAAGCAAAACAGCACACACAGCCTCTTGCTCCACAGCACACCAGTCCATAGCATTCACAAGGCAAACATAGCATCATCTTCCTTTGTTTGCTTCCGATGATGGCTGGCAGCAGGAGGGGAGACAGGTGTCCCTGCTGAGGAGCTGGACAAAGTTGGTAGCTGGTCCGCAACTTTTGCTCGCTCTTCCAGAAACTTGTCAAACTCTGGGGCAAGAGAAGAGCAGAGCATTGGTGAGGAGGGAGGTTTGTGGAAAAGCCAAGGTGTTTCCAGGAACAGCTAGAGAAAGGGGCTGGCTGGCAAGTCCTACCTTCGCTGGTGACACCTTTTGCATCCTCTGACTCCCCCTAGGGAAGGAGGAGAAGGGCACAGTTAGAAGCAAGGTAGGCAAAGGCATCTCCAGAGATGTGATTGTCTGCACAGAGAGAAAGAGGATAGTGCTTCCCCCTCCTTCCTCAGTACAGGCATGTTAGAGTGGCTCTGAGCCTTAGTTGATCAGCTATGCCTCCCAGAAGGGTAATTATACTGGTGTGGTGTTCCAGACCCTGTGTCCTTGGCTTTTCCTCCCCTGTTCCCTCTGAGCAGCCTGTGCCACACATTCAGCAGTGCCAGCACTGTTGTGCAGTGCCTCAAATCCAGCCCTGCAGACAACTCTGGCAGGACTACTGGCTCCAGGAAACAGCCCCTCACTTACCACATCAGTGGAGAGCCACTTTTCTATGTCTTCCATGAAATTGGCTTGGGGAACCGGCACCTAGGAGAGAAGAAAAAAGAATGACATGGCCAAGTAAAGAGAGGATGTACAAGGAAACCCACTCTAGAAAAAGAAAGCCCGACCCAAAAGCTCTTGCTCTACTGTTCAGTCACCTCAGGCCTTTCCAAATCCAGGCAGTGCCACTACAAAGCTCTCCCAGCTACCAATGCCACCGTTCACCTGCTTCCTCTGCACCATCTCCACCCACGCACACATAGTTTCCAGGGTACATGACATTAAAGCATCTGGGGTTTGGTCATTGGCTTTAGGGCATTAGGCCTGGATCAGGCTTCCCATTTTGGTGTGGACTCACTAGGTGGAAGTTGTCTACTTGTGTTAGGCAGCCAGAGCACAAGAGATGTCCTTTTCTCCACGTGCCCTCTCTTCTATAAATCAGTGACAGGCTGATGTCAATGCCTGTGAAGCTGAAGATACTGGATGTGCCAGGTTTTGCACCACATTAAGGGGGACAGACACCTATCGAGAAATGATTCCCTGGTAGGATCATGGAGCACAGCAGGATTTGACATCACACCAAACTACAGAAATGAACCTATCAAAGATCAAGTTCTCTACAGTTGAAGCAAATTTTATTTCCAGTAGGGACCAGGCTAGCTCAGAAGAATCCATATCCCTGGACAATTTAAGCAGCAAAGAGACACCTTCCTAGTGGACAGCGATGACCTTGAAAGAAACCAAGTCTGATTCAAAACCCCAGATCCTTTTCTCCAGTCATGAGCTCCTGAACAAAGCTGATCAAGGAGCAGCCCTTGCTAAAGGCTCCACAAGCAGAAGCGTGCGAGAGCATCGATGAGAAATAATTATTCTCCTCGTATGCACAGCTCCTTTGCTCTCTGAGAAACAGGAAGACCAAGAAAAAGAGCAAGGCCTTCTTACCAAGGACAGGCAGATCTCCCCAGAACCAGAGAGCAAGTGCAGACAGTTATCACAGCTGGCAGATGGATGAATGGGGATGGAAGAGCACACGTGAGATCAGGGAAGTTTTGCAGTGAACTGGCTTTGTCTACCCAGAGTGGAACCCTTTGGGGTAGAAGCACATTCAAGCCAACAGGGCAGCATGTGGGGAAACTTTCTACAGCAGACATCAGTCTGGGCAGTGCCCACTTCAGGAAGGCAGGCTAACAAGCTACAAACCTGGGAGCAGTGTCAAAGCCTCAGCATGCCTGAGAGGAATTAATTGCAAGAATTTCTGCTGCCAAAAGATCAAATTCAGCAGCCTGAAGGTTCAAACACTTTAGCTAGAGGAGGAGGCCTTGAGCAGGATAAAAACCAAAATGTATTTTCCTCCAAATGGGGCAGCTCCTCCTGAGCAGGAGAGGCTGAAGGGAGAATGTATGGCAGCAGCCTTCTTCATCATGCCACCAGCTAGTCTCTGCTCAAGACTTCCACCTCCAAACAGGCCATCCTCTGCCTCAATGGGTGGCACACGCTCTCTTGGCCTCAGAGCTCCAATGATTTTTTCCTACAGACATGTTTACTTTGGGAAGGACTGACACTGCCTGCTTCCTTCCAGTACTGGACCAGACCAGTGTAGCTCTGTGTCATTTTGCAGTCTCTGCTGATGTCTGCTGTGCATGCTCATGTGCTGTGCCAGTGCCACTTCTAGTTCAGCAGCCCCAGCCTCCTTCCTCCCTGCTGGCAATCCAAGATCTCACCATTCCTTGCCGCATCATCCACTTGGCCAGCTGGGCTCCATCATCTCTACCAGACTCGCCCTGGTAGAGAGAAAGCCTACACTGAAAGCTGCTGTAACAGAGGGTGAGGGAGAAGGGAAGCAATGGGTTTAGGGTGGGGCAAAGAACACACTAGCACTGCTGGCCTACTTTGCTTGCAGAGAGAAGGCAACTGGACTTGGAAACCTGCTGAAGAGGAATAAAACATACATTTCCAGGTAGAAATTCTCCAAAAGATATAAGGAGGCCACCCTGTTAACACAAGATTTTCCACAGTCCCCCACCTCTGGGGTTTAAGGAATGAGGTACAGAACCCAGGTAAGAAATGCTGGTTGGTGGAGACTGGGTGTTATCATCAGTCATGTTAAACACTGAATTGTTTCCACACAGACAGCACGTTTATTGCATTGGTGAGCAAGGAGGATGCTGTCATTGCTGGTGAGGCACTAGAAGCTCTTGTGGCCACTTACCGCTCCTGTGTTCTGCTGCCGGGCATCCAGGGCACCTGCAAGTCCTTTGGAGGCTTGGGGATCTTCATACTTTACCCTGAAAGCATTAAATTAGATAACACACAGGCTGGTAAGATGCCTGAGATTGAAGAGGAGGGATGCCTAAACATATATTCAGGGCTTCTGACTGCACAGCTTTTAATCTCTTGTTATTTGGCTTCAAGAAAGGTGTGCAAAACCTCTACTAAAGGTGTAGCTCACCACAAAACAGGCTAATCTACCCACTCTAACATCACTGTGGGACACCACAGGACAGCATGTAACTGGAACATTTCGTGAGGATGACAATGCAATCATATGAAAACAACCACCCACCAGACTAAAACACAGACTTCCAGAATTAGTTACATCAACCATGAGACTCATCTCCCCTGGGGATGACTACAGAAGAAAGATAACTAACAAAGACTGACCAGAAGATTAAAGGTACTTTAGAAATAATCTCAGTAACATGCTCCTACATACTCACCTATCTCCACAGACACAAACACAGCTCAAAAACATCTCCTTAACCAAAACCACTCAAGAACAGATGGTAGCAGAGACTTACTGGTCTATGCTACAGGGGTGAGACCAGATTATCAGAAGAGCCTCGTATTGCTTTAAGGTCTCCAGATGCACCATTACAGCAACCCCTTTTCACACACAGGCACATCTCACCTGTAATCACCCTCATCCCATTTCTGTGTCCCCTCTAGGCCGCTACCACGCATTCTAATGGCACACATCACCATTTGATCCATGCAGAGTGGAGAAAACAGTCCATCCTAGCTGGGGGAGATGAAGCCTCTCCTAGAAACTCTCCACAAGCCTCCTCTGCAGCTGCTCCCAGGCCTTTTTTGCAAAGATCCAGCAGACCATCAGGTGGAGCAGTTTTTGTTGGGGGCCTGGGGCTTGGGCCACCGGCACTCAAACTTCTCAAAGAAGTGTTCATCTCTGAAGGGGCCGCTGTGGACAATGGCATCAAGAAAGAAGTACAACGCTGCTATCATGCCACTGATGAGGAAGAACGGTAGGAAAGGCTTGAGGTGTTTCAGTTTCTGCTTCACTGAGACACACATGAAGCATTGGGGGTCAGGAATAAATCCCAGTGGCTCTGCCTATGTCTGCACGTCCTGCCCAGGAGCAGCAGGGGAATGGGTCTGTTCAGACGGAGAGAGTCACTGAGAGCAGAGGCTGCTGACTGGAATAGGAAGCCTGAGCCAGTAAGAGTAGAGGCTACCTGGCAACAGTGCAAGTGCAGGCAGATGGAGGGCAGTGAGGAATAAATAGAAGATGTCTCATTATTTGTGCAAAGACCATAAGCCTCAGTTCGTTAAGGATTGCGCCACAGTGGAGAGGATACAATTCCACTCCTGCCCAGATCTCCCTCAGCCTCCAGCACTGAGCACATACCAGTGGCTTGGATTTCAGCCCCAGACTGGGTTCTGTTGCCTCTACTGTTTTTGTCCTGGACTGTCTCTGTGCTAAGGCAGCACACCTCACAGTAAAAGCGGTGGGGAAACCCATGGCCAAAGCACATTAAGTCATGTGTAGGACACGGGTTTCCCCTTCAGCTTTCACCAGAAGCAGTCTGAGGCAGAGGAAAGAGACCTTAACTTGCTACTGCCCAGTGCCTAAGGCACTCCAGTGGATGGAGATCAGGAGCACACATCTTTGAGGGCTGGGTGCAGCCATGTGTCTGTGGGCACTACTGCTTGGTAACCGATGGAGAGCAGTGGATGACTCTGACAGGCAAAACAGAGTGAGATCAGCCACAGTCTCTCAAGCCAAAGGAATCTGGTCAGCACAGCTGTCGTCAGCTCTTTCCAGAGTAAGGATTCAGGAATCCACTCTTCGCAGAAGAAAAGAGACCTCTTCAGCTCAGCCAGTACTATGGAGGCACAACTTGGGGCACTTTACACCAGGGGGTCTCTCAAACACACTACAGAGGAAGAAACATCAGTCTCACGTACCAACAGGGAAGCTGAGGCACAGAGCAGTGCCCTTGCAAACCACAACTGTCTGCATACTCCCTGTGCTCCTGTTTAATACTCTGCCATTAGGCTGCATCAATATTCAGTGATTTCCAAATTACCCCTGTCAGGGCACATGAGTTCAGAGTCAGACAAGAAAACTCAGCCAGTCCCACTGCACACCTTCACCTCCAGATGCTAAGCCTCCCCAGCACATGTGGCACCACAGTCCACTGACACAGCAGTGAGGGACATTTTGTGTACCATGTACATGTGCATGTAGAGGCCACTTCCTTCTTCCCATGCCCAGGGTGACACTGTGAGGAGGAAATTACGGCAGCAGGAAGAACAACTGGGAACACAGAGGTCACCCTACAAACACTGTGCGTCAGAAGAGTGCATTTCTACTGTGTCCTGCTGTCTCCCAGGAGCTGATGCTGGTCAGGGTCACAGCCCCAGCTGCCCTGAGCCCTCCCCCTTTGCATGAAGGCAGGAGAGGGCAAAGTGGGCTGCCACACTCACTCTCTGCGCTGCTCAGCCAGCGAGCTGCCACGAGTCAGGGCAAACATGTCAAACTCTTCTTCCAGCTTGCCAGAGGTGTCGAGGGAGTGCAGGCCTGCGCTTACGCTGCTTGAGCCCAGGTCTGTGGGAGAGAGAGCAGGGTGAGCTGGCAGCACAGAGCAGTACACAGAGGGTTGTGGGTTGGAGGGTTCTAGGTGGAAAGCTAGTGTTAGGACAGGGTTAACTGCTCTAGGCTCACTCCTCTGTCCTGCTCTTCAGCTGCAGCGCAGTCTATGCATGTGTGCAGTGTCATGGGTGAAGTAAGAGAAGCAGTTTCTGATTCTCCTTAGCAGATATTTTTAGCTCAGTCTCAGGCAGCAACATCAGCATCTGTGTTGATGCTGAAAGCTAGATGTTCCTGGCTGCTTAAGACAACACAGAGGGAACTGCTCCATAACCTGCAGAGAGGATGACCTATGCTTCTCAGCAAGCACCTCTGAAACAGATGAGTGGATTTTTGTGACTCAGGCATCATCTGAAAAACTACAACTTGAAAAATATCTCAACTAGTTTGTCTGTAAAAACAGTCTTCACAGTTTTTGGTATCTGCATCCAAGCTGTACTGAGTGTGCTCAAAGCTTGCAAGAGCTTCAGGCAGTGCTATGTAGGCTGTTGGTATATCTTAAAAAACCTTCACGATTTCTGAGGCTTTTTGAGTAAACAACCTCTCAAGTCCTGGGTCCTGAGCCCAAGATACTCATGGCTGCCTTTGCAGCACAGCTCAGTTGCTTTTCTTCTGCCAAATCTCAGTGGTCAGCATGACACCACAGAGCAAGAAAGGCAAATGCACTGCTGATAGGCATTGAAGGTGGAGGAACTTTCTCCCTTACCCCACTGGAAGGCCCAGTCCTTAGCCTCAGGTCTTGTTCAAGTCATGTCCACCTCCAGCACAACATGGGGTGTGGATAGGGATTCATATGCTCATGTGCCTTGGGGCTTAGACAAGTTTCCCCATGAGTTTATTAGCTGACAATACAACCTATTTCTCTAGGTTACTTTAAGAATGTGACTAAATAATTTTGAGAGCTGATTCAAAGGCGTGAAAGGATTCCAACAGCAGCACCTGAGTAGGACTGAAGGGATAACTGCATGGCAACATACTCATTCCAGCCAGCTGAGAGGAAAGGTTGTTGGTGACTTCAGGCTGTTTCACTGCAGGAGTACTGGGTCCCAGGTCAACCAAGTTGTTCTCTGCCTCATTTGGTGCCTTTGGAGACAAAAAAGGAAAATGGTTGAGAGTTTCTGAAGCTAGGATACAGTGACCTACAATCCTAGCTCATGAACAGACAGATGCCCTTCTGTCCCATTTTAAGATATCATCTGTGAAATCTCTCCTTGTGAGAAGTGGGACAGTGATCAGAGGACTGGCTTGGAATTGTGACTCAAGGCAGAGTGTGCCTTGGTAGCCAGCTCTCAGCTCTGCTGGCTGTCAGTACGTAGGTGCTGGTTCAGAGGACAGGGCAGTACTCAGAGGACAAAGGGTGGCTTATATGGGAATTGGTCCTCCCAGTGTTCAATACTAGAAAACCACATGTGCTGCTGGTCTGCTCTTGGTCTTTGGGTAAGAGGAAGGTTCACCCTGGCAGGGAGGGAGAGGTCAGCAGTGGGAACTGGAGTGCCCTGCACACCAGCATAGCCTGGTGCAGCTGAGCTGGGAGGCCAAAGCCAACAGCTTGCAAATGGGGCAGACTGACCATCTCTCCAGTTCAACAGGACACTGACAGACCTGCAGGATGCAAACCAAGCTGCATGGGCAGGCAGTTGCTCTGAGTTACCTTAACAGGCTGTCCTGTCCGAAGACGCTCAAACCTGCAAGAAAGATGAGAGGATACATTTCAGTAGCATGTGTTTATTCACCCACAGCTCAAGAGATTTCTGATAAGGCACAGTCTGCCCTTTCCTACATACCAGGGAAAGGGACACCATGGCTGATGGCCCAATGCACCTTTAAGACTGAAAACATTATAACAAAGCCCATAGAGCTGATGCCTCCTGAGAGGTGGGCGTGACGAAGCTTCTTGTATTCCTCAAGAGCTACTTCTAACAAAAAAATGGTTCAAACTCAGCTCTCTATACAGACAAAAGGACTAAATTCTCCAGACATCATCCTAGCTTAAAGGACGGGTTTGATGAAAGAGAATTAGAAAGAGATAGGTGGTGATCCCACCTGAGCAAGTCCTTTCCTTTCCCATCTGCCTGAGAGCTAGAAAATCAGCTCTTTTCATGCAACTCCCTCTTTCTTCTTCTGGATTATGCCACAGGGATATCTTTATATACCATCCTTATCTTACACAGCAGTTTAGAAGGGACAGGCATAGATCAGAAAAAACTGAGAACTGCCAGATGGATGACACGGGCTGATACATCTTGATCCATAGCCGTACTCATGGCCATTTAAAAGGGTGGGATAGAAAACCTTCAAGGGGCAGCCAGCTCCTGTGGAAGAGCAGAGCAGAGAAGGAAAGACAGAGGTACCTTTCATAGCGCAGAAACATGTTGTTGAGGTTGTCATTGACAAGGAGCAGCTCCTCGGTGAGTTGCTCATGAAGGACACGGGGAATCAGCTCCAGCACACGCAGCTGCATGGCCCTGCATGTCCGATTCAGCTCCTGCTCATAGCAAGGGGGAGTTATCACAAAGATCAGGCTAAGGCTGAGCGCTCACAGCTTTGGAAGTCTGACTGGGACAGACAGAATCAAGCCGCTACTGCGGTCTATCAGGAAGGACCTATGGGCAACAGATACTGGTGTGTGAGGTAAACTGAGTCTGAGCTTTACAGACAATAATTGTATGCCTCTTGTGTAGCAAATCACCTAGAAAAAGAGGCCCTTGGAGAATACAATTCCCCATTTAAGATGATATGCAACTTCCCTTGGCTGTTAAAATCCCACGAAAAGCCCTCCATTAAACTGTCCAGTTGTTCCCCATGCCTGGCATCTGTCACACCTCAGCCCATCAAGTCACTGCTAAATCAAGGTGCATGCACCAGCCCTGTGCCCTGCCCATGTTCCTTACTTGCAGCAGCTCCAGATCAGAAGGCTCAGCCTGGGATGGCACCAGCTCTGTCAACATCTCTGACATGACCTTCATGTTCCCATTCACCACTTCCAGCTCACTGCGCAGCTTCCCGATCTGCAAAAGGAAGGAGAAGTCACCGCTCCACCTGGAAAAACTGGGGAGACAGCTTGAGGTAGCTCTCAAAGGCAGCTCCCTGCACGTGTGTGTTCATAGAACTAAAGGGAGCAGCCACCAGGGAGCTTATTTGTCACCACTCAGTTTAGCTCTGGGAAGTGCCCAGAAGAAGGAAGCTCCATTACTTACCATCAAATTAATTTCCTGCTAACAGATGCCAGGCCCTCACCTGGGATCTTTGGCCACTAGCCTAGCCTTCATTTTTAATAGCCAGAGCATGCAGCTGTTACAAGTCAAATCTCTCTCCAGCTAGCAGCTGCTGTGTTGCAGCCACTCACAACTTTTTTCATTTCCAAAGCAGTGTAAGAGAGGGAAAAAAAGAATTCAGATTCAAAAGGCAAGCCTTGGCTAAGTGTGCAGTTGAAGCTCTATCTCTCTTGTTCCACAAGTTGCTAATAAGCCTCTTGAAACAGTTTCTCTGTTCTGCAAGGGGATGCAGCCTACTGACAGCTGAACGTTTGGTGTTGAACATGGAGTCATATGAAGTCAGGGTGAGGAAGGAGAAAAGAGGATGGGGAAACAAGTGAGAAAGCCCTGGTCTTTGGAAACCACATAGCCAGACAGCGTTGATTCACATA
This sequence comes from Heliangelus exortis, assembly GCF_036169615.1. Lineage (NCBI taxonomy): Eukaryota > Metazoa > Chordata > Aves > Apodiformes > Trochilidae > Heliangelus > Heliangelus exortis. The sequence goes on along the minus strand of NC_092422.1, from coordinate 144,173,835 downwards.
AAGTCATCAGTGAGGCAAGATAAACAAAGGTGATAAGGAGGCATCAACTGAGTGAGCTTTTGCTGTAGTGCACTACAAAGACCTTGCTCAATACCTTTTTTCCTCAGTACCCCACTTCCCTATAGCCAGAAGTTCTTCCCTGTACTTGCAAACAGCCCTGTCTTAGGAAAAGCATAACCGCTCTATGTTTGTGGTATCCCAGCTCATCACTGTGACCATAATGGAGCTCTGGGGAGCTCTTGAGGGACTATGATTCAAAGGAATGGCTCCTTGAGGACAGAGGCTGCATAAGGACAGGACAACAGTCCCACAGCAATGTTTGTGAAGTAGCCTGCAGACACACAGAGAGCCAGCAGCACCGTGGGGCTCACGTCCAACTCACCTGTTCTGGTGTGGGTGTGATGGGTCCATCGCCTCTCCCAGTGGGCAGGGTGACAGGGTGGAGGATGGACTCTATCTGCTGAGGGGAGTTGGCCACAGGTGAGTTCTGCCCAGATGGGGAGTTGGAGCTAAACACAGTCTACAGACAGAAGTAGGAAAGTGACAGAGAGAAGATGTTAAACACAGCTGACAGGGCAGTGCAATTCAGAGAGAAATGTTTATGGCAATTCCCTATCTGCTTTCAATAGCTCTTCCAGCAAACAGGCTGTCCTGAAGCTTCTCATTCTCCAAAAGCCCTCTAAATGCAAGCTAGAATTCCTCAAGTGCCCTCATAGTTCCAGAAAGGCAGCTGTCCAACATGCTTCCCTTCAGAAATGCTCCCATACCCTCTGTGGTGTGTGGATGGGTGACAGCATATCCAGATCAGTCATGGGGAACTCCAGGCCCTTCCGTCTCAGGTCTTCATAGACAGCAACGACACCGGTCAGGTCTGGTGAGCTGCGGAAGGCATCTGCCCAGGACTGGGGAGAAGGAGACAGCACAGCCCATCATCATTTACCACAGTCTTCTGTACAAAGACCTAGATACAAACACTCTCTGCAATGCAGATGCTCAGGCTTCTTGGCTCACCTGGATGAGGGTCAGCACCTTGTCGTGCACTATGGTAGGTGGATTGTTCTTTGGCAGGATTGTTCTCACCAGGACACCTTCAACAAAGTCCTGGCTGGACACAAGGACATGGAAGCGATGACCGCAGTTTTTGACACATGTCTCCAGGACCTTCAAAGACAGTGAAGCATTAGCTATAACCTCCTCAGCCTATGTGTGTTTGTATTGTTGGCTGTAGGCACCTGTGTCTTTTCACCCAAAGAGTCAGCTTTACAGCAGGGTATCACAGAACTGAGAAAGAGCCCTGACCACTCACCGTCAAAGCCAGCATAACTTCATGGAAGTTCTTATTCCCTACAATTCTCTTCTTAATGGCTCGGAAGGCATCTTTTGGCCTGCCGGAGAAATCAGATTAAGAAAGATCATCAGCAGGCTGAGACCCACCTACAGAGTGGCAAAGCAAAATAGCCATTGGGTCTGGATGGCTCATACTCAGCAGGTGAACTTCCCCACCATGTTTTCAGGGCAGCCTGAAGCAATGACTGGTAAAGAAGCTTCTGTCTGTGGCTCTGAAGGAGGAGCAGGGGGTCCTGCTAATGAGTGCTGTTAATGAAACTGGAGGCCTCTGCGTTAATGTCTGCAGCAACTCAAGATGTACAGGATACAACACAGAGCAGAGTAAAAGCAATGCTAGAAATGCACTGCTTGGGTATAGAGCGAAATCCCAGGGCAGAGGGACTTAAGAAGAGATCACAAGAAAGCTTGGCATGGGTTAGAAAGATGGAGAGGGCGAGGTGCAGCAATCTCTGTGATGCTCAGGAAGAATAAATTTAACATTTCCATGGAGAAAAGAGGTCTAAAAAGCAGCAGATGAGATGCAGTGACCAAGTCTTGCCTATCTTGCATGTGTGCAAGAGCAGCAGCTTAGAGTGATCTCCTAAAGCACTCAGGGGGGTGAAGCACCACCCTCTCAGGCCACTGTGGTCTTGTGAGAGGGCACAAATGAAAAAATGTGCTCTGAGAGAGCACAGGAAGGGAGGCTAGGCTGGAAGAGCAGCAGTGCTGGAGGAGAAGGGTGAGGTGGATACACTGAGGCAATGGGGAGGGCAAGAGTGCATTGGTCTCTGGGGCAGCCTGGCTGCAATGGGTTGGCATTAGCAAGGCAATGGGAGAGCCCACCATGCCCAGAGGGTACAGCTGTCTTATCAGGAGCTCAGAAACACCAACCAAGTGACTGTATCTCAGGACTGAGAGCTGTGGGCAGAGACAGGCATATTTGCAGCATGGGGATAGCATGGAAAAGAAGCGGTGAGAGATCTGTGAGTAGAGATGTTTGACTTTGTTTTCAGACAACTGTGAAGCTGGAAACTAGGCTTGCTAATCATCTGTCAGCATCACTGTCGGGTAGGACAGCAGGAGTGAAACCTGCATTTTTCATTCCACATAGCACCTTCTTTTTTACATGCTGCTCTTGAAATCTCCACTGTGAGAAAGAGCAGTCCCCCTTGAATTTGCTGGCAAATCCCCAGGTCCAGAGTTAACAAGGCTGGCAGATTTCTGAACATCTTCTCAGAGGGAGAGGGAGAAAAGGGCTCCCCCACCCACTTTGCATATGTCTGACTGACTGTATCTGAAAATACCTGAGAAGTGAACCCCAGCAGGACTTGCACAGTCAAAGGACTAAATAGCTGCCTGAGGTCCTCCACACTTCCCAGTCACCAGCCTGCAGATTTTTACATTCCCAGAGGAGAGAGAGAGAGGGGTAATGAAGGAAGAATAAACTGAAGCAGGAGAATCGCAAATATGACTTTGGGAGATAGGAGACAATCTGGCTTGAATTGAGGTTTCTCTGAGGACCCTGAGGGCCTGTTGGAAAGCTCACAGCACTCAGGAAGATTATGGGGAAATTTCTAACACATGGCATCTCAGCTTTGCTGTGTCTCTAGGCCTCCTAGTGGAGTCCCATTTAAGGGACTGCTGGGAAGCTTAGCCTATTATTACCTACACCAGTGCATACATTTGCAGTCTAGGGATTTAGAGTTACAGGGTGCAGTGGGACCCACCACTGGATGTGTACCCTTGCCAGCTCCCTTACCCTTCTTCCGTCTCGTTAATGATGTCGCAGATCTCCATGTTGAGAGCCCAGTCCTCGCTCCGCAGGGACCCATCAGTAGCTCTCTCTGGAAAACAGAAACCAAGATGTGGCAAGGCTCTAAGAGCTGCCCTAGCACTCTCATGGGTGCTGCCAGGACATCTCAGAGCCCAGCCACCTTCTTCTTCCTGGTTTCCACTGGAGAACATGAGGAGATGAATCTGTCTGCGAAGCCCAGGCCACGAAGTGCTCCCCACTAGGTGTCACCACCATAAAGCATAAGGATGGCTGAGGCTGGGAAGGGTGATTGCTCCACTTTGCCACCTACACTACCAACACACAAAACCCATACTGCGTCATCTCTGGTGTCCTGCATACGCAGGGAGGGGGCTCAGCACGACTTCAGCTCCACGGATGAAGAAAAGGGTGCTTATCTGCTTTGTTTCTGCAGGGCCAAAACCGGTGAGTTTGGTCTGGCCGCACTGACATGGATCTAATGTCAGTGGCATTGCTCTTAGTTTGCATCTAATTAAGGAGACAAAAGAATCAATCCCCTTCATTTTACATAGGCCCTACAAAAAACAAACAAGCAAACATAAACAGCCAAAACAGGGCTCTCTCTCGGTTAACATTTACATCTTTCCCCTGAAATTCTGGCCTGGAGGGAGTATGGACAGGAGCGGACTGCAGGCTGAAGTCAAAGCCATATTGCTTCAGCTTTGCTTGTGTCCCCTTCAATTAGGAATTCCTCAGTCAGCTGTGGTGCTATTCAAGGCAGAGATTTGGGAAACAAGCAGCTATTACTGAGAGCACTAGTGTCCCCACCCTATAATCAGCCACCTCTTGGTCCTAGCCACGCCTGCTTGCCTGATGCCTTCAGGGACACCACCAGCAGCTGGGGGAAGGAGAACTGCCAGCGGGACAGGCAGGACCCAGGCACTCTGAAGACCACAGGAAAAGAGGGAAATGCAGCAGATGGCAAGCAGAGGGCAGGAATTGTTCTCCCCAGCTCCCCTATCCTATAGAATGCTGAATGGAGCACTGGGGTAGGAGAATGAAAACCAGCCAGACCGGTTTAGCTCCTACCAGGTGCTCTTCAGGAGGGCTCAGACCCAGCAAGGTACTCAGATTAGTTTCTGCATTTTCAAAACTGCTGCCCATGCAAAATCTGAGTCCTCTCCCCCTTTGGTGAGGCCCTTGGTCTGCAGAGCTGCCTTTTTCTGGTTTTCATACAGTAGCTAATGATCTCTCTGTGGGAATGAAATGAAATGCCCACTCACACAGTAATGAGGTAGGGCCACAAACACAGGAAAAAGAAGATTTTTTTTTTAAACTCCTGCCTGGGTAAGCACGTCCATCATGGTTTGGGATATCCTGTTTTTAAGGGTCAGGCCGAGAGCTATTCACAAGCACTGCGATGCAGCCTCTTAAATACATACGTGTCCCTCCCACAGATGACACACCACAGTGTGAAGCTACCTATCTGTGTCTTATCACGATCCAGCCACCACCTTTTCTGTTGACTTCATAATGTATTGATTACATTGTGATTATGCTGATGACATTGTGGCCACAGCCAAATGGAAGAGGGCAAAACAAGGGAAGGAAAGTGGTGGAATGTTCTTGATGCACTTCCACCATTCTGATGGTCAGGCTACTACTGTAATACCATGAAGGCCCTGACTCAAGTGAACTTCTGTCACTTTTAGTATTAATTTTAAACAGGAATCATGGTCTCCTGCAGATCTAAACTTCCTCAGTGAGGCACAGGAGGCAGCATCACATTGGGTAATGCAGTGTAAAATATATCCAGAGCAGTGGCCTACAGGGGAGCATGTCTGGTGCCCCAGGGCATATACCAATGAATGGGTGAAGCTGTGGCAATATGTAGGGGGATGGGGGGGAAGGAGGGTTAATATTTGCTGTCAGGGGTCCTTTGGGATCAAGTACAGTAGCAGAGCTCCAGGGCACTTGCTCTGGGACACCACACAGTCAGCCTTGCTGGGAGGCAGACTGCAACTCGGGTCAGTGTGAAGGGTTTGGCACACATGGCCACAAAGCCACCCTTCACTTGTGCTCTCCTCCAGCATCCCCTGCTCATGACACACCTCGGTTTGAACCCCAGCCTAGCCAGAAGTTTCGTTGTACCATTTGCTGCCTCTGGCAACAAAGCACACAAATCAGTCACACAAGGGTTGCTTTACTGAAAGAAGTCCGCATCCACTCTTCTCACTCCTGAAGAAAAATGCTGCACATGGAAAGAAAAACCTCACAACTCAGGAGCAGGGCTGAGCTTGCTTGGAAGCTCTCAGCTACTGAAGAAACCAAGGATGAAATGACAAGTGCCTTTAACTATCAAGCCCTTGCTATTCAAGTCTCCTCAGCTATCCTCATTTTCTCTGTACACCAGTATGAATTAAGTCTGCAAACACCCATCCCTTGCTTCCTTGTGTTTGGGTGGCACTCTTGCAACCTGTTCCCTACCACCCTTTTCCTCCAAACACACTTGTCCCGCTGAGGTTGGGCAGCAGGTTTGCTTTTCAGACAGGAATACAAATGATCCGTGTGTGCTCCTTCAGCTGGCTTACCACTTACAGGAAAATGGGGCTTCCTCAGAAGTGACACACACCCCCCCACTCTTACCCCACAGTGCTGTGGTCATCCTGCTACTGACGCCCCTGTTCTCCTGCTGGTCAATTAATAGCTGAAGGAAAGCAGCAAACCTGCTGTAAATGCCACATAGGGTCAAAAAAAAACCCCAAAAAAACCACAACAAAAAAACCAAAAAACCAAAGCTGGAAGGACAGTATTAGGGCATATGGAAAACAGGAATGTGACCAGGAAGCATTTCCAAGGACAAAACACTTGAATTTACTCAGTACAGATTAAGGCCTGGCCTAGCCAGCATTTGGAGAGCTGGAGCTAATGCCCTTTTAATCCTTCTTGCTTGCTTCCAAGCACTAAGGGACTGTCCAAGCCTAGCTTGGAGATGTTGGAGGTTTCTCTGAAATCCTGAACTTTACCCTTTTCCTGAATTCTGCAGAAGGGAAGAAAACAAAGTCTATTCATTAGTCACATGAAGGATCAGGGTGGCTGGCCCCGTTTCACCAGCCGTAATTAGCACATGAGCTGTCTGCCCCTCATGAAATCTGAGACCGGGATGGCTGAGGACAGCAACAAGCCCCTAAAAACAGCCAGCACATGAGGCAGGGCACTCGGCTGCCCATCCAGCACTCTGCCTGGTGGAGTTCATCAGGCAGCTCCTGCTTCTGTGTGCTAATAAGCTGTCTGACCTGCCAGAGACCTTCCCCGTCTCCCCCCCCCCCGTAAGAGGTTATCGATGGGCATTCGAATGCTGTCTTCCTTCCAGCCAGAACCCAACTGGCTGATAAATGTACCCGAGGCCTTTTACAAGGTTGCTTCAAAGCCACATTGTTTCGGCAGCCACTCCGGCTCCCCGGGTGTGACAGAGTTGGGGATTGTCTCATTCCAGTCTGCTGCCTCACCAATTGCTCGTATCACCCCAGAAGGGCTGAGGACCGTGGTACGGGTTAAACCAGAGCCTCCACTGTTTTCCTGCCTGGAGTTTGGTGTGCTCCTGCTGGCTGCAGGTAGCTTACAGAAGTTACCTGGAATTAACCAGATAAGAAACAGCCCCGAGCTCAGCAAGACTGACACAACAGGAGCTGCACACTGCTAGGTGACAGGAGTCAATTTCACAGCTTTGCTTCTTTTCAAGCTATTGCCTCTGCCCTGGTGGCAGGGGACAGCCCACTGGTGACCCTGGACAGCCATCCCTGCAGGTGCAGGCAGCAGTGCAGGGCAGTGCAGGAGCCGGGGACAGAACACACTGTGCAGGTTCCTGTCCCTTTTCCTCCTTGTCACGGAGCTGGAGCACCCATGAGTGACCAGGTGGCATTCAGAAACCCTTCGCCCGTGACACGCTCTGCCCCTCCTCTAAGCCTTTAACCAGCGTCCCCTATAGTGCCCGGCCCCTGTGGACTGAAACATTCCTCAGCAAAGCATTGTTTTCTCACCCATTTCAACAGGTGTTTGAGGGCATTTTGTTACACCAGACAGTGTAGGCTCAGCAGAAAGCAACACAGGAGGCCTTTCTCCCAACCTCTCTCTTCAATTCATAACCTCCCAGGCCAAAATCAGCACTTTGAACAGTCTCCTTGCTAAGTCTCATGCTTTCTGTCCCCTTGAGGAAACCTCAGCCCCAGCTCAGGCAGGACTCCACCATCCAGCTGTATTGCTCCTCTGAAGATGGAGGGGACAGCTTGCTTTCAAGAGAGAACAGAGGTGCATCTCCAAGCCTCATTCAAGGATGGCGATGGACAAAGACCTGCGCTGACACAGTGGTGTGGGTACTTGGGTTTCCGAACTCCTACTCCTGGTTGTTTTTTTTTCCCCACCAACCAAGCTCAAACTCTTAGGGATCAAAGCACATTTCAACTGCTGCTGTTGACCCTTGTCATCCAGATGGTGCCTTTTTGAGAAGCACCACCCTGCCTGGAACCATCTGGCTCTGAGAGCAGAGTGTTACTGAGCAGAGCTGGTACCTGCTTCCCAACAGCTCCCCAGGTCTCAGCTCACAGAGGGGTGCCAGGACACCTGCAAGGTGAGATCCAAATGCCTGTGGGGATTTTACTGGCCTCGTGCTTTGTACCTGCCACTCTTCCTCACCCACGAGCCGAGGGAATCTGCTCTCTCTTACCTGCTCCTGCTTTACAGTCTCAACTTTCCTGGTTCTACCCAACCCTTGCTATTGAAAAATTCTCTTCCTCTCTGTGCTACACCGTTACATCTCTCCCTTGCCTGCCTTCACTCATTGAAAGAACCCTGCTCTGTTCCTTCAGGATTGCTATAATTACTAGTTATTCCAGGCTTTCAGGGTCAGGAGAGAGCATTGGTGGTTTCATTCCCTCCATTCCCTCACTCAGAGCACTTCCTTGAAATTAGATTTTCCATTTCCTTCATCTCCTAAATGGAGGCACAGTGGATTTTCCTTTTGAGAGGGGAATCCAACCTACAATGCTTCAGCACTCTTTGGAAATTTTCCCATTGGTCAGAAGTACTATATTTAAAAAAACAAAACAAAACCCGAACACAAAACAAAACACCACACAACAACAACAAATACCAAAACCTTCAAACCAACAAGTCTGTATTAATCTTATTTGGGAAAAGACATAATGGTCCAAAATCAGGATGGAGGCTACTTTTGTGACCAAGTCTCAGGACTGGGAACATGAAGCTAAAAAACCTAGTCCTCTGCCACTCACTCATTTCGTGAGAGATTACTGAGATTATCTGAGCTTCGGTTTCTTTTTCATCAAAATAAATGGGATTTACTAGATGAACATTAAGGAAGGAATGTGAGAATGTCACCACAGTCTTCCACAGAAGGCTTATTATTATTCCACAGCCTTAATCTAAAATTATTTTAGACTTCATAAGCTGTATCAGGCATACATGACTTTGCCCACGTCATTTACAAGGACACAGTACCAGCTTTCTGCAGACAGCCCAGAGCAGCAGTGCTGTGCAGGTTTGGTTATCAGGCTCATGGGTTTGACATGCAGATGCAACAGACCTACCCAACAAGTTTGGGTTTTTCATGTTCGCGTCTCAAATTAAACAGGGAAGATAGCATTTAACCATGTCCCCAGGATGTTGATAGGCAATGTTCAAAAGGAGAAAACATTAATTTTTCAGCACCAACCCTTTCAAGTCCTCCCATACTGAGTTCCTTTCTCACACACTGCAATGTCTCCACCCCTTTGGACTCCTATAACCCAAATCAACCCCAGTCATTAAGATCTCTATACTGTCACAACTCTGGTATTAAGGACTCTACACTCCTGTTTGACAGCACTCTTAAAATACTTTTTTCCTCTTCTTTGCTGTTTGTTGTTTGAAAATCCCTCTTTACTTGAAGCAACGCCCAGAGGGAACCCGCTTACAATCTGGCTACTATACTGACCAGAAAATCTGGAGGGAAAGGAGTGATTTGTGACATCTAAAGATAACTTCAGATTGCCTTTAGCCAAACACAAAAAACGTATCTGATGCACTCACTGAGGGAATCAAAGAGCATTCATTCTGGAAAGGGCAGGAGACGGCTTCTTCTGGGAAGCGTGATAAAACATGTGACATTCATCTGGGGAGATGTCAAGAATAATCCAGACGCTCTTGTTGTAGAAAAAAACCTTCCATGGTGATCCTTCCTCTACCTTGCTGTTGCCTCTCACTTATCTTGCCCAACACCAGAGAGTGTTGTATTGCAGTGCCCCAGCCCACATCATTCACTTTAAGTGTTGCTGATAAAATGAATTACTTAGAGCAGCTTCTTGCTCCCTTTCCCACCCCAGCCACAGCAGCCTATTTGCCCATGAAAGCACGTTGAAAATTACTGAACCAGAGGCCAGACGTTCACCTTGCAGAACAAAAGCCTGCACAAGTGACAAAAAGCAAGACTAAGCAAGTGCATAAACTTACAAACGGCTATTGCACAAGCTGGAGAGTTTACACAAGCAAAACCAGCCTTCAAGCACAACGTGAAAGCACTTAGACAACACAACATGGGAAGAAAAGAATCTTCATTCTGAGTATTTTAAGAACCGCGCATCTCTTTCGGGACCAGCATAGCTGTTGACAGTCTTGTTCTTTCTAACTATAGCACCTCTTTGCTCTACTTTCTCAGACTACGTCCTTCTCCCGTGTTCCATCTGGTTGACCTGCGCGCTGGGACTTAGGAAAAAACCTGCATGTCTGCAGCATGCAAGGTCACAGCGTGGGCACCGTATTCCTGGAGCTGGTCCTCAGCCCTAAGAGAGAGGCGGTAGCACAGGGGAGCTGCTCTGCTCAGAGCCAGAGCTCTGTGCTGGGAAGTCCAAGGTGGGTGGTTGGGCAGCCACTCACCCCCAGTGTGCCCAGGGTGTTTGCCCTTCAGGTGGGGAACACTGAGGCGAACCAGGGCACCCCAGACCCGGGCCAGCCATCCGTCCCCCTCTCCTGGGAGCCCCCCCTGTGCCATGGCGGCCCCATCCACCTGCTCACCTCAGGGGGCATGCGGCCCCTTCCCGCCCTTGTGTGTGATAGGCTGCTGCGGGGGGAGCGCAGCCAATCACCGTGCCCCGCGGAGACCCCCGCCCCTGCCGCCCACCCCTCACAGAGGTGCGGGCGGGAAGGGCCCCGAGCCAATCAGCAACCTCGGCTCTGCCGAAGGGGGCGTGGCTCGGACCACCGGCCCGCGGCCCCTTTAAGCGAGGAAACTTCGCCTCGCCACCTCGAGACCCCCTCGCACCCGGATTGGCTGCCGGGGGCCGCCGGCGGAGCCGCCTCGAGCCGCGCGTCCGCTATTGGTCGCCAGTGCCCGTCAATCAGGGAGAATCTCCCTCCTGATTGGCTCAGTCCCGCTCATGTCCCGCCGCGGGGGCGGGGACCGCCGCTTCCCTCTGAGGAAGGGGTCCGGCGGGCCGGCGGGCGAGAGCCCCCGGGGGCGCAGGGGAGAGCGGGTGGGGAGGAAGGGAGGGAGAGAGGGGCGCGGGGGTGCGCGGGCGCGGGGCTCACCGATGCGCTGCCCCACGGGGGAGCTGAAGGGGTTCCCCAGGAGAAAGTCCATCGCCGCCGTGCCGCGATCAGCTGATGCCGCTGCCGCCGCCGCCGCTGCTCACGTGACCCGCGCGCCTGGCCGGGGCGGGTCCCCGCGCGGGCCCCGCCGTGACGCCAGCGGCCGCCGCCCGGCCCCGCCGCGGGATGGAGGCTCCGAGCGGTGCCGGGCCCGGCAGCCCTTACAGAGCAAAGAGCGATCTGGAGGGCGGCAAATACCCGGGGCGGGGCATGACCGCCTTAGCTCCGCCGGCCCGCAGGAACCGAGAGGCTCCCCGTGCCGCGGTGTGCGGGAAAGCCACGATCTACACTTGTGCCCAGATACACCGGGCCGGTGGCGACAGGCTTTAGTGTTCCGTAGGCGTGTGCGGGACCGTACCTCGACCAGGGACGTGGGCTGGTCGGTGCGGTTCTGTGTCCCGCAGCATCCTCCCGGCCTGGGCTGTCGCCCGGCCCAAGCCGCGGCTGCCAGCGCGCAATACTCGGACCCGGGGGACGGGGACGTGTTGATGAGTGTTGCAAATCACGATCTGATCACAGAATTGTTGGAAAAGGTTGGAAAAAGACCTGTAAGATCACTGTGTCCAACCGTCAACATCCCCCCACCCCCAGTAAAGCATTAATACCTGTTCTATGCCCACTAGAGCACGTCCGACATGCCCCATCTACACGCTTTTCAAATACTTTCAGGGATGGTGGTTCCACCACCTCCCTGGGCAGTCTGTTCCAACACCTACCTGCTCTCTCAGGAAAGAAATTCTTCCTGATATCTAATCTAAACCTCCCATCCTGATGCCCCCTGTGCTTGTTCACACCTCAATGCCACCACCTCGATTTGAGGTGAGGCAGCAGGGAGGAGGAACGCCCCGGTGGTTCCTGCAATGGTAGAGGGTGTCCTCCTGCAGAAAGGTCACCCCATGCCATCTTTGGGGTGACCTGGGCTACTGGAGATGGTTCAGTGCTTAACGAGCTTGGAATTGGGTGTGTTTTGCTGAAAAACACTAAATATGAGTAGCAGTAAGAGCTGCAGAACGCTGTGCATGCCAGGAATGAATGACAATACGACAAATGTTAAAAAAAATTGTATTATAAGTACAGTACAAAAGAAAGGTTTGGGTCTTTTTTGTATAATTGTAATGTAATCTGGATCAAACGGCAAGGAAATAACAAAATATAAAAACTGCTAGGCGTTGCCCAAGTTTTCCCTCTAGTACCAAATACCACAAGATACAGATTATACAAAGTGTACAAATTTTAAATAAAAATACAATACACCGGGGTTGTGTGTGTTTTTCAGACTCTTCAAGAGTTTCCCACTGAATAGATGACAAAGCTAAAGCTGATCCCCTTCTGTCTTACAGAGCAGATCTACCCCTTCAGCACGACACTCTCAGGGCTGGAAGGAGCCAGGGATTTTCCACCACTCCCAGCAGCAGATGCTTTAGCAGAGGCCAGGATCCAAAGCAGAATGGGACTGCCTCCCTCCTGGGCCCTTCCCAGTTCCAGGCTCACTGGGATTAGTCATGTATTTTAAAAATATGTACGCTCTGGTCTGAGGCTTGGGTTCAGACCTTGTATGGTGGTCTCAGAACCTTCTGCCTCCTCCACTGACTGACTAAGAAAACCTCACACCACACTGAGAAAAGCTCCGTAACAGACAGACAGTTTTGTGCTGGCATAGCTGGCCAATACATGCTCAAGGGGAATGAGGAGTAAAACCCCTCTTGCACACCTGAGGATTAATTTTAAATGTGATTCGTCCAGCCACAATGAGGGACAGCTCACTATCAACTGCCCTGAAGAACAGAAGATGGGCGTCAGACTGGAAGTAAAAAAGTGTTCTTCTGTAATTTTAAGATTTTTATGTTGTAAGGCTGGAGTAAAGGCTAGTCTATTTTGGTTGTTCCACCTACCTTCACAAGGTAGCCTGTTTCTACAAGCACTTAAAATCTTTCTGGTGTTTCCCCATACAATGCCAATGCCAGCTGCCACACACATAGCTGACTGCTGCAGGAACTGGGGTGAGGCAAACTTGATACAGATTTTCCAAACACTGTTGGTGGAGGGAGGGATTTTTGCTTTTAAATTATGTATATATATATATATATATATACACATACACACACACACAGAAATATACAGGATAAATTAAAATCTGTTACAGATATTGGTAAAAGTTAAATACACGATATGAACACCACGTACACGTACATTACAGACACACAAAAGCCTATATGAGAATCAAGTGCTCTCCTGCAACTCCTCTTCTAGAGAAGCAGAAAACCAAATACCAAATATGCAGCTGGAAGGAAGGGGAATTGGTCCAATCAACCCACATGTACCTTGCTCAGCTGCAACAGCTTCAAACTGGTCATCAGTCCCTGCCCCACAGCAGCACCATGGCTCTTCAATAGTGCTGGTGAAAGGGGTGGAGGATCAGTGATGCAGGTGCATGATGGGCAGAAGCAATTAAAGTTTCTCCCATCTGCTTGCAAGCTCCTCTCCATCAAAGCAGGCTGACCACACCCTGAAAAAATCAGCAGGAGGTTCATTTCTCTCAGGCCAATGCAGTGGTTGATATATCGTGCTAATGACAATCTGGGTGAAAGTCCACAATAAAAGATTAATTTCACTGTCATCTTCCACTTTACTTCAAATACCAGCTGCCATACCAGCCAGCTGATGATTCTCAGTTATTACTGACTGAAGAGGGGAGGTTGGAACAAGAGGCAATCAAGAGCCAGCGACCTCTGTATCTGATCAGCTGATTCAGCTTTCCCCTCAAGCAGTAGATTTCAAACTGAAAAAGTCAGAAATAGGACTGGTTCAGTTATATTTCTTGGTTCAAAATAGATTCTGATCTCTACCTGCCCAGAGAATATCAGAACAGCTATCAGGTCATCTGGACCATCCCCCTGCTTAAAGGAAGTCCAATTAGAGCAGGCTGCTCTATAAATTTTTTAATAACATCAATGATGGAGTCAACAACTTCTGTGGGATACCTGTTTCAGTGATCCTTCTCATAGTGACGTTCTTCCTCTATATCAAGAAGCCCATTCTCTGGCTGCTTCCCCCACTACAGGGTGGAATTTAAGGCGAGCATCTCAAAAGCTTTCTCAATTCTGCACACAAAATACTTTCAGATTTGAGGACATTTCACCCACCAACACAAAAGGGTTTTCTCAGCTTAACTTCACGACTTGTCATAAAATAGAAGTCAAATAGTTACAATCCTATGTATATGCTGTACAGATATAAAAGTTTAAAACCCTACACACGGAGCCCTTCGGGAGTGCCGGTGTAGCACACAAGTCAGTTATGCAGAGGTTGAGTACATCCCAGGATCCTTTCCCATCAAAGTCCAGGCATGATGTAGGCAATGTTGTCTAATGTGTTTGACTGGGAAAACAAGTTCAGAATTTTTTAGTGTCAGGTAATGACTCAAAATCCTTAAAAAAATAACACAACTAAGCATGTTCATTTGTCCTACAAGTTATCATATGATAAGACAACCACATCTGCCCAGTCATCACCACCACTGCTAGGCTTATTTTCATATTTTTGGAAAGGTAAGTTAACAAAATGTAAATGTAGCCTCTGTATTTGTAAGCACCTGGAAATGATGAAAATGTTCAAGTGACCTGGTCCTTATGAACTGATACTCTATCTCTAAGAGATAATCTGAAACAAGCCACATCAAGCATATCATATCAACCATGGGAAAGACCAGTGATGAAGGACTAGAGCAAAGACCTTTATGAAATTCTGTAGTGTAAAAGGCAAAGACAAAAACATTCAAACACGCCCACTAAGAGGGTGTCAGATAGGAAAATATAAGTGCCCTGCAGTTTTCCTTAAAAATTCTGTATAGGATTCTGAGAGTAAGAGTCCTTATGCACACCAGAAAACAAGAACCAGCAGTATATTATCTTTATGTTCTTCAAATGAATTTTTTCTTCAATAATTCTTGTAATTGCTTAAGACAGAGGAGCTGGACCTACACCAGCTGTGATTGAAGAATTTAACAATGCCACCTACTGACTGAAATAATAAGTCACACTCTACATGCAGCAAGAACACTGACAATTTTATCCATGGCTTACAACACCTCTGTCCTTACTATTCTGATGGTAAAAATCAGAATAGTTTATTTATTAGCAAGTTCAAACACCAGTTTTTTGAAAGTGAAGGGTCAGTGCCTTAGTCCACCTAGAGCTCCACTGCTCCTTATAACAATACGTTGATCAAGTTTACAATATACCCACTATTAGTCATGTGGCACTTGGCAAGCAAGAAGGAAAAAAACAGAGGATGTTTTTCAAGGCCTTAGGATGGGAACACCCCACTGAGTCAGCTTTTGTGCAGAAAGCCAGTTTGTGGGAGCTCAAAGCCTTAGCTGTCAACTTTGCTGTTGTTAATCCCCCTTTCTCGGAATGAATCTGCATTTGGCCTGCCCTGTTATAGCATGTAAATTCACATCCCATTTTTGTTGTTTTCTCTGCTGGATTTGTTGTTGATCTCTTAACTTCTGAAGGCTTAGTTTGAAGATTTCTTTTTCATTTCTGCTCCTCTCCTCTGCCTCATTCATGTCTTCTCTTGGAGGTATGACTCCTGACTCCTTTTATGTTGCTGCCATCTTACTCTACATCCACATCACACTACAAACCTGCCTAAGCTGTTGCTAATTTAGGGTTCAATATTAAGTGTAGTTTAAAGTGGAAAAGAATCTGTAGAAAATGCAGTTCTGTAAAACACAAACTATCTTTTTTTTCCTTGGAGAATGCTGCAGCCACATGTAAAAGGAATCCTGAGGGATAAGGATCACATTAGGAATCCCGAGACCACAAGTTATTTTTTATGCTACTAAAGGAAAAACAGACTGTATGTTGAAGAGAATGTGCTTTTTATTTTTACTGAAAATTAGAACTTTTTTAAAAACACTGTGTATAGAAGCTTTTACTTGATTCAGATAGATTGATTCAGTCACTAAAGAAGAATCTACACACACTGCTATCAACGCTATAAATATTTGGTCCATTTATACTGGGAGAAAAAATTTGCACAATACCATGCAACAATAACATCTTCAAGAATTTCAAGAACTATTTCTCTATAAAAGTGTATGATCAAGGTAATTTTCTTACTGAAGTGTAATTATAATTACATCATATGACTGATTAATCAAAAAATAACTGGACCTTACTGAAATTAACAGTAGTAGAATGGAAATAACCACAAGGAACTTACCAAAACGTGCTTAGGGCAGCCATTCAACTCAGGTAGTTGTGTGGTCAGACATGCTAACGGGCCCAAAGCACAAATGATTGAATCCAGAAGCACTGACAAACTTCCTGAAACAGCCACCATTCCCTGGAATTAAAGAAAGAACAAAAAAGGGTACGAATTAGTAGTGGAAATTACACTTCTTTCACAACTGTATTGATTCTCATGCGGGTACAGTATTTTCACTCTTGAGCTCCTCTAGTCCACTTCCATTGCTGACACAGTAACAAAACTGGGCCATGTGCTTCAGAGAAAAACTGCTTTTGAAAATTTAAGAATTCAGTATGGTGTATAAAAAAAAGCAGGAAACAAAAGAAAAGGTCAGAAAGTTGTCAGTTGTATAAATCAGTTTCATGTTTTCTTTCTAATGTAATTCTTTGTAATTTCTACATTAACTACATGAGTCCTAAAGATAACAGTTGTTTTACTATTGAAGTCCAAATAATTGCTAAATCTAAATGCTTTAGTCTTTGATAGGCTTTCAGGAAAGGGAACTTGTTTGTGTATCAGGAAAGGGAACTTGTTTGTGTACCTTTTTCTTAAGGGAGAGATTCTACTCGGGTTATTCCTCTGAAAAATAACCTGATTTGCTCACACCAGAAAAAAAATGTAGGAAAGTTTCTTTTACGGCTTATAGAACAAGCAAGCACAATGGGATGACATCACATCAGCAATAACATTAGTGACACTGCTTGAGTCAAGTATGTATTCTCCTTATAGGCTGGGCTGAGTTGTGAAACTCTCTGTTTGTGTGTGCATGCATAGAATCACTGTCATCTAACAGAAGGAAACAATTAAAATGATTTAAATAGTAGATGTGAAGCCAAGGGACATGGTTTAGTGCTGGACTTAGTGGTGTCAGATTAATGGTTGGACTTGATCTTAAAGCTCCATTCCAACCTAAATGATTCTATGATTCTAAAATATGACCTCTTCTACATTACCACAGAATCATCCGGGTGGGAAAGGACCTCTGAGATCATCAAGTCCAACCCTTGCTCCACTACCGCTGTAGTTACCAGACCATGGCACTGAGTGCCACATCCAGTCTCTTTTTAAATATCTCCAGGGATGGAAAATCCACCACTTCCCGGGGCAGCCCATTCCAATGTCTGATCACCCTCTCTGTAAAGAAATTCTTCCTAATAACCAAACTAAACCTCCCCTGGCAGAGCTTAAGTCCATGCCCTCTTGTCTTACTGATAGGTGCCTGCGAGAAGAGACCAACCCCCCCTGGCTACCCCCTCCTTTCAGGGAGTTGTAGAGAGTGATGAGGTCTCCCCTGAGCCTCCTCTTCTCCAGGCTGAACAACCCCAGCTCCCTCAGCCCTTCCTCACAGGACTTGTGCTGGATCCCTTCACAGCCTCCTTGCCCTCCTTTGGACCTGCTCCAGCACCTCAATCTCCTTCCTGAACTGAGGGGCCCAGAACTGGACACAGGACTCGAGGTGTGGCCTCACCAGTGCTGAGTACAGGGGCAGAATCCCTTCCCTGGACCTGCTGGCCACGCTGTTCCTGATACAGGTCAGGATGCCATTGGCCTTCTTGGCTACCTGGGCACACTGCTGGCTCATGTTCAGCTTCCTGTCAATCCAGACTCCCAGGTCCCTTTCTGTCTGGCTGCTCTCAGCCACTCTGTGCCCAGCCTGGAGCTCCCCATGGGGTTGTTGTGGCCAAAGTGCAGGACCCGGCACTTGGCTGTGTTGAACCTCATCCCATTGGAATCAGCCCAAGTCTCCAGTCTGTCCAGGTCCCTCTGCAGAGCCCTCCTGCCTTCCAGCTGATCAACACTCCCCCTAGCTTAGTGTCGTCTGTGAATTTGCTAATTGTGGACTCAATACCAGCTAGGTTGAAACAAAAGTAGCCCCTATCCAAAGCACTGGCAATACGATACTCTTAGAAAACAGGACATGCAAAAAACATCCTAGTAAAGGCCTTCTCTGATGGTTTTCAAAAAAGGCTTGGGAGGGTAACACAAACTGGACCAGAGATTGGCAAAGACAGCAAGGAAGTACCAAATTCAAGGTGAATATATCGTAAGAAAAGACTAGAGGGTTTATTGAGCTAAGAATTGTCTTCAAGGACCTAGAGCTGCAAAGGACATGATACCTACTGTTCACTGAAAGCAAACAGCAATGCATCAAAGAAATACAAGATGCCATCTCTAATTTTTTTCCTAACAGAAGAGCATTTTCTAAGGTTTTAAGTAAAATAAAATATAATCCTTCCCAATCCTGTGTGTAGATTACACGACATCACTGTGACACTGCTTGTTACAGTCTCACCTCTGTTTCCTGCAGTCTGTGTCCAATGAGGCTCAGAGATTCACCCAGCAGCTGTAAATGTGCAGCTACGTCAATAGGGTCTGTATCAGGGAGTTTGGATGGTGAGGAAGAAACCACCATGGTGCTGGTGGGGGATTTCTTATGAGGGGAAATTGCTCCTGTTGGAGAAGCTGAAAACACACAGATTAAAATTCCATACCATCTTCTTTCCTTCTTTTACTTACAAGCCTATTTATTTTGTAAAGTTCAAGTCTCAAAGGCATGAGAAGCTTTAATAGTTCTGTGGACCTGGTCCTTGTGGTCTTTGGAGTCAAAACTTTCCTTCTATATTTACTATAGATATTCACTGTTTACCATCTAACTTAGCCACATGGAATTTGGGAGATCTGTTTGGGAGACCGTTAAGTAGAGATGCCAAGCCAAGAACAACTCTTTCTCCTCTAGCAGAAAACTAATCCACCAGAACTTTGTTGCTGCTTCTTTTTATTTTACATTTCAGTCCCTAAACTGCTAAAGCCAATACCATTCTACAAACTAGAAAAATAAATATTTTTTAAAAATTCTCATGTCACTCTTGCAGAAACACCATTCTTGAGCAATACGGTAAGTTAAACATCAAGATATGGGGAAAAAGCAGGTAGGGAGCAGAAAAGGACCTTTGCTCCTGACTCCACAGGCAACACTAATTTCCATCTCCACGAAAGAAAACTACAGCAAATAAAATCCAACAATTACCTTTTATTTTTGGTGCACCATCTGAAGACGATGCCTTTCTCTTCACAGTGGTGGCCTCCGCTTTATTCTGCTTGTGTTGGAGATACTGAGCTTTCTGTTTCCAGATCTGCAGTTACCATGGTATAAAAAGAGAGATTTGTAACATTAGGTAATTCTGTTATCTGATGCCAGGACCTGGAGGCAGTATGATGTTATGTAGCTAACTGGTGAAGCAATACCATGAGAATAAAATGGATGCTTTATCATCACAAGGGCAAGGTTGATGTAATTTCCACATTTGCATATTTTGGGGAGAAGAGGTAGCATTTTTTGAGGTTTGATGGCAATGCTGCCAGTATGTTTTGACCTAAGTACCAAGTTTGCATAAATTATTTTACAAAAACACCTCACACACACTCACCAATTTATCCTTCTCGGGTAGCTGCTTCCACACTTCTGCCAGTTTTTTACTTAGCTCTCCAAAATCTGGCAGAAGAAAAGAAGAAAAACATTAAAAACAAACCTTTAAAACAAATTAATTCATAAAATGGGGAAATTTACTGGCCCATGCATACACATTTAGAAAGAAACACATTCCACAACTGAAGCTCTTCACACTGTCTTGAAAATGATTCCCAGCATGCATGCCCATTACTGTTCAAAATGAAAAAAGAAGCTGATACTGGAAACAGAGCCACATGTGTATATACAAGACAAGAAAGTGACACAATGAAGATAACTCTTTAAGTGAAAGAGTGAGCAAGCAATTTCTTTATCCACACTCACAGCCTGGTTCAAATGCAATGAAATAGAATAATGAAATCCACTCCTGTCCTCTTTGCCACCTCTTATTCAAAGAAAATTGGCAGATTATTTGCATACTCTTTAAAATTAAGAGGCTGGTATGAAAAGCAGATGATAGGTTCTGCTAATTAATCTGGCTGGTGTATAATCAAGAGAAGAGGAGGTTATTCTCCCACCTATTCCAGGGTGCTCAGACACAATAGTTGTACGATACTCCTTACAGAACACTTGGTAGGCAGACATGTTTTTCTTCTTTGGCTAGTGACAAGAAGAAAAGAAAACAAAATATTTTTTATTATAGTGAGACCAACTTAAATGTTGTAAGAATATGGCATTTATCAAAGTCTTAAAGATGTAGTGTTTAGATCAGGAACTTAAAAAAACAGTCTTAAATTTTCTGGCTGAATCTAGTGTTCAGGAAAGCACACAAACTTGTTTTCATACAAGGCTTATCTTGCATCAATGCATTTCATTTGTAAGTTACAACAACTTGCTATTATAAATCCAGGGTCAACATGCAACTCTATTAATGTATTTCAGTTTCAAAACTTAAAATAATAAAAAATATGTCATCCTATTCATAGTACATATCATAGATCTGTCAAGACAGTTCAGTCCTCATTGTAATGTTTTGTTCCATTTTTTGAAGCCTTACAAAACACTTCAAATTGTCAGGAAAATAGACAGTATCAGTAGACTGACAGCAGAGGCATACGCCATTGCCAAACTATGATCAGAGAAAACTTACAAAATAGCAATAAATGGCTGAACCAATATGGGCTATGTCTGACCATTTCCTGACACAAAGCGACTCCCGTGTGAGGGAATATACAGGAACTGCTTTTCCCCATTTATATACTTATACAACTACAGTTAAGTCACCTGTAAACTCATTCATATGCTTGATACCATTTATCTTATTTTTTACAGTAACTGTGGAAAACTGAATTTATATGTATAGGACAAAAGTGGGAATGTGCCAGCCTACAAGAATTAAGAATTTCATTTGAATATTGGACTAAATGGGTAAATGTCTTCACTTCTCACGGTAAAACTCAATTGCTTTTTACAGGAACTGTGATGATGCACTAGATCACTAGTCCAAAAATTTACCTGGCAATAGCTGGTTACTTCAGAAAATTATGCAGTTGTGCAAACTACAAACTTTTCAAAGAACATCAACTGGCTAAAAGCTGCTGCTGCCACAACACCAGAATAATGTATATTCCTTTTGCTACAAACAGAAATCATGGTGGCTGACACATTTTTGCAAACAAATCTCAGTGAAACCACTGATCCCACTATTCGTTATCCTTTTGTTTCAATTTAACACGCCTTTGTACTGGAGTGTCTAATTCACCATTGCCCATCACCCAATGTGTATTTTCTCTCCAATTTTTCCTTACTTTTTCTCTTTCTCTTTCTCTTTCCTTTTCTCTTTCTCTTTCCTTTTCTTTTTCTCTTTCCTTCTCCTTTTCTCGTTCCTTTTCCTTTTCTCTTTCCTTTTCCTTTTCTCTTTCCTTCTCCTTTTCTCGTTCCTTCTCCTTTTCTCGTTCCTTCTCCTTTTCTCTTTCCTTTTCCTTTTCTTTTTCTCTTTCCTTCTCCTTTTCCCATTTCTCAGCCTTGTCTTTATCCTTGTCTTCCTTTTTCCTCCTCTTCTCACCTTGACCATCTGAGTGAAAACCAGAAGAAGGAGGTGGAGGAACACCATAGTGGGTACTGGATAGATGTTGTGGTGACACTGTTACTTCTGCCACAGCAGCATGCCCAGAACTCTTTTTAGACTTAGAGTGCTTCCTCTCCCTGTGTTTCTCCTTGTCCTTTTTTTTCTTACTTTTTTTTGACTTCTTCTTCTTCTTGATTTCCCGGTAGGAGTCATCTATCACTAGTTCTCCAGCCTCCAACTCCCCACCAGAAGAGGAACCAGATTCTGGTGGTGCCTCCAGACCCGAAATTTCATACTCACTCCCATGGCCCTCTGAAAAAAGGGAGGTGTCAGCACCAAAACTCTCAGAAGGTGGATGTGGGTCTGGAGGTAGTTTATGCTTCTTTCGGGATGACTTCAGGAAGCTCTGCAGGTCATGGCCCAGCAGGAATGAGCCTTGTTCATCTCGAGATGGTTTCTTCGAAGATTTCTTTGCACCTGATGAAGAGTAGGAGAAAGCATCATCATCTGCTGCACTGCTTTTCTCTTTCGGTGAAAGGATGAGCTTCATCTTCAAACCATCGGGTTCACGAAGTGTAAGGGTCTCTGTGTTCACATAGAGAGGTTTCATTTTTTTAGATTTGTGAAAGCTCCCATCATCCGCTGAGTGCTCCCCACTGCTACTACTCAGCTTCTTCTTGTGGTGCTCCTTTTTGCTTTCGGAATGGCCAGAGGACGAATAAGGTGATTTTTCAGAGGTTTTCTTGGAAGACTTTGAGGCTGCGGCCAAGGGTGAAGTAACAGCCTTGAGTAAATCCATGGTTGTATCAGCTGAGGATGGGCTAGAAACTGCTTTTTTCTTCTTCTTTGATGGTAGATCCAAAGGCGAAACACCTGAAAAAGATCAAGAGAAATACACATCAAGATGACTTCCTTAAAGACAGCACCACAGTAGCCCAGAGAAGTGAAGGGGGAATCCTGCAAGACTTAGAATTACACCTAACAGATTTGTATCCTGGCTTAAACAGAAGATCTCTGAAGCTTGGAGCCATCTCAGTGTGGCCTTATTGATTCAATTCAAGAGTTGTATTGCCAGGGCTGGTCAAATAATTCAAGGCAGGAAGACAGAGTAGGAAACTTAATGAAGTTTTGTCAAACTTTTTATTCTATTATAAAATAACGTATTATAATGAGAATGTGTCTTACTGAGCCTGAAATTGTATCTCGGGTGCAACATTTTGGTGCCACTTTTATCCAAGGTGACACCAATGAATTGAAAATACCAGCCATTACATTTTGAAAACATATGCTGACATGATTTCAGCTTAGCTTTCTCTTTTCATTGTGCCAAAACCAGAACAGAATTGTAATTTTCTGGCCAGTTTATTAATTGTGACAATAATGTTTCCAAATTATACTGACCCTAGTAGCATCTATTTTTCATCCTGGTTTTATGAGTTCAGAGAAAGTAATACTATCTGCAAGTGAAACTGAAGTCTGCAGCGCAACAGGGAAAAAAGAAATGCAAGTCCCCAAAAGGAAGGCATGGGTTAGAAAACCATAACTTGTCAATGAAAACAGGGGTGGAAGATCTCTACTACCTACAACAGCAACCTGTTAAAATAAACCCTAAGAATATAATACCTTAATCTTGCCATCTGGCACTGACCAGCATCAGGTTTCTGATTACTTCTCCTGAGACAGGCTGATGTACCTTTTCCCCCATAAAGTACTAAGCACAAAGCTTGATGTCAGCAGTTTTAACAGCATCCTTTCCTCAAAATCATAATCTGTTAACCCCTTCCCCTGCCTGATTACTATCTTACCTCTGTAGCAGAACTCATCGGAGGAGTGCTTTCTCTTCTTTTTGTGAGGTTCTGTCCCCGCAAAAAGCTCACAGTCCTAGAATAAGAAGAAAAAAAGCTGCTGACAAACAAGAGGGAAATAATATGAGATTCACATGGACTATTGATATAGATAATAATTTGTAGGAGATATCAAAGAGTTATTTGTACTATGGTAACTTGAAGGAATCCTAGATATGAACCAGGATCATTATTCTAGGTGCTCAAACAAGCAAAGGAAACATATTCTGTTGCCAAGAGCCCTCAGTGTATGTTTAAGGTGAGAGACAAAAAGCATGGTACAGATATGTGGGAGAATACAAAAAATAGTATTAGTCAGGATTGGTTTCAGCACATCAGCCACCTAACCAGCATCAAGCTTTCTGTAGGCACTGCAGCACAACAGGGCTGTAAAGGGAAACTGAAAGACAGATTTTTATAGGGAGATCTCCCCAAGTGAGAGGAGCAATACACAAGAAAACTTCAAAAAACACATTTGAAAGTGTTAAGAAATGGGCAGTGAAAGCTAGCACTTGGAGATCAGCTGATGAGTTGATAGAAGACAAACATCTACCTCTTAATAAAGCTAAGAAATAACTAAACATGCATAGGCTGTCAAGCCTTGAAAATGGAAGTGAGTTGTTCATGTTTAATATGCTGAAAAATATAAAAGAAGTGAAAGTAGGTACAGAGAGGTGACAATTAAAGTGACAGACCAAGAACTTGACCTTAATATGTCATGTCACCCAACTGTTATTTGTGTTATGACCAATTTATGGTCTGAAAATGAGGCTCCTCTACAAAATTTCATCTGTGTTGTAGAAGAATTTAATTTGAAACTAGAACTCATTTTTCAGAATAAAAATAAAAATTAAAATAATCGCAAAATAGTCACCTTTGAGCTAGCAGCAGAAATTTTAGCTCAAAGAGGAAAGTTCTCAAGAAACTTAAGTTGTCACTAAGTGATTTCAAAGTTAAGGCCCCAAAGAAGTGAATAGGGCAAGTTCATACCTCTCAAGAGCTATCGTTTCAGGCTGTCTGCAGAATCAGGAAGACAACAACACATCAGTTAACATTGTATTAATGCCCTGTTGAATATTTATTCAACTGTAAATTCTAAACTTTTTTTTTGGGTGTATATGTGTAAAAAGTTATTCATGGTATCTTATGACTTGCAAGGCTCTACCTCAAAACTAGGGCAGCATCTTACTCTCAGGACAACTGGCTGCCAGACCCTACTAGACCAACTCACCACCAGGACAACTGGACACCAACCATCAAGGAGTGTTCATTCAACACTGAACAGAACCTCGGGGAGCAGCAGCAGCTCTGCTCATGGTGCTCTGTTTTTAGCAAGGAAACTGTTTACATAGAGGAGTGTATAAGTTACACAATTTGTAACATGAAAATTAATGGTGAGATAAAGGCAACTCAGTCAAATGTAAGAAATGAAAATTGCTTGATGAGACAAAGGCGACTCAGTTAAACATATTACAAACAGCTCGTTTCAGGTCGTGGTCCCAAACATCACTTAAAAATTGTTTTTTGATGTTTTCTAAGTGGATTTGTTTAACTTCAATTTTACAAAAAGTTTTTGGATTATTTTATAATTGCATTCATTTAATACCACTTGATTTTTTTTTAATGTTTAGTAAGTGCATTAATTTAACTTTACATTTAGAAAATATCTCATGTTTGACTGAATTGCCTTTATTTCTCAGTGTTCAGTTAGTGGCATTCAGTTGTCCATTCCCCCTACTGCCCTATTTTCTGAGGCCAGAAAAATCAGAATCAGTTGTAATTGGGACTGATCCCCTCTTTTTCCCCAGGAAACTTACTAAGTAATACAGGACTTGTCTGGCTGGTCTTGCTGTCTTCTATAGCCATTTCTATATAAAAAAGAGCAATTAACCCACCCACCTCCTTCCATCACTAGCTCTACACATATCCTTACAGCTTCAACCTTTTCTCTGAGGGTTTCCTGACCTGTGTTGCTACCTCGTCTTCCTCTTGCAGCAGATCCTTGTAAGAACGTTTTTTCTCTCGCTGTATCCTGCCAGTTGCCAGCCCCACGTCATCAACGCTTCGGCCACCCTCTAGGAACTCTTAAGATTTATGTGAAATGAGAAAAAAAGAAATTAAACACTGCATTAAGGAATGGTAGACATGTGGACTATGCAGAAAATAAGATGACAGCAGAAGTTGGCACCATGTGACGCAAAACACCCAAGAGGCACAGGGGCCTGAAAGATAACAATCTCTACTCTTTCTAATCTCTGCAGGGATGGGAATCAGTGCTCTAATGCTATAACATAATCACTCAAGATTTTGTTTCTAGCCCTTATACACCTCTTCCTAAGGACAACTGGACCTAGAAATGTTATCATGACTAAACATATCCCTGTCCCTGGTCTCCTGTTCCATTGATCTGGCAGGGAGAAGAAAGGCTGCAGTGGCAGAGTTTCTAACCAAAGTGTCTGCATTAGGAAGTACCACCGACTTCTCTGAAGTTTAACCCCAGTACTGTAAACCTGGAAATCAAGGGCTTGGAATCCTCCAGCAGCTCAGACAGATTTAATTTAAGGGCTCCACTAGCTTCCTTTCCCACTCTGACTGCACAGCCCAGCAAGGACTGCAGAGGGTACCCTTTTTTTGTTGGTTTTTTTTTTTTGGCAACTCCCTCTGAGATTATGAAGCAGTCATACCTTCTTTTTTCTTGGAGTCATCATAAGCCATGGTGGTCCTGCAGGAGCCTGAGAATGTGTTGCCACGTCTGGGCTCCTTCCCCCGTTCCCATCTACAGGAAAAGGTCTGAGAAACAGAGAATGAAAATAACCCTCCCATAAAGAAGAATCATGATGTGAAACAGGAGACTTCCTCCGAACCAAGTAAAGATTCTCTGGAAGGCAGTGGGAAAGGAAAGGAGTCTACTTTCTGGTCAGTTCATGCTCACCCTTCAGGCTTGACAGAATTTTTTTTTTTTAATTAAGTTGGAGATTGTTCTTCTGTTATTTTAAAGACATAAAAGACCACCTCTTTCTTGTAAAATCTCCAAATCAGTAAATTGTTTTACAAAAATAGAAAGTGTGTGTGAAGACAGCTGAGTTTGATTTTCCCAACACACAAGGAGCCACTGTAGCAAAAAGTGGGATGTTTAAGGAGAGATTCCAAACCCTTGAATCTCAGATGAAGTGAAAGAAAAGAAGGAAGTGGACAGGAACCATTGTACTAAAAAAGAATGACTGCAAGTCTTTTAAACTCAAGGACTGCACATTTTGTAGTGAATGAGTGCATCCTTCTGATGTATTTCCCAACACTACCACTGCAGCCATTCTGAATGCCAGCCTGTGAGGGAACAGAAGAGAGCACACTTATGCAGCACACTAACCCCTGCAAGCTCCAAGTTTTCAGGCTTTTTCTCTTTTTCCCACTGAGTAATTCTGTTCCACAGCTGCTGGTATATAGCAGGCCTGTGCCCTCATAGCTGCACTCTGGCTCTCCCAGAGTAAACAGCTTTTGTTCTTCAGTCAGGGACTAGCTTAACATGGAAAGATCCCTCCTGCTCATAAGCTATTAAACCAATTGCACCTCACTGATTTTGTGTGCTTGTGTGTGTGTGTGCACACGTGTAAGGGTTCAACCTCAATGACCATGCAGCTTCTTCATTCTGTCACAATCATCTTGCTGTGAAGTTACATTTTAATTACCTTGAGAGTGGGGAACTTGTGCTTGTACTTCCCTGCACCTATCTCTATTTTATAACCATCTGAAACTGAGAATGTATAACATAACCCTCCTTTGTTACTTAACATAAGTCCCAACTAACTCAAGCTTGCAGGTACGCAGGAGACGTTTCTATTTAAATTAATAGGAATACAAGTTATTTCCCCAGGTTTTGGGAAACGATCTGCCACAAACTGTTTTTTAAGTTAGCATTCTGACAATTACACATTGTTGGTAGCAAGCACAGCGATTTGTATGCTGAATGTACGTATAACACATTTATGTATAGGAGCACTGCATAAGGTACACACTACAGAAACACGCTGCAAGGAAAAAGAGCACCTTGCCACCTGTGGGCTCCCCATCTTGAACCACATCTTGCCAGCATTTCAGCTGTCATATGGGCTTCAGTGGGAACTCTCATGACACTGAAGTACCATGCTCAAGAACTCAAGGTCCTAATCTGGATATTCTTCAATAAAACAAAGCTGAAGACTGCCATTCATGAACAGATGGCTTGGACAAGCAAAATCTGTTTATAGCTACACGCGCACATTTTACTCTGTTTTAAAATCTTCAAGGATCGGCAGGTACAAAGGTTGGTGACTACTGCACAAAGGGGCTTACAACCGAGACCTCTAACCCTCTAAATACAAAACCTATCACAAACTTCTCTTCTTCTATAACTCCTGATCAGGTGTCCCTGTTTCAGGCTCCTCGGTTTCAGCAGGAACGGCACAGCTCCGGTGCAGCCGCTCTCCCTTCACCTCTCTCCCCTTCCTGAACGCACACGGCTTAGCTGGAACAAGGCCGCGCGTTGCTGTCCTCCAGCCTCCGGCTCCACTGGGCCCTCCCTCCGCCCCTCGCTCCCGCATGGGAGCTGCACAACCACCGGGGACGGACCCTGCCGGGCGGGACCCCCGGGGAATCCCGACAGCGACGAGGACCGAACCCCGGACCCGACCCCTCCGCTGACACGGGGCCGCGGCCCAGCCCCGCGCATGCGCACCAACGCCCCTCAGGACGCGTCCCCGCCACCGCCTCCGCCGCCCGCGCCCCTCCCGCCACCGCCGTGCGAAGCGGGATCGGTCGCTCCGCTCCTGCCCGTGCGGCCTCTCACCCCAGCGGGCTCCGGCCTCGCTCCACGGCTTCGCCCTTACAGAAGGCCCGAGCGTGCCTCGGTGGCGGGGCTGCCCAGCGGTGCCGGGGACTGCCGGCCGGCCGGCCGGTGCCGGGCTGAAGCCGCAGGGTGGGGAGGTACCGCGGCCGCCTCACTCCGCGCCGCCGCTTCCCGCCGCGCCGCCCGCGGCCGCCATCTTGGCGAGGCAGACAAGGGACACCCGCCTGGCGCCGAGGCCAGGGCCGGCCAGACGAGCGCCGAGCACATCCAACTCGGCACTCGGAGGGGCGGGGGAGAAGGAGGCGTGAGGGATTGCCGAGCGTATCGATGGCGCGGGCGGGCAGTGCCGTTCCCCGGGTCGTGGAGCGGGGCCCAGGGGTCCTGCAGCCCCGCACCGGGCACGGCCTTGGGGCGGCAGCCGGCACGCCTTGAGCGTTCCTCGGCGCGGGTTCGGTGCACCGCCCCGCCGCCTGCCCCGGGGCCTCTTCCACCCCTCCCTGCTACGGGGCAATCGGTGGGGCCGCAGAGGTGGCCACAGGGCACTGGTGGGGGCACAGGGTGCTGGCCACCCACGGTGTCCCCAGGCACCCCAGAGAGGCTCCCCGGGTGCCAGGTGCCCTCTGAGGGGCTGAGCCTGGTGTGGGTGCCAGGAGCAGGCCACAGGCTGGGTGC
Organism: Heliangelus exortis; assembly: GCF_036169615.1. Taxonomy (NCBI): domain Eukaryota; kingdom Metazoa; phylum Chordata; class Aves; order Apodiformes; family Trochilidae; genus Heliangelus; species Heliangelus exortis. The sequence continues at coordinate 144,145,047 of NC_092422.1, read as the reverse complement.
CTGCGCTTGGCCCCTGCTCTGCCGCCGGGCACCTCCTGTGGGGGATGCGCCTGCCTTCCTCCCATCTAATGCACAGCTTCCTCTTCTCCCCCTCTCTCATCCTTGCTTCAAGAGAGAGGTCTCTGAGCTGTCTTGGTTGGTTGTTGGATGCTTAGGGATGCACGTTGGGTCAATGGGATGGGGTGAATTCCTGTTATTAAACAGTTATGGAGCCACTGCCTTCATGGGGTTATTCATGGATGCATATTAATGGGTATGTCTCCTGTAAACCTGTCTGATCCCCAGAGGAATTCAGTGGATGGATCAGGCAAAGCTGAGATAAGGATGTCTGAAGAGCACACTGCCTGAGCAGGCTTTGCTCAGCCATCACACCCTTTCAATCAACAGTCCAAAGGTGGGAGGCAAGAGAAAGGCAAATTACCTCCAGCATCTTCTAAAGGGCACATTTGTTACCACAAAGGATCCAGGACAGAGGTAAAAAAACCTCAAGGAATGGCCTGGTCAGAAAAGACAAGTCTTTTTCCTGCTGGTTTAGCCTTACTTCACTCTTGACAGCTTGGGAGGTCAACAATCTCATGGAACTCTTGCCTTAAATCCCATCATCTCCAGTGATGCAGGAGTCTTTTTATTTAGATGCTGGCAAGCACTAATATGACTGTGTCAGAGGCTATTCACAGTTGCATGTTTGCAGATCACAGTTCCAAGCCATGCCTCGGGTTAAATTTGACCCATGCCAGACATGCTCGTTCCCCAGAACTTACAGATCCTCCTTCTGGTTCTAGTGATCCTTTTGTGTCCTAGGAGGTACATAATGGTGACAATAGTTATTTGTGGTACAGTGGGGCCTAGAGGAATTAGAAGAGATAGAGGCCTATGCCTGCTACACTGTGTGAAAGTGTAGTTTGATCCAAGGTGAGAGGTTCAGCCTCTGCAAAGAGCAATGCCTGCAAATGCAGCAGCTCTACAAGCTATATAAGACTAAAACCTACCAGCCTTTAGGCTGAGCACAATGCCTGTTCAGATGTTCTCAGGCATATACATATGTATGCTCGTGGCTGGCAAAACTCTCTGTAAAATCACTCTCTGCTCCCCCAACTCTTAACCCAGGGAGGAGTTACCAAGGTGGATGGGTGCCTCTGCAGATTTATGACCAAGACCTTGCCAGAGCTGAACTTGCCAAGACCTGACCCTTACCCCTGATTACTGATGATATTTCTAGATGTCCTGGTGGTGTATCTGTACCCCATTGGGTAGTACACAGTATAACAAAACATGATTCCTATCACTAGGATTTTACAGTTTTCAGCTTTTTTGCTTATGTTACAGAAACATCAGTTAACTCTTGGGAGCACTTGACCTATGGGTCAGGTGGAGGCAGAATGGGAACAAGTCAGATCGAGCCATTAGTATGGCAGGGAGAGGCTGGGTACAGCCTAAAGGCACAAGGATACAGATTTCTTTGAAAACTTAAAGTCACTAAATTAACCTGATATTAGATGGTAACAGGAGCTAGTAAATGTATAGGGATGGAATGTTTCATATTCTGCACCCTAGAATGAGAAAAGAGTCTAGCTCCCCTGCAGTTTAATGTTTTTAGTGCTGGATGGTTCATAGGTATTAGGTTGTGTCAGTGATTGCGTGTGGGAGGAGGCAGAATGAATTTGCCAGTGAATTTGTGAAAATGAGCATATAGCAGGATGCTTGCACATAAAGCCACTGAAGCGCCAATCATTCAGACTTCCCCTGGTGAGATCTATCCATGCTCCTTTCCTCCCACAGAACAATCATCATAATAATAATAATTGTTATAGTAACAACAACAACATGCAGTCCCTCCTACTGCACTTTTCATCAGTGCAGAAATGCTCAGAAAAATGAATTTCAATCATTTCCATTGTTCAGAGCTAATAAAGGGAACCAGCCAGCACAAAAACCTGGCATTTACTGGGTGATTTTGAACAGCTTAGCCTTTCCCTTTTCTAGAAAATCCCGGGATCCATTTAGAGAGTACACCTAAATTATACAGGTCAAGTGGAGAAAACGTAAGGATGCTGATAGCAAACTTTAAGAGATTCACAACCCCTTCAAATCCTTAATGCCTGATGTAATTGTTTCTTTGTACTCTTGAATACAAGAGGTTGTAGTGAGGGAATCAAAACATCATACCGGCCCTGTAGTTTTTAAGATGTGAAGTGCAGCTTCAGTCAGTCAGCCTTTGACTACTGTGAGAATATTGCTTATTCCTTTTGTTGAGAGCATCCTGCATTCTCTTGCCAACATGCCAAGAGAGAAATTGCAAAAGGGTACAGGGTATGTTCCCTCAGGTGTCTTTTTGGCAGCAAGATACATATTGTATGAAATGCTTTTTCCCATGCAGAACGTTTTAGCACATGTGTAGACTTTCTTATGCTTAATGCAAGATTAGTTGTGTGCTCAAGATTGCTGCCCATGACACGATCCGATAGGGTCTCCCTTTCCCCAGATTATATCTGCTTTCTAGCCTTGTCTGCCTATTTCCCCCTGCCTGCACCAAGGTGCAAATTTCTAGACCTAGTAGCCCTCTTTTTGTTTCATTGTTTCTCAGTACTTAGCTCAGTGGGCTCTCAAGTGCAATGAGGATAAAGGAAATAAATATTGAGTTATGTGTAGAATTAAATACAGCACTCAGGGCTGTATGAACAATTAGCAATTCTTCTTGTCATAGTTTGCAGCTCATAAATCTCTCTTCACTCCTGCTCCATTTTTCCATAATTCTTTCCTAGATTATAATAGAATCACAGAATAGGTTGGGTTGGAAGGGGCCTTTCCAAGACGATTTGGCAATAGGTGTAATGAGACCTAGTTTAGCACCTCAGTCCCTGAAAATCCTGATTTGTTTTTCCCTGGCAGTGCTACTGTGCACACTGCTACCAAACTGCCCTTAAAAAGGAAGTGTGGCTTGTTACATTTGGATAGGTCCTATGAAAAATAAATAAATTTAAAAAGTCTTATGGGTATGAATTCAGAGGTAGTGCACTTTGCATGCCAATTACCTCAGCCATATGATTTCCTTACTCTTATTTATAAACAAGGCTGGCAAGTCCTGTTTGAACATGAGGTCATGCTTCCTTAGAGAAGCAAAACTTCAAAAGATTTGTTACATGCATTGTCTCGGTGCTCGGGATTTACTTAAATTACTTCCCATTTGTCTTCATTTTTCTGCAGGATGCATTCATTTCTTGCCTCTTCATCTGGGAACATAGTCATTAACAAAGCCACAAGGGGGTGTGTGAATTCATTTGTAAGGTCTGTAGAACAGCCTGCGTGTTTGTTTCCCAGAGCAGCAGCATCAGTCAGGGCGTGGGGACACAACTTCTCCCCCTGCTCCTCCCCATGCACCCTCTATATTCACATGCTGAGAGAGGTGAGGTGAGGTGGAGGGCAGTGCTCTTGAACACCTGGTGAGGAAACAATATTGTGTGTTAGCAGCAGGATGAGTGGGATCCAGAGAGAAAGTGTGTGCTCCTGGGTGTGGTCAGGCAAAGGGAAAGAGACAGATCCAGGGCCATATGCATAGAGAGGAAAGACTAAATGCAGAGAACCAGTCTCTTTTCACCGTTTTTGATCTCCACCTCAGCACCTTCCAGGGGGAGGCCCAGGTAGAAGTGGTTTAATGTGAGTTTCACGGAGCTGTACAAGTCCTGTGGTAGTGCTTTCAGTGAGCAGCTCTCCCTCCATGCCTTGCTCCCTTGTCTCTGATGACCATACACCCTCACATCCCTGGTCCCATAAAACATCAGGCATTCAGCACTACCTATATTCTTGTTTGACATTTTCCTCTTTTTCCTTGTATCTGGTGATTTATTTCATTTCCTCCTCTCACACCTTGACTCTGTCCATTACAACCTTCTTCTATACAGGACAGGCTGACCTTCTCCTTCCTTTTTAGTCAGAATAGGATGATCCTTCACCTGTACATAAAAGGCAGTAACTCTGGGCTGCTTTATTCTGCAGTTTTCGGTTTCTGACAGAGCCACAGCTTCAGCATCTGTTCTGCAACGGGTAGCAGAATTTATGATACTGCTAAAATTTCAAATCACGTGAGTTAATGGCTGTTTCTGCAGACCAAGCCTGTGTATTGCTTCTGCCTCTGGTTACAAATGTTGTGGCTGGAGATCAGAGCTTTTTGGAAGAGCAGAAGTTTTCACTGTTCCCTGACCAGCTGCAAAGTGGCAGTGGAGTTTGCAGATGCTTGCACCAGGACAGTGCTGCCTGCAAAACTCTTGGGATGACAGGCAGACTAATGCCAACCTCACAGCTGTGGTGTGCCATGATCTATGGAGCCGCTGAAAAAATATGAGAAAGAGGTGACATGTGGAAAGGACTCCAGAATCCCCCAAGTTTGGAGGCATGGCAAGGGCAATAAAATATCTTTTACTGGTTTTGGGACTGGGTGAGGAATAACAAAAAGTGGCTTGTATGCATTGCAGAGTGGTGTGTGTTGAGGGAAACTGATGATGTTGCAGGACACTTTGTATGTTGCACCTATTTATACCGCAGGTAATTTGCAATGTTTTCAGATTCAGGGGACTTGGCAAGATGATTTTGGTCATCAGCTTCTCTCCCCTGCTATTATGGGCCCACTGTCATGCAATCTTAATTGAAAAACAATCAATCTTTATCTTAAAGGCAGTCAAGTCTCATCTCCCCACAAAGCTCACTGGGAGGCTGTTTCAGAACATCCTTTGATGGTTAGAAACCTTTCCCTGATTCCTGGCCTAAATGTACTCATGGTTAGGTTGCATCCATTTGTTCCTGTGGCAACATTTTCTTTTAGCTAATAACAACTGTTGTCTCTTGCTGCTGTCTTTGCTCTGATGTATTTATAGAAAGCTGACATATCTCCTGTCAGCTCTCATTTTGCTAGGCTAAAAGAAGCATGCTTTCCTAGTTCCTCTTAGCTGGTGGCCTCCTTCTTCCTCTTGTGCTGAGGAGACTGAAGAAGGGCTGAGTACTTTCTTAAAACATTTGGATACAACTTTTAGATAAGATGTTAAAAACACAGCAAGAATCAGTCTGCATTACAATTACTCCTGCAGTCACAGGAGGATATGGCAAAAAGAGAACATATACTTAAAGGCTTATTCCTAGCCTTCTGGGGACTGGGACAGTCTGCTCAGCTCCTAAGTTTGCTCTGTGACTGCAGAGGATGTAAGGTGAAGGAGGGACTGCTGTCTCAGGCAGGTAGCACTCTGTGACATTGCCTTGCAGGGCAGGCCACTGACACCGTGCTGAAGGCTTTGGAGTGCTGATCATCTGAGGCCTGGAACTGGTCTTCCTTTTGCTTCATTTCTCCAACATGCTCTAGCTACTGCAGGGCTGCACTCTTTCTTCTCTGTTTTCCTCCCTACACCACTTCTTCTCCTTATCCTCAAGGTGCCAGTGGGTGCTGAATGTGCAATTTTGATCCCTTTGGTGCTAAATTGCAGATAATCCTTTTACCACTCTCCTTGAGTGGCTGCCTTTTAGACACACGTCCATCTGAGAGGGTACTGAGTTTATATTTGTGTGGGTGCCAGCTTTAACTCTCTTAATTTTAAATTAACTGTTTGCCATATTGTGTTAGACAGATCACAAGATTTGTAGTGTTTGCAAATGGCATATGAAATGAAATTAAAGAAGTAGGAACATAGGAGATGGTTGTAACAGTTATTAGAGAGATTATATTTATCCTGGTCTTTTGGCTTGTGTTTGCAGTGGCACACATCATGGTGGAAAGACATTGGAGTGCTGCGACTTTCTGGGAATCATCACTCAAGAAAAACTGTATTACATGGGGCCATCCAAAGAGCCATCAACCCACCTTTCCCGAGCTATCTTAAAGCAACTCATCCTTTGCCTTAGGTAAATATAGCCTATCTGGCATACAGTGACTTTTTTTTGTTTAGTTGCATTACTATTTGTTAACAAACTTGTTTAAAGAAGCCTCATCTCTCACTGTGCCACAAGATGAAATAAATGTTAACTCAAACTCACTTTTCTGGCTTACAGGAGAACCTAAAACCAGGGACAACTATCTAACTGGGAGATCTGCAGTCCAGGCCATGATGGACTGCAGGGGAAATGCTGGGGGAAATGCAGGAGTGTAAGGCTTCTATAAAATGCATTTTAATTATACTTTGCACCAAACAAAGTAGTCATAAAGCTGAGCTTAATTTTTTTGTGTGTGAGGACACTATCGGTTTGAAGTCTGAGTAAAAATATGGGTTATACTTGAATTCTGTGCAACCCACACCAGAAACCTACAGAAGTTGAGGTGCTCTGAGATGAATCAGTGGCAGCTCCTTCAGCTCATAGCTCACTGCAACCGTATTTTGAATTCTTTTGTTTTCTTTCTCTTTTAATTGCTGCCCAGATGAAAGGGTTTTCAACATTGTCTGGGAGTGCTAAAGCTCTGACAGTCTAAGAGCAGTTTTGCCCTCAAATGATGACCCTCAAATCTTCACCATGTGCACTAACTGTGTACGGATGAGTTTTACACTATATAAGAGAAGATAGATTGTTTTCCCAAGAAATGCTGGTCCAAAATGAGGCACATAGGTCTGTGTGACCCCCTTTTATTTTGCTGAGTGACCTGGGGAAGAATTTGATGTTTTTTACTTAAGATTTCAGGCTGGGGGAGTCCCAAACAAGAAAAAGGAGCTGTTATTCATTTCTATGAAGGATGCAACACTTTGTGTGCTTATGTAGAGAGAAGTAGAAAGATAGTATCAGTGTACATCCCAGTCATAACTCATTTCTCTTTTAACAGTACCAGCCTGGTAAGGCTATTGTGCATTGGTGCTGTGCTCGGAGCAGAGAAAGAATGCGATGTTTTTTGGTCCTAAATTCAATTCACTGTTAAATGTTTCAGGTAATGGAAGCTTTTACCACATCACTTGAAAGACCATTGTATTGTCTGCTAGATTTCATAAGCAAGAAATTTTCTTTTTTATTTAGTTGAGCCGCTTGCTCTTTCTGAAGAAATAAATGACCAAATAAAAAGCAAATCTGAAAACCTCCCCCACTGAGTCTATTTCAGTTGTTCCTGTTTTCTTCACATTTTCCTCCTTGAAATGCATTAGTTTCCAGTTGAAGAAACCTGAAGAAAAGATGATTATTACCAAGAAATTTGCAAATTAGCTCAGCTCAAAACACCCCCAAAAGCAATGTTCTGGTAAAATGAGTGAGGCTGGGCTAAAGACCTCTATATATTTATTTGGATCATTCTATATTTGAATTTAGCAATCCTATTACCGAGCTGAAATTTAGGACTCTTTAGATACATTTGTCCTGGAAATAGCACTGGTAAATTATAAGCTTCGATAGGTGGGAGGATGAGGACAGCATCTAAGATCAAACAAATAGAAAAGCAACAGACATTCTCCCTTTTCTATTAAGTGTGTTTGCATATTTTCAGCACATTCAGCAAATGAATACTTTCTGTGGATGGACAAAATTAGTGGTTAAAGAGAAGCAAAATGCACCCAGTATGGGGTGTTGATTATCGCAATGCCATTATACAAATCGATGCCATGCCTTCAGCAGGAGTTATCAGGTCAATTTAGATCACCCTGACAGAAGGAGGAGAGGGCATTTAGATCAGACCACCAGGATGAGTCTATGCATGGAAAAATCCACATGTAAAGAAACATTTGTTTTAGTAGAGGTGAAGAAAAGAAGCGGTGGGAAATGTACACCATATAAAGTACAGTGCAGGAAAAGACATGACCACCAATTGCTGTATTTTATGAAACAAGAAAAAAGATCTTAGTGGAGTGGAAAAAGGCTGGTAAAAGGAAGCTTTCTCCCACGTGACAAAACAAGGCACTGGAAATCTCTGCTTTCATATTTCTGGGAGTCAAAGCGCACAGCTCTAAACAAGAGTGGAAATTTCTGTTTTAACACTAGCATAATTAGTGTAGTTGCAAATGTATTTTTATTTAAACACTGCCATTCTGGAAAGCAGAACCCCTCCCTGTTCCAGAACAGAAGTCAAATTTGGATTCTGAGAAGTTGTCAAGAAAGGCTCCTGGGAAATAAATGATCACATAAATGTCAACTGCAACATTTCTTAAATGTTGCTGCTCCAGTCATTGCCAGCGGTAATGTCTCAGTGACGTATTTTGGGCTTAACGTGGCTCTACAGAATGTTATGTTAATTATGTTCTGAAGACATCCAGCACCAAACTTTTCACAGTATTCCTCTTTACCACAGCAAAATCGAGTTTATGGATGTATTACCCTGTGCTGCTAAGCTAGTGCTGTCATTATTTCCAGCATTTTTCTTTAACCTCACATAGCTACAAAAATCACCAGATGGCAGCAGAGTCATTTCTGGTCTCCTCTTATCATCCCTGATCATGGCTGCATGCTCTGGAGTGCTCCTTGTAGCTAGAGTTCCCAGTGTGTGCAAAGCCAGCCATACCTACTAAGAAAGTACTTACCTCTTTCTCAGCAAGAGATATATACTCTGTTTGATGTTTCCACCAAGGCTGGGTTTTAAGACATGATTCTCTATTTTTTCTCCATATTCCTTGGTTTTCTCCAGAATAGCCCCAGTTTGCAGCTTGCAGACACTGCTATGTGCCCACACACTAATGGCAGTGTTGTTATAGCATATGTTGCCAACATAATGTAAGGTTTGAGTTTGACTAACAGCAGATACTGTCTCTGGAACCAGCAGAGGTTGGTTCTGTGGCTCAGGGATGAAACTGACTTATAGGAATCTTGTTAATGTTCCACCACACTCAGTTTTGCTTAATAAGGTGCTAAAAGCAAAATGCTGAGAAAAGATAAATATCTCAAAGGATTACAAAATTCAGAATAATTTTGATCTGGAACAGTCCACAAATTTCCCCCTTTTTAAGGACATAATTCCCAATCAGTTTCCCAGCTACAGCCATCAGACACTGAAGCTCTGTAGCAGCCTGATGGATGGGTGTGCAGGCAGGAAAGCAGCCAGGCTGGTGATGTCAGTGTTGCTTTGCTTGCTTCCTCAAGAAACCTCACTGAACTTGAGCAATCTCCAGGAACCATTCAGATGTCAGTGCCAAAAACAGAAGAAAGTTTCCTCTGTTATTCTGGATCTGGTCTCTATGGGTCCAGTAGCTCCTCCTGCTGCAATGACAAGCTGAGCCCTAGAGCAGGGGGGAGAGGGAAAGGTGATTCTTGTGATTGCTTCTTTTAACAGAAAAAACCCCAAAACAAACCACCCTAAAACAACCTACATATTTATTCATCAGAAAAGAGCTCTTTTCAATTCAGTTTTGTGTTTGGGAATATATCAAGGCAACTCTGTCAAAACCTACTGGAAAGGACAAGGGTCTTGTTGTTGATTTCAAAACCACTTTTACCAAACTCTCACATAATCAAAAAATGCTGCTCTGCTCAGCAAATGCAGATGGAGGCTTCCAAACTCAGGGTCATCAAACATGTTCCTGGATAGAGAGGTTACTTCCCAGGTTCTCTCTCAAGTAACCCATAAAATTACTGAAATACTTTGTTTTACTTATACCAGGGCTTGGTGCACCTGGAAACCCATAAAATGAACAGTTTAATTCTTAGTTCCACGTATGTCCCTATTACAATTTGGTGGTGGAAGGAATCCCCCAAACTTGTGCTATTTTTAAAGCCTTCTTTACATGGCCAGAGCTGTGGAAAGATAGTAAGTGGAAAAGAACAGAAGAACATTTTATGTATTTACACACCCAGACTCTCATGCACTTAGGGCTTCAAACTTTCCCTTCCTCATTCTCTTAACTTTCTCCATGCTGTGCTCCGGCAGGAACTGGAAGCTTGAAATGGATTTAAAGTACACGTTCTCTTTTATTATGGGCATATTTCAAAGGGAAAATGGGTTACACTTTTATTAGACTGAATGCATTCAAGTTTTATTATTTCAAAACAAAGTTTTGGTATTCAAACAAAGGGTAAGTGCTACCCACTATGCCACTAAGCATTTTCCTACAGCTCATTTTTAACCAGCATTTAGGATTTACTTGACTAAATCAAACCTTAGGAAGGAGAAGCTTTCAGGGGAGAAATCACTGCATTAGAAATGATAAAATGAGAAATGAAAGAGACGAACATCAATGCAAACTCATCAGCATCAGAATAAACTCAGAAATAGACATTCTACATTTCCATAATGCTGTCAGCTGCCACTACAGAGACAGGGATCTATTACCTCTGTTTATACTGCTGCTAACTTAATTTATAGCAATTTATTCTATAAAAGTAGACAGCAGCTTGACTGGCTGGGAAAAAAAAATCCCATTTGTGCTGAAAATAAAAATGATAATGCACATAATAGATTTCTGAAAGTAATTTGAATAGCCAGTTAAAACACAAGGTGAGTTAGACATATTTTTAGTAAATCTCAGCACAAATTACCTACTTTCTTATGAACATTTGTAGATGGATCGATAAAGGGCAGACATGGGACATCTACTCAGTATGATTGGATGGGCCCAAGTTAGCTCACCATTCACAGGCTTCTTTGTTTTGCTGGTGTTGCCTGAAGAGAGAAAGAGAGGGCAGAAGCAGGCACAATAGTCTCAAGGCTGAAGTAAGGTACCTTTTCATGATCTGCATTGTGAGAAAAAAACTGATACAGCTTTGTCCCAGCAAAATGAGCATCTTGTGTCATTTCTGTCTGGATGGCAGAGAAGATGAAAAATTTCAGGCTTTCCAGAGTTTTCTGTGAAAGGAGGTGTCTTGATGGTATTTTGCAGGCACACATCAGTGCATAATGCTTTTGCTGTGATCCAGCTGACACAGGCCCCAAACTGGAGGCTTGTGCTAATGCCCATCCCTCAGCATGGTGTCTGAGCATGGACTCAGCCTTGTGCTCACCACCAACCACCTTGTGCTCCATGTTCAGTCTGCACCTGACTGTGGTCTGTCAGATTGGCTCCAGAAGAAGTTAGCACTGGTTTACAAGATACCACAAAGACATGCCTAGGGCTATTGGGATCTCAGACCTTTGCATAAGATTGCAGAATTAAAAAAAATCAAGACCTGTTCTGCTCTCAGGCAGGAGTCCTCAGTCTCTCCATTCCCTTAGCACAAGTCTGGGCCTTCTCCGTAGCAAACAATCCTCTTGGCAAGAAGCTTCCTCTTCTTAAGTACCTTTCAAGCCCCCTTAGAAATAGTTCATGAGCCTCTAGGGGTCCATAAACCAGAGGCCAAAAAGCCTGGCTCTGGAAAGGCTAAGTGATACAATAATCAGCCTGCAGGTAAACATATGCTTAAATGCTTTGCTGATCAGAGATGGACGGCTAAATTGGGGCCTTGGGAACTGCCTTGTGACCACAGTTATTCCCTTTATGACAAGAAAGGGATCTTCAAATTGAGGTGGAACCTTTTCTATTGCAACATAACTTGTTTGCAAGGGAGAGGAAAGGGAGGAAAGGACTGGCAATAGTTTGTGGCAATTTCTACTCAGGATAAAAATACCTGTGAGCAGAGCAAAATTAGGGCTACTGTCACTGTTGTGCAGGTACCAATAGGTTTCAATAAAACAGGGAATCAGGTAGTCCAGAACTGAGCGGCATGGACCAAGCCATGGAAGAAGAAGTATAATGCAGAAACAGCAAGGTCTGGCACATTATGTTGGGGACTCTGAGTGGAGAGAGGCACGAGAAATTTACACAATACCAGTACAACAGCTTTCTGGCTCCACAAAGTGCTGGTCCTGAAAAATCTCCCATCTCATGACAATGAAATCAGCAAAGAGAAGCCCCTATCACATTTTGCATCACTTTGATTCCACTGTCTCCATGGTATCCCCAGTGTTGCCAGGGTTAGCAGGTGAGGTTGCATTCGTGTGGTCTGTTGCTTTGGCAGGACTCCTGTGACAGTCCAAACTTCTCACCTCATCTTTGTCCATGTTTCCTGGCACTTAAAGGCCTCTAATAAACTTTCCTCTGAGCAGCTGCAGGTTGGCACCACATCCTAACCTCCCACAGCTGTGTAAATTGCTGAGGTCCTCAGCCCAACCAACAGCCTCTGAACCTTCTCCCGCTTCATGGTAATTCACCTGGCATACATAGGCCATCCCTATAAATCCCACATGAAGGTTCCCAATGGGGATGGTAGGAAAGGCCAGTCCCAAGCATATATTTGCAGGCTCTTATGTCTGAGGTTGCCCTGGCTTCAGCTGACATAGAGTTATTTTTTCTTCCTAGTAGCTGGTACAATGCTGTATTTTCGATTTAGGATGGGAACAATATTCATAACACACTGATATTTTAGTTGTTGCTGAGCAGTGCTTACCCTAAGTCAAGGACTTTTCAGCTTTTCATACTGCCTTGCCTGGAAGTAAGCTGGGGGTGCACAAGAAGCTGGTAGGAGACACAGCTGGGACAGCTGACCTGAGGTGACCAAGTTGATATTCCATACCATATGGTGTCATGCTGAAAATAAAACTGGTAGGGGTTGGCCAGGGTGTGGTGGTGGCTGCTCGGGGACATTCTGAGCATCAGTAAGTGGGTGGTGAGCAATTGCATTGTGCATCATTGTGTATATCCTTTTATCATTATTATTACTTTCCCCTTCCTTTTCTGTCCTATTAAACTGTTCGTATCTCATCCAATGAGTTTTACCTTATTTTTCCAATTCTCTCCCCTCACCAACTGAGAGGAGAGGAGTGAGCAAACAGCCATGTGGTGGTTAGCTGCCTGCCAGGTTAAACCTCAACATAGATTCATCACCAGTTTTGCCTGTGTCACTGCCTTGGGATCAAACCAGCGGCTGAATACTCTGTTGATGCCTGCGCTGCTTCAGCTGTGAGCTCAGTAAAAATAGTTGTTGATAAAACAAAGTCAGACCATGTTCAGCAGCCAAACTAATTCTCTCTGCTTCAGGCCCTGAGTCCCTTAATGTGCTGCTACTGGAGGCTGCTCCAGCTGTTAGCCCCAGACTCTTCCTGCTGTGGGACTGTGCTGAGTTACGTTCCTGCTTCTTCCAAAGGGAGACAATAGGAGGCAAGGGAAGTGTTTATTTTGGAAGGATTTTTCATTTAATATTTCAAAGCTTTACAAAAGATGTAGGCAGGGGTCTGGGTAGACTCCTTATTCTAACTGAGAGCTCAGATTAAGAAAAACAAACTTGATTTCATTGGCACAGGTCTTGGATTGTGCAAACCAGCAGGGCATTGATTTATAATAGGTCAGAGTGTAGTTCTGACTTTGGTAGCCCACATAGAATCATCAAATTGTTTTGGTTGGAAAGCACATTTAAGATCATCGATTTGAACCATAACATCATGACTAAGCATACAAAAGGCTTTATAAGAGAGCAAAAAGATAATGTTTCTGGTCCTTGTTGGTTTTTAGATGCTTAAGTACCACCCATTTCAGTGGTTTCGGACGATTTATAACTTTGAGGGTCTGCCATCTTGTGCATCAGTTAAAATGTCCTAATGGCATAAGAGAGCACAGAAAAATTTTCTGAGATTCTGTGTACTTCAGCTCCAATGACAGTCTTTCCAAATTCACACAGTCAACCAGACAACACTGGCATGTGTAACAACTTTGCATAAAGGAAGGGAGATCCATTGTGCATACTAAGAAATGACAGGTCTCAGCTACAGTGCCTTATGAAGCAGGATGCCAAGTTGGCTGTGGGGAAAAAAAAAACAAAACAAGACTAGACAGGGTGTGAGGAGTGACACTGAAGCTGTGAGCATTGAAACGTGAAGGAACAACATGCGTGGCAAGGCGAAGACTTAGTGTACAGTATATACCAAAAAAAAAAAAAAAAATACACTTGTCTATAATTTCAAGCCTAATTGCTGCTCCTTGAGGGCCTCAGTTTAGCAGTGTATTGTCGATGTGACAGAGTTCGCTAGGAAACATAATTAAAGAAAGTTTTGTACTCCAAAAGCTTTGATCATGTCTGATTTGTGTCCACTTCAGCCTAACTTACTTAACGTATAGAAAAATAGCTCATGAAAGGATTTTGATAGTAATCATATATAAAGCTGGACTTGATTTTGTTTGACCACCCATCAGAGGCCTAGAAATTAAGAGTCAATTAGCAGTGCAATGTAATGCACATGGCACAGACCACACCAGTCAGCCACACTGCAGGTGACAGACATCACCCATGGCACTCACATAACTGCACTGTTAGGTCTGTGGAACTCCATGAGGTTTGCCTTCAAGTACCATTCTGCTCTGAAAAGCTAGCTCTGAAAAATTCACTTTGTGGCTCCACGTTTGCTGCATTGCTCTGGTCCTTTTCAGATCACGCTGCTGCAAAGAAGATGCTTTCTTCCTGCTATTTGCCAGCTCATGGTGGGATCAGAAGAGAAAGATGGATTGTTCTTCCATTTCAGCTCAAAGAGGATAAATGATTTCATTCCATTATGTTTGGGCAGCCTTCGTTGTCTCACCCAGGAACACTGCTGCTGGAGCATTCACCACAGTATTTGCTTTTTATAGAATCCAGCTTTGCCCTCCCTTTCTGTTGTTTTAGGTGTTGTTTTAGGTTAATACAATTAGTCTTGTAAGAAATGGCTGCAGTGCTGTAAACTGTGTTTCAAGGTAAGGCAGCTCACAGATCAGTTGGTCAGCTAAGATTCTGTGGTATGTCCTTCTTCTTTTGATGTCTGTTCTCAAAGGTCTGTCCAAGCCTCAGTCGCCTGGAGCTGGGTGAAAAACACCATCAGACACCAAAATGTGCTTGTCTGCTTGTGCTTTCATGAATCAAAATCCCTTGCTAACAGATGAGAGAGGAGCCAAATGATGTGAGACATGGAGTATTGAACTCATCTGCCAGAAATGTTGGTGAGAAAAGCAGAGTACAGTTCCACTGTGGTGAAATGCAATGCTCCTTCCTTTCAGGAGCTGCCAGCTGGGCCTTCCCTGTCTCATCTGGTTTTCCTGAGTTGCTGCCTCTTACCCTTTCTCTTCTCGACCCTTTGCTCTTCTTATATGTAAACAGTTTTCCCCCTGTTTCAGCAGGGAAGTATGGTCTGACCAGAGCTGAGGCTTTGGCTCTGTGCTCAAAAGAGAGTCAGGAAGTGGAAAGGACTGGGCAGGAGGAAAGGCAATAGGAGGTTGGAGCAGAAACACTGTAGGATATCCTTGGGGGTTTTACTTTTTGGGGGATGTAAGTTCCACCTCAAGGTCTTCTTATGTCTGTGGTCAGTTGTCTCTTCCTTAGAATCATAGAATCATAGAATTGGCTGGGTTGGAAGGGACCTCTGAGATCAAGGCCAACCCTTGATCCACTACCCCTGCAGTTACTAGACCATGGCACTGAGTGCCACATCCAGTCTCTTTTTAAATATCTCCAGGGATGGAGAATCCACCACTTCCCTGGGCAGCCCATTCCAATGTCTGATCACCCTCTCTGTAAAGAAATTCTTTCTAATGTCCAACCTAAACCTCCCCTGACACAACTTGAGATCATGCCCTCTTGTCTTGCTGAGAGTTGCCTGGGAAAAGAGACCAATCCTCTCTGGCTACACCCTCCTTTCAGGGAGTTGTAGAGAGTGATGAAGTCTCCTCTGAGCCTCCTCTTCTCCAGGCTGAACACCCCCAGTTCCCTCAGCCTCACCTCATAGGACTTGTGCTGGAGTCCCTTACCTAGCCTAGTTGCCCTCCTTTGGACCTGCTCCAGGACCTCAATCTCCTTCCTGAACTGAGGGGCCTTGAGGATTGTTATGGATCTTCTAATCTCTGTGAGGTCTGAGCTCACTCCTGAAAGCTGTTTTTCAGCTGGGTTATACTAGAGTCTCTCTCCACCACTTAGACAGCTTTTGTTCACTATAACTTGGTCATAACAGTCTCTGTCCTTTTTCATCCAGCCTGGCTGATGTAACAATCAGCCTGTTCAGAATGTTCAGCCTGTTGTGTGAATGCAGGGAGACTGAAACTTGATGGCTTTATTAGCCTAGTTTCCATGGGAAAGCAAAGTAACAAATGCAGATCTAATGAGTTGGCCACATATTAAGGAGATAGCTTATAATACTAATGCAGTTGTTTTCTTCTGACATGCCTGTGGATCTCTCAATCTGTTCCATAGGCAGTCTGCTAGGAAATGGTGATAGTGAGCATTCACCTTTCCATAAATGATCTCATGTGGGGTCCTATCTGCAATATCTTAATGGAAACAATTACCCTTCCTGCTTTAATTAACACTGATCTCAGCCCTCCCTTCCAAACCTGGAGGATGAATTTCCCTTATCTGTAGCTGCATGGTTCTTACTGACTTAAAGATCAACCAGGTGCACCCAGCCTCCTCCAGAGTTCCCAAGTGTATTGCCATGGGGAGAGAATAGTCACTTTCTTCTGAGAATAAACTTCTCTTATTCCTCCATAACCCCTAAGGGAGAGGAATTAACTCAGCAGTAAACACTGCCTTCAGATACACTCTGCTTATCTCAGTGCTGAGCAACAGCTTTGTAGAGGAACCCCTTTAGAGTCACTCCATCCTCTCCAAAGCAAGCAGTCAAGTGGTGAACCCTTGCCCACAGCAAGAGGCAGTGATAAACCTTAAACTAAGCTACTTAGCCACCCCGGCATCCTTAAGCAGGTTCCCCTGGCTATTGGCACTGCTCTGACACAGGGAGTCGTTGCCCTTGCTGTGTTGCCTCCCATCTACAACCTTGGTGGTCAGGTGGGTTTCAAGGACTGCTGCCTTTGCCAGCATCTCCAGATGGCTGAATTTGAGCTTTGATGCACCTTGCTCCCATACTGGCTGTTCAGTTCATAAGTGACTTTTTGGGCCTTGACAAGTTTTCTCCTTTTTAATAACAGTGGATTAATAGATTAGTAGTAACCTACTAAGAAGGAAGTCACCTGTGGGGTAGCAGTTACAAAGCAAATAATTATCCGTAAGTTAGGAAAATAAGCGACCCTTAAGGCCATTTTAGAGGAAGGTGGGAGCAAAGGATAATTTCCTTCTTTATATAATTACAAGAGAAGCAGGGAAAGCAGAGCCTCTGCTCTTCCTAAGCAGCCAGAGAGGCAAGTGTAATAACACTTGAGGGGCAGAAGTGGCAATTCATCCCTTCCCCATTCCTATTACAGACAGAAGAGTTGGAGAGGAGCCAGTGCTGATGGACTCAAGAGGTGATGAAAAACTGCTGAGAGTCTGCAGGGGACACAGGAAGAAAGAAGTGAATAGTCTATAAAGAGTGGAACTAATGAGGCCTGTTTTAAATATATTTTTGTCTCGCAGTTGGCTGAATGGGGGACTCTGTCCTATACCTAGACAAACTCCTTTTTTTTTGGTGAAAATCTTTCACTTATGCCTGCCACACCAGTGAAATTCAGCTAAAACTGTACAGGGGGTTCAGGGGAGTGAAGGAAGGAAAGAGACAACTGAATGGACATGCATGTGCATCAACACCTCTGAACAAAGAACATTGTTGTGTGAATTCCTGTTTCCTTAAAAAAACCTGAATCAAAATGTCTGATTTTTCAGCAAGTGGAAGACTGACTAAAACACTCGGACAACCTCAGGAAAGTGAAGGACCATGCAAATAGGATGCTCAGTTTTTATTGCCCAGGTTTCATCATTGTTCTAGAGAAGGAGAAATGCCACACATGATGCCTAAGACCTCCCACCAGCATTTACCTCCAGCTTCTCCCCTGCAATTATCTTTTAAATGGGAGAAAATTGTTTTCTGCTCCTAATTTCTTGTTGCTGCCTTCTTCCTGATCTACCTTTTATTTTATTTTTTTTTTTTTTTTTTTTTTTAATAGACATCATGAAATCATCACTTGAAAAGAAGGAGAGATTAATTAAATAGCTTGTATTCCAGTTTGAAGCTTTCACTGATAATCAGAAACTGCTTGAGTTGCGCTTTCAGGGGATTGTAATATGAACAGTATCTCTGGATAGGGAGACAGGCTGTAATTAATTTCTCTCTCCAGGATGATTACAGATATAAATAGTAAAACAAAGACAGGAAAATATCACCAGAGGTGCCCGTGTTTCATGTACTCCATCATAATGTTGCTCAATAGCAGATTTTTTTCTCCTCAAGGTCAGTGCTTGGCAGAATGAAAAGACTATGGCACTAGATTTCCAGGAGATCACTGTTCCTGGCTTTTTCCAGAACAGCACCTCATAATCATCACTTGCAGTTACTTTTCCAGGTGTCAAGCACGGCAAGGAAAATTTCTTATCCCATCCCTGCACTATCAGAGACCTGTCCTGCAGAGGTCTGGCAGCAGAAACTTGTTAAGCTGGGGTAGTTTGCACATTACTGCAGTAGTATTGTGGCAGGCACGAAGCCCTCAGCAAGGACATGAAAGGAATGGATTCGCAGAAGCCTCTAGCTGCTTTCCAGCATCTCAAGTGTCATAGAAAAAAAAAAAAAAAAAAGGCTTGGTGCCAGGAATCTGCAGCAAATTTTAAAAGAAAGAGCGAGTCTAGTGCTGCAGCACCGAGCAAGTTTGCAGACAACCTACAAAAGCAGCTGTGGTATCCGAATGTCACCAGTTTGTTTCGGTTGGTGCCATCTCCACAGCCAGGGCTGACACTTCTGGTGTCTTCAACATGAAATGTTTTGTTGCTGAATGAAGCTTGGGGAGAAGAGAGAGAAGGCTGGACTCATAAAGGCTCACGTGTTCTTCTCAGGCAGACCACTGCCTTGGGCTACTCTTTGGCATAAATGCTCTAGGATACCAGTGGGTAGTGCTGGGGGGAGAGTATGTCCTTGGTTTTGTGTCCCATGAGGATGGGGAGAAATTCTGGAGTTGTGGCTCTTCCATATGCCCCTCCGTCCAAAGCTGAGGGAGAGCCAGTAAGACATCAGCCAGCTCTTTCCTAGAGCTCTTCATTAGCAACCATTTTAAAGCAAGTCAGCAGCATCATTGATTGTTTTATAGAGAGGGACAATGAGGCATTTGAACACGCAGAGCAACGTGCTCACAGTCTCTGCTAGAAACAGATACTGTGTTTTATGTGACTCGTATTGCATCCAACCCATAAACTGAAGCTTTCTTTAAGGGCAAATGAGTTCACAAGAGCTAAACTCTGTGCAGCTTCAAAAACAAGTTGATGCCATAGCAATGAAAACTGCTCCTGTTGTTCTCTCTAGGCTTGTCAACAGCGATATCACATTCCAGCTCTGCATGAATAGTAGTAGTAGAAATGAAGGGATAACTCACTTTGAAAATTTTCTTCTGGGCTTTATGCAGGCATTTTATCAACTTGTTCTTGTACAGACAATCTGCCTAAAACAAAGGACTTTGCTTTGAAAACAGGGACTCCCATATCTACTTTTCATTGGGCAGAAAGGAAGCAACAGTCAGGGACTGGATGAATAAGGCAGAAAGCTCCCTTCCAGGGGAGAACAGGAGGGGTAGTGCTGATGGCAGGTCAGAAATGGTTGTTTGTCAGATGAAGAAAAATATAGGAGATATTGAAAGGTCCAGAGAAGGTCAATGAAGATAAAAGTGTCATTGAATTTATAGATGATGAGAGATCACAGAGACTCTTTAGCCAGAAATGAGACTTGTCTGAGACATTCACAATGATTAAAGATGGAAAGTGAAATTGATTGCTCCTTCCTTCCTTTTCTTTTCTTTTCTTTTTTTTTTTTTTTTTTTTTTTCTGAAAACCCCTCTGTCCTGCAACATGAGAACAAGGGGTCACTCACTGAAATTAAAGGGCAGCAGCTCTAAAGCTGATATAAAGAAATATTTTTCTTTTAAAAATATTGCACGTAGTCTATCGATGGAACGTATTGTCCCTCTCCCTGATGTCATGGAGGTAAAGGCTGTGGGTGGATTTTAAAGAGGCCAGATCAATTTCATAAGTCTTTACAACAGTAGTAGCTACCTGAGGCAGGGCAAGAAGGGCAGATATTGAATCACATGCTGTGGGGCAAAACCTCAAAAATCCTGCTCATAAGACAGGCTGGACATCTCCTTGTCAGAGCTTGTCAGTGAGTGAGTTTAAAACATGTCCACCCCAGTGCACCACTCTTCTGTCTCACTCTGGAGGCATTTGAAGGGAACATGAGCCTCAACTCAACTTCTCTTATTCCAGAATGACATCTTAAAACTGCACCTTCATGTCAGCCCCAAGCCATGAATTGGTGCACCCTGTGCCTCAGTATTGTCACCTCCAGCAGACTGGTGAAGGGAATGGCAATGGACAGCCTGTCTTTGACCTGGTACAACTCTACTAGGCAGAACTTCTGTGTCAGATTCCACAATTAGATTGGGCACTATTATTTATCCAGTGACTCTTCTCTTGCCTTTCCTCTGATGCAGCAGGGACAGGGTGTTGCAACACTAGGGACACCAGTGCTTAGTTCCACCACCACCAGCATCATCCTGCAGTGTGCTGAGGATGGATGCAGAGGCAATGGAGCAGGATTTCTGCAGCCAAGGGGTCCTTTGAGGTGGAAGGGTGGGCACAGTGTGGGAATACAGCAAGGCACTGGTTGCGAGAGATGTTAATGGTGGACAAGCTGGCTTGCAAAGTGCTCATGAGAATCCAACATTGCCGTCAGACCGACAGGATGAACAATCTGTCAGAGAAATCAATACATGTCAAGTCCAACACATGGCTCTCGAGTGCTCTCAGGAGTGACTGGGATCTGGGCTCAGGGCTGAAGCATGGACTCAGCTCTCACATTTATCTTGGCCTTGTCTTTTTTTAAGCAGGGTAGCAACCATGATGTTTTGTTCTTTGGAAAGAAGTGGTTTCATTATTCATTGACCATGAAACTCTGTCTGCTTGAGAAAATAGTGAACGAAGGACAGGTAAAGCAGCAAATCTGCTGTGATGTGAGTCCCAGGGTGATTTTACCAAGGGTGAAGAACTTGCCATTTTGACAGCTGGGCCCTAAAGATAAAATTACAGCCTTCTAGTGTGCCACAGATACCTCATACACAGTAGAATGCGGTCTGCGCTTTCACTTTGGTGGTTTTTAGGGTTTTTTTGTGCATTTCTTTCTTCAGAGGAAAATGGTGATGGAAAATGTGGCTGGCTTAAAGCTCAGGTTCTTTATTCCTCTGTTCTCCCACTGGACAGAACTTTTCTAACCTCACCAGCCAGAAATCATGGGACAATACCATCCTATTGACAATGCCATCAGTTCCTTAAATGTTGTATTATGTCCTTCCAATGACCACTTTGGCCAGTCAAAGCTGTTATCTGTCTAATTTCCTGCAGTTTTTGGGTAAAGTCCTCATTCAGCTGCACACTCTTCACATACTGATTTTACCAGAATAGCTTCCTGATTAAGTGTCATTTGAATGGCTAGACCCTTATTTTCTTCCCTGTCACCTCACCCTTCACCTGTTTTGTGCATGGCCAGCTGGAGAAGATGCTTTAACTAGAGGTGGACTGTTTGTCAGCCTAACATAGTCTGCAGGGCAGACTTGTGATTTTTTCACAAATCCCCATATGGTGCCCTCCACTGAGATTCCTGTTGTTCAGGTGGAGCTCTTTTCTATCTGAGCTACAAACATACACATGCATAGAGAGGAAGGATTATTAATAATGCAACAGTGACTGTGATGAACCATGATAGCTGGTGACAGAAAGCGGGAGGTGGATATATTCAAATCAGCATGCTTGGCAGGTATATGAAATATTATTGTGTTAGAGATAGGACCTTTAGCATTATAATGCCAATACCCCAGGCGAGAGATCTAGCACTGATGCTGTGAGTCAGATTTGATTTTCTCTAGGTTCATCTCATCCATCTCTATGGTATAGGAGCACCATTTATTGAGCAATATCACTAGTGTCTGTCACAGGTGGTTCCTTTCTCTTTCCACCTTTTCTGGCTCTAGGAGAAAGAGAGCAAAATTAAAACTGGCAAATAGAGAGGAGGAGAGTGGGTGCAGCTGTGGGAGCTGTCTTGTAAAGAAGACTGCATGACACTTCAGGCTATTTAATAGCTCTATCCAGACCCCAGTGCTAAACAATTAATAGGTGTGAAAGGCAGGGAGAAAGACATTTGACTGCAAAGAGGTTTGCCCTCGTGTATGTGAGTGCGATTACTTCTTGAGACTATGAGGAGAAAATGGGAGGCAAAGTTTTCCAAATGGCCTATTGATCAGGTGTATGACTTTCTTGATTCTTGAGTCAGGAAGGGATGAAAATATTTCTAAATTTGAACCCTGACTTCACAGTCTGAGGGCATAATTAATCTCATGGAAAAGCAAAACGTCCTGTGATCTTTTACGCTTGTCATCTCCCTTGATCTTTCATCCTAGGAACAGTTCCCCTTTTTCAGCCTGGAGAAATCAAGGCTGATAAGAGTGGTGTGGCAGTCTGCAAATGTTGAACTTCTGAATGAAGGTCACACCAAATGACTTGTGGATCCACATGCAGTTTAACATGTTTGCACAAGATGTTTATCAAATAATTCTGAATAATGATAGCGGGTGCTAAAATCTTAATGTGTTTTCAGGCATTTAATGATCAGGAGAGTTTCTGACAGAATACTCAGTGTTCTCTGCTGTGGATTGTAGTTATGCCCTCTGTTCTGTACCTGAATTACAGATAGAGGAGATGCTTCTGTGCAGTTAGCCCTCAATGTATGGACATTTTAACAGGGCAATTTTCTCATTCTACCAAACAAAAAATCCCAAAAGTTCACTGCAAGATAGACTGGATTTCCAGGCTCAGATTCAGAGGAGACTGGGGGTGACCAAATGCCATTCGCATTTCCTCTTTAGCAATACTTCTGACCACTTAATACCACCTGTATCATAGATGTGTCCAGTTTTCCTGACCCTACAAAATCATGTCAACATCTTTCTCTGGGCAAGAGTCAGCAGACAACATGTAGTTCCTAGATCCAAGTCAGAGAGAAATGGTAGGATAAGATTACAGGCAGGGTTTGACAAAGCTTGGCCAGGAATCCCATTTCTCCACAGTGAGAGGGGACCCATCCAATTCAGACATGAGGATGGAGCTATGGTGGTTTGATCCACTTCCCATCACAGCTGGGGATATGGATTACCTGCAGCTCCTGCACTTCCATGCCTTTGTTGTGGAATAGATCCTACATTTGAGCTGTACTTGAATTGCTTGGAAATCTTGGCTCAAGAATTACAGCCTGGTTGCTCCTGATTAAAGGTCGGAGGTGGTAAAATACTGGTATGGGGATAAACATCTTTGCTCAGACTACTCTGGCACTGCTACAAGTGCTGGTCAGTAACTATACAACAATCTAGGGTCGCTGTATCTCTGATGAACATGCTGAGACTCCCTGAAAGGGCAGCATCTGTTCCCTGGATTGAATCTGTTTAGTTTAAAAACAAAGGACTGCAGTCTTCAGTTGTTGGCTTGGCATATTATGGGAGGTCCTATATGCAAATGTAATTATACATATGAAAAACCTCTGAGAAGAATCCAAATAGTTCATAAATTGGCACAAAGACTACTGCTATTGAGTTTGAGGTGGTCAGCCTGCTGGCCATCACATTTAAATTACGTTCATTTGTGCCAGTGAATTGAAGTAATTTTCACTGATAAATGCCAAGAACCAACAGATATGTTCTTCCTTTTTATTTTCTCCTTTTCAAAATTGAATTTAGTGCTGGCAAGCAGTGCCAAAATGACAGCTCTGCAGCCTGTAGTGTTTTTATTCAGCCAGGGAACTAGTCCTAGCACAGTATGAGCAAGGGATGCTTTGCTCAGGAATGGATGCACTGAGAAAGCAGGCATCAGTCAGCTGCAGCTTCTCCATCAGCAGTGTGGTGCATAGTTTCAGTGCTGAGGACTGAGTGGCAACACTGTGAATCTTCAAAGCCCTTTCTCAGCTACATGAGGCACATTTTAACTTTTCTTGTGAAAGGCATAATTTTTGGACTAGAGGGAGTGGATGGAAGGGGATCCTACACTCGTGCAGTGATCTGACTCTCTTTTCCTGTGCCATGATGGTGGTAATGGAGTGTGGATACAGTGTGCCAGGGAATGAAGAGTCTGTTTTCTTTTCTCAAGAGCCAGAATTTATTTGACCTCCCTACATCTGTGTAGCACAAAGTGTCTCCAGGGTGTTAGGTCATGGAAGAGGTGCAGCCCAGCTAACAACGGTCTGCTTCTTGTGCATCAGGCTGTCTTGCAGAATCGTAGAATCATTTAGGTTGGAAAAGAGTCTTAAGATCATTGAGTCCAACCTCATCACCACCAATCCCACCCCTAAGCCATCTCCCTATTGCTTGGATGGGAATTGTTGCTAATGTCTCCTTGTTGAGCTCTCACAGACCATGTAGATGAATCCTTCTGTGTTCCCTGGCAGTGGGACTGGCAGCAATCAGGTTCCATGAATCACAAAACCACTGGCAGGGTAACAGTGATCTTTAGCCAACCTTCATGGACTTGGGCTCATTGAGCATAGGACTAGGCTGTTGTCCCTGCTCTACCCTTGAAGTCAGGGGATGACAGTGACTTTGAATCTGGACTGGGCTTCTTGGCCCACTTGAAGCACAATCAAGCAATGTACTGGACACACATGGTCTTCAGGACAGGCCAAGTGGTCCCATGGGGAAAAAGGAATGAACTCACAATGCTTTGGTACAACAGACTTCCCCTTGCCACGAAGATACTCAATGTACTCAATGTATAGCAAGAGCTGGTTGCCTCAGTCATCAGGGATGTCACAAATGTCCTCACTGTGTGTCTCTCACTCCTTTCTCCCTACCCTGACACTGCTCTGCCTGGAGCCATAAGGAGGAAGAAGAGGGATGTTGATGACTGCATCAGGGAGGTAAAAGAAAAACAGTAGTGGGCTTGCTGGAAACCTGTTGGAAGGCATGCTTTTCTTGTGACATTTTGTTATCATAATTATTTCAGACACATTTGGAGTATAATCAAGAGTGGTCTAACCATGAAAGTGCGTAGTAAAAATGTCTCAAATGTATGAGAGAATCCATTTACTGCTTCTGAGTTGCAGGAAGCTGAAATTACCACTTAAATGACCCCTGGGTTTACATGAGGGTAAATCAATGCTGACCTGAGAAAACAAACAGTGCAGATATTACTCTTGTGACCTGAAGCTGCATACTATCACAATTAATCTGATCTTGTCAAATGAAAATGTGGGTTAATTATCTGTCTTTTTCCAGATGGTATTCCTATGATGTGGATAGAAGCTGAATTAGTACAATGGTTTTAAGGATTTTTTTTCTCTTTGGTTATTTACTCGTAAATTAAAGGGGGAATAGGACAAGCCATGTCCTGTCTAATGTGCTTGTGTATATTGTCTCTTACTGAAAGTTTCCTTCAATAAGTCATTTAAAATCTTACTAAGCATCTGCTTTGGCTGTTGAATATCACAGAACTCTGGATCAAACATTGCTTTCAACTCCGTCTGAACCATCTTCCTAAGTCTGAGGGGTTTGAGGGCAGTAAATGAAATCAAGCTCTTGTTTTCTCCATTTTTGTTGTGGTATATACATGTGTGGGGAGCTGGATTTCCCTCCTGCTGCTTTGGCTTGCTCTAACCCTGACAGAAGCAGTGCAAATATATCATTGCTTGTATTACAGCTTTATGGCCAAAACAGTGTTGGTGTCTATTAAGATTTGTTTTGACAGAAAGTGACAGAAATTGGTCTGGGAGGTTGTATATTCTGTGTACCACTTTTCTACAGTCGTGTTAATCTCAGATTTACCACCTTGTGCTCTTTAAGGTCCCTCAGATTTACTTGCTTTTTTTTAACCACTTGCTCAGTCATGCGGCTTGGAAAATATTCAGCCATGAGTCTCAC
The DNA here is from genome assembly GCF_036169615.1 of Heliangelus exortis. Taxonomy (NCBI): domain Eukaryota; kingdom Metazoa; phylum Chordata; class Aves; order Apodiformes; family Trochilidae; genus Heliangelus; species Heliangelus exortis. The sequence continues at coordinate 144,119,323 of NC_092422.1, read as the reverse complement.
AGTTATGGCTGGAACTGTCAAGGAAGGTTTTTCCTCTTTTCTGAAAATATGATGAAGGGGTTATAGCATTCTTGTGCATTGGGCTTCCACCTTGGTTATTTTACTAATTTGACTCGTACAGCAGGTACAGAAGGCCAGTGAAGGCCACTATAGTATAGAGGTCAAGACTTGTGTAGACAAGATGCCTACATCTTCCAGCTATATTTCAGTTCCCTAAGGTTGTCTGTGAATAAATTTAGTTTCCAGCTGTTTGCTCTAACTTCATAAGGTTTCCAGACCTTCATATGATCCTTCAAATTGCTAAAGAGCCCTTGAAGTTATTAATGGGATGATGAGCTGAGGAAGCTCATCATCTTCCAGACAAGAACTTTTTTTCTAAAGAGGCATTTTAATCCTACTACATATTGGTGCAAGAAGTGGAGGGCAAAATTTATGATCTATCATGTGTGAGAGATTAATGGATCTTAATAGTCTTTTTTTCTGGCTTTGAATTCAATTTTCCTTTTATTTTTCACAGAAGTTGTGTTGGAATGATTTTTGTACTCACCTAAGTAAGGGGTTGAAAATATGGATTATGATCAGCTGGAGAGGGTCTTGAGAAAAACCATGGAAAAATCTGTTAAAACAACAAAAAAGTTCCTCAATGCAATCTAGACACCTGGAGCTCACTTGTTTGTGACCAAAAAAGTGGTCACAGAGAGGGTCCCCATGGCTTTTTTTTTGGAATGTAGAGTCTTTGGTCACCACTTCTCTGACAACAGAGTTAAGGACAGAGGAAAATTTACAGGACAGAACAAGCTTTCAGTGACCTCCAACTTAATTTAAAGAAAAAAAAAACAGTCTTTGTCATTACCATCTATGTACTTAAACCCCATAATTAATCTTGAGTTAGAAAAAACTGTCTCCGAGATGTATGATGTTTTAAATTAAATTAAATTAAATTAATCATTTATTCAAATAAAATAAGGCATTCCAAGACTGTCCAGGGAGGCTGTAATAATAATACCTCTTGATAGAAAAACATGTCAATGCCACACAAATTTGGGCCAATTTACTCTAACAGAATCTTGTTTTCTTTAGGACTCAAAAGAATGAGTTTTCATTTGTGTATGGTAGGAGCCCTGCAGCCCTCTATTGCTATCACCTTCTTGGTCTGTAGTGCTGTAAAATTGCAAATATTAGTCAGATTAGTCTTTTTTTCTGAGAAGCTTCTGGCAGTCTTTACCCAGACTTTTAAGATTGTTTATAGAGTAGAAATTAGCAAAACCAAGAAGACATTTCCTTTCCATGACACATCATGAGTGATTCGTGCACAAAATTGCCAAGCACTTGACAAAGTCATAATCGCTAACTAATGATCCATAATGCAATTGCTGTAATTAGTAGCATTATTGATATTACCTTACTAGAGTAATTGGACTCATTTAACCTTTGTTTTTTGCAAGAGAAATTGAGATACTGATGCTGACAAAGACTGGCATCAAGTGGACAATAAACAGGCTGTACATCAGCTATCTGATAACATGTCTGGAGCTCACACTCTGCTGCTCACTACAGCTGTGATTGGTCTGGAGCCACAAGACTTTGGAGCAGCAGACAGAGCTTTTTCCACTCAAGTCTGCTCAGACCTCTCACAGCTGTGCCTACACTGAAAGGTTAAATGTGCTCCAAGTCCCATGACCTGTGAGTTAAGCCCATGGGTAGAGTCAACTGGAGGTGTCTGCATTGTGCTTGGCCCTCTCCATGGGGATGAGGGGGATGATGCAACCCTGCAGTGGGCTGGACCTAGAGGTACATCTTCAGGGGATGATGGGGTGGTCCTCATGTTGCCCTATCGTGGGGGCTCTCCCTAAAGCTGGGGAGCTCTGTGGTGAGGTGTCCTGTTTTGTTTTCCCAGCAAATAACTAGACTGAGCCTGACCACCTATCAGGTGGCAACAGCTCTAGCTGCTAAGAAGCTAGGCTGGATGCAGCACATTGTCGTGGAGGAAAAGGCTGACTTAGACTTCACCATGAAGCCAGCAACCAGGAAAGAGGTTTTACTCAAACAGACCTCTCCTCCTGCAAGTGATTCAGATGGCAGTGTTCTGGATGATGGCCATGTGGAATAAGGTGCAAGCTACTTTGTGCTCTGTAACAAATCCCTTGGAGAAATCAGTATCTTTCTCCTTTTAATGACTGCAACATTGTCTGTTGTCCTCCCCCTATTTGTTTTAACAGGAAATATCTGCCCATCATGTTCATGTGTGCACAGGCTGCCTGAAGGCAGCATCTCTCCTGTCCTCTCTGAAGGCTGATGAATAGGATGAACACCACCTCTGCTCCCACTGTCCATCACAGGCAGGCTAGGTCCATGATGCTCCTCTTGGCTTTCTAACTGCACACTTCATGGCTTGGATAATTATTAATAATAATAATAATAATAATAATAATAATAATAATAATAATATCTGGAGAAAGAAACAGTGTCTGCGTGGAGTTCTTACCCTCCTGCTGGACCCCTGTTTTGAAGGGTGCAGTGGGGAGAGAGGGTAGAAGTACTGAGGGGGCCAATGGGTAAATCTGCCCTTCAGCTTAGCAAAGCCATCCCTCCTACCAGATCATCCCAAGGCACAGAAAAGAGCTTCCCTGGCTGCAGGCCTGCATCCAGCCTCACAGGGCATCATCAGGGCTGGGTGAGGGCCAACCTGACAGCTCTGTCTTTCTTGTTGGGCCAGCTACCTTGGTGCTTTTCCAAAGTTATCTCCTAATTAACCTTGACACAAGACTTAGCTTTCCAAAAGCCTTCTGGACCTCTGAAAAATCCATTTTTTCCTCTGATGAGGTGAATTCAGATGAGATTCAGCTTATCGGGGCCAACAATCGCAGCCCCTTAAGTGTACAGGTGGATACATAATTGGACTTGTCCCCTTCATCATAGGGAAAACCTGCTACATGCTAAAAAAATTAATTTGCTGATCTTTATAAAATCTATTCATAACAAAATCTGCAAAGGGGAAATGAGATTGGAAACTGACTCCAGACACCACTTAGTGAGAATTATTTCATGCCAGTGTGTGTTAAATTCAATATGTATTCCATTCATGCAGTGTAGTTTATTAAAATGAACAGCATCTCAAATATGCATTTCTGCATTCAGTTACCTCAGTCTATCCTTGATGGATCTATTACTGCTGAAGGATACAAATCTCTTCCGACTGCAAGAGAGTTCACAGCCATTTGATGAGAGAAAAAAAAAAAAAGGAAAAGAAAAAGGGGAAAGTTGAAGACATAAAGTGCCTCAGCCTAAAAATAGCAGTGAGAACTAGCCAGCAGGAGACCCATATCAAAACATCAGAGCAATATATAGGCTGGCTGTGGCTTTTCTTGTGACAGAGCCTGACTGCCACTTCACAGATGGTTTATTGTTAGCGTTTTCCACTGATAGGGAGGCATTTTTCTGGGTCTGCTTCAGGGTGTTCTTACCAGCCTTCAAAAGCATCCCAAATCATGAGGGTTTGGTTTCGTTTGAGCCAACAGATGAGGTTTCTTCCCAAATCTGACCACCATATTTATGCCACCAACTCTGTACCAACTCTTCCCCTAGGACCTCTCTACCAGGGACATCTCTGCCTCTCCGACCCTATACCTGACAGCATCTCCAGTGATGTCTGTTCCCTCCCATCCTGAAACAAAACTGGCCCATTTCATGCTTCTACAGCCTGACCCCTGGGTGCCTGTCCAGCACCAAGCAGCTCTGTACCCAACTTTTTGTCTCCCATGCAGTCCAGATGCTTAAAATGCCTGTGTCCCAGGGACCAGATTGAGTGTGTAATGGTCTCCCAAGGGGAAGCTGTTGTAAAAGCTGCAGCAGTAAACCTATTCCAAAGAGTCTGAGAAAGCAAATGAAGAATATCTTGGTGTGTTGGCTGACTGAAACTGCCATCTTGGTTTCTCTGTCTGAACTTTCAATTTTCACTTTTTTGGAACTAAATTAATATGCGAGATCCTATCAGAAGTGGCATAATGTTAGTTTGCATTACATGTAGGATTATTTTGCCCAGTGTTTTCCCTTCTGGGATGAGAAATCTTAAACCACATATGTGCCTGGTGGTTTTGAAGTGCCATCCAATTACTAATTACTTGTGTGAAGGAAATACTTGATTAGCTTTAAAAAAAGAGGGAAGATGAGGCTGATGGAGGAAGAGACATGCTAAAAACATTCAGAATAAAGTCCATGGCTCAGCACAGGTTGAAACCATGGATGTTGCTGTGTGCTAAGCCTGGCAAATTAAAGCTCTCATTAGTACTATATGCCTGCACTGACATGATTAAAGATTTAGCATCCCTCCCTTTCTGGTGCAGTTGAAGTTCTTTTCCATGGGTAATAAAACTAAATGTACTCCTAACCATTAACCATCTTTGGAAAAGTAGGGCAGGGACAGTACTTGGGTGTGCTGTTTACAACTGGTTTGCAATACCTGCCATCTTTTACACCAGTCAGGAAGAGCCAGAGGTGCACTGTGTGCTGGGGTGCACCTTTGTGGATTGATGCACTGAGGCAGCTGAAGTTTTAGCTTTGTAAATCAGGGTTTAAACAAAATGCTGGGTAAGAATTCAAATCAGGACTAGAGATGTGTTTAAAAAGAATCCATTTTTACCAGGATTAAATCTTCTCAATCAGGGACCCCTGTTTGGAGGCTGGCTTTGTCACACAAGACTAATTGACAAACCTCTGTGATATAATATTATCCCTGTTGCCCCATTGAAACGCAATAGTGATGCTTGCTTCTATAAATCAATCTGATCTTAAAAAGGAAAGTTAAATGAGCATCACATTATAAACCACAAAGCACATTCATCACTCTGCTATAAACCATAAATATGACAAGTACATCCATCAATCCAGCACCTTTCTTTCAGGTCTGTGTTCATGGATGTTAGTAACTTAATGTCTCCAGAAAGCTTACCCTTCTTAATACACCATGGAATCTGGTCTTTCCTTTATTGCCATTACCAGAAATGGAGCTCAGCCACCTCTAGTGGTGTTCCCATTCTAAGAGCTCCTGCAATGGAAAAATCCACCTCTTCCAAGGGTGCACCTGGTGTAATCCCCTTGGGAAAGGTTACTCTCATGCTGCTTGTTGCTGCTGCCTCAACTGTACAAACTGTGGTAACAGCAGGATGTCCAACTACTGTAGCCATCTGGCTATGCAAAGTGAAAAATAGTCCATCTGAAAAGGGATAAACAGATCTTTAGATAAGTTTTTAATGATTTGCTGTCAGACTGTAAAGATTTATTGAGTGGGTACTCAGGGTCTCCTGTAATACCATGTTTTCATTACTAGCTTGGTGGACTGGCTAGGGAATTATAAAATCTAGAGATGAAGACGATTTGGAAGGAACTCTACGTGCATCTAGAAGGCAGGATTTGAAATAACTAATGGGAAAAGTGGTCCTGGAAAATGGTATATGGACAACCACCAGTCAGAAGACTGCTGGGTCCTCTTTTGGACATGGTATTGGGACACTTCAGGAGAGAGCTGAGCAAACTGGTGAAAGTGAGAGCAGAGAGGGTGGAAAACATAATGGGTGAGGAATGAGCAAAAGAACTGGGCTTAACCTAGAGAAGAGGTGACTGAAAACAGAAATTACAATGATCTCAAAACACAAAGAAGGCCACAGGAAGGAGAGTAGTATTTTTTTTCCCTGTCTGCTGTATTGAAGGAAAGAAATAATGGCCTTACTTTGTAGAAAGAGACATTCAGGTTTGACATTAGGACAAAACATCCTAAAAGCAAAGGCAGATAAAGCAGTGGAGCAGACTGCCTCTGCTATGAGGGGAGGCTGTGCTGGGATTGTTCAGCCTAAAGAAGAGAAGACTCCAGGAGAAACTTATAGGTTCTTTCTAATACCTTAAAGAAACCAACAGGAAGGCTGGATGGAGACTTTTTGTAAGAGTGGCCAGTGATAGGACAAGGGGAAATGGATTTAAACTGAAAGAGAATAAGTCTAGACTAGGTTTAGACTAGATATTAGGAAAAAGTTTTTTAGTATGAGGGTTATGAGACTCTGGAACAAGTCTCATAAGAGACCTGAGAACTTGTGGGTGCCCCCTTCCTGGAAATATTCAGGGCCAGGTTTGATGAGGCCATGAGCAACCTTGTCTGGGTAAGAGCCATCCCTGCCCAAGTAGATGATCTCTAGGGTCCCTTCCAACCTAGGACATTCTATGATTTTATGATTGCCTGGGAAGGCAGTGGTGTCTCCATCATGGGAGGCTTTGAAGAGCTGAGTAGACCAGCAGTAGATGGTGGCAATGGGGTGGACAATATGTTGTTTGAGCCCTTCTGGCCCTGTTTCCTATAACTCTGTCTTTGGCTAGCATCATCCTATTAGTCCTACAGGACAGAACAGTCCGTGTTCTGCCTGCCCATTTTCCTATGTGCAGCTGAATTTTGGAGAAAGTATCCTTAGAAGTTTCCCACTTGCATCTTTCCTACCTCCTGCTGAAGAACAGGTCCAGATGAGTCACTGCATCTTCCCTCATTTCTCTTGGTCCTTTAGGGTGAACAGCAGTGGAGCCCAGCCCAGCCCAGCTACACTGAGGGGAACAGATGGGCTTCAGAAGCAGCACATGTGCAAACCCACATGGAGGCATTGCCACCAGAGCACTGTGCAACCCCAGAAACAGCTTTTAAAAACCAAATCCCAGGCACTGCTTACAGACAGAGCAGCTGAAAACATGAAGACTGGCTGTAAAATATCTAACCCTCTGGAGCTGCAGTAAAGCTAGCAAATGTTGTGCTAAATCAAGTGCACAAGGATCCTGCCATGGCTAGCATTCGGGGGGAAGGGAGTTGTGGGATGGTGGAAAGATCACTGAAAGAGGTTTTTTTAAAAAATTTCTCATCTATTGCCACCTCCAGGTCCTTTTCCTCAGGGTTGCTTTCTATCCGTTCTCCCCCCAGCCTGAATTTGTGCTTGGGGTTGCTCTGGCCCTGGTACAGAACTTTGTACTTGGCCATGTTGAACTTTATTAGGTTGTCATGGTGTACTTTTTAATTATGTGATCCCAGGCTACTTGTCCGGAATGGACTCATACATCATTTCTCATGACTAAGTTTAGTAGCCAGCTGCTAGCAAGTTCTACAGAGGAAAACACAGATAGGAAAGGTCAACCTGTTTTAATAGGCCAGATCTGAGCTGATGTAATTGGGCACAACAAATGCTGCCACTTGAACTCCCCTCTTGGAACATTGCCAGTCTGTGACGTACAACACAGAAGAGCAAAAGCTCCTTCAGTCCCCTTGGATTCTTTTTAATGGTGGAGAGATATGGGAAATGTAAATAAAGAGATTGTGGGGAAAGGTGGATGAAATGGCTACATCAATCTGGGGAAAGAAAAGAGAGTGACTTGCTGTTCTTTCCTATGACTAGGAGTTGTGGGTTGCATCAGGCAGTACTTAAAGAAGAAGAAAGAGACCAAATCCTTCCCTGAGGTGTCAGAGTTTTCATTAGGCTCAAGCTGAAATACTTGGCTCAAAAAAAATCTGAGCACCAGAGAATTTAATCACTAGGGCCAAACATTATGGCTAGCACACAGCTCTTAGGTAAATAATGATACCAATGCATATTCTTTTCCTTTTACATAAGGTTCAAATAATTATGGAGGTCTGCCTTGGAGAAAAATTCACCAAGCTTAGCATATCTTAATTAGCTTCCATCTTTCTCAAGGAAAAGAATTGAATGTGGTGGTATGCTCCTTAATTCACCTTGCCAGATAGGACCATCTTTGAATGCCTGACCTGTTATAGATGTGTCACTTTTTAGCATAACTCAGCCTGGCTTAACACATCTTGACAGGATATAATAACCTGGCACAGCATGTTTAGAAGAAATAGTCATCCTTTTGGTCTGGGCTTTAGATCCAATAGTATTGATATGGAAAAAAAATACAAGGGCATTGTAGGAATGACATACATTAGATGAGCTATTTGTCAGGTGCTGTAATCTGACATTCTCAGTGGTTAATGATGGGTTTTTCAGTAGTGGTGAAAATCCTGCCAGTCTTCTGTTGTTGCTGTCCCTCAAGTGTGAGACAGTAGGATGCTTGAATAATTAAGCTAGAAAAACAACAAGTGACTTTCAAGACACCTCACAACTGATTTTCTCTTTGTGTTGGTGCAGTAGGTTTTTCATAGTGATTATAAAAAGGTCGTGTTTTTGGATGGCCTTGAAGTTGTGGAATTAGCAGTCGTGACAGAGGTCTCACCCAGCCTTAGCCATCTAAAGGTTGTACATGTGGTGAGTATTTGGTGATTGATGTGGATCAGGTTTCAGTCTCAGTCCAAGCCAGAGTGGTTGCCCAGTGTCCACAGCAGAGCAATGGAGATTTGGAGGAGCACTGAATTTGGAGTGTCCAGTATCAAGATTTTGGGTGCATATCTGCCTGAGCTGGCAGTGAGCAAGCTTGGAAGTTACCTGTGCTGCTTCCACTGCCTGCAAAGCTCTGCATTGCTCCTGTCCACTTCTCATAGTGGACTGTGGCAAGATGGGGACAAAAAACCCCAGTATCACTGCTAGAAACAGCCCCAGGATATACCCAAAAATCAAGAGCAGGCACAGTGGAAGGGTTTCTTTGGACACTGCTTTTCCTGGATCTCTTCTTAGGAGTCAGCAGAGGGACTGAGTTCTACAAGTGATGTCAACTAGACATGGTCTGCCACCCTCAGTTGGGTTGGAAATATTTTATAATTTTTATTGTACCCGTGAGGAGAAATAGTAACATGGGTTCTTTGGCTTTATACGGACAAAATCTTGGAGCTGCTCAGAAGTCTGCATGATTTCACCTTCATCATGATGCTGTGAAATAGATTAACTCCAGCTTATAACTGGGGGATCTCAGGCAGAAGGCAAGTCAGGTGGCAGAGCCAAAGGTCCCTGGGAAGCCTGTGGTGGGATGTGGAGGCAAGGAAGCCATCCTCACATCCCGTGCGGTGCAGATAAAGGCCTGTTAGCCATTAAGTGGGGCTTATCACAGCTGATGGCACTGCTCCATCTTCTTCAGAGCCTGCTGCAAAGCCTGGTGATGCCGTTGGAAAAGTTCTTACTCACACGATGGGCTTTTGGCCAGTTCTCTGTGCTCTGCCGCCAAACGTTAGTTTGCAAATGCAGTTTACAATTTCCTCTTTCTTCACTTACCCCCATCAAAGGTTTGGCTGAATACAGCAATAAGGAAGCAAGGAGGGTCAAGTTTATAAATTACTCTGGGAAGTTTGGTTTCCATGGCTTCCAGCAATTACTGTGCAGACTCAGATGAGTGGAGATTACAGCCCAGGGCTGCTATTTTGCACGCTGGCAAGACACAATAACAAATGACAAACTTAATTCACTGCTGCAGCAGGGAGGAGGCATCTCACTCTGTGAACCTGGGGCTTATCTTACTGGAGAAGCAGCTCTAAGTGGATTTCTCCTTTTTCTGGCTGTGCTGATGCCAGCTAATGCATATTCTTCAGACACTAGCATCATTTCACCTCAGAGATCTTAAGTCTATTAGTCACCCACACTTTCTATTTCTGGACCTGGGAAATATTAAGCAAATAAGAAAATCCAGCCCTCAGAGTGGGCTTAGAGGTCAGCTGTATTTGTAATTTTACCCCCCCCCCCAGAGGATTTGATGAGCTCTTTGCTAATTGAAATACAAAAGGAATAGTTGCTCAGCTAAGATGCAGGGTGGCATCCTGCATTCCGCAGGGGCTGAGAGCTTTCCACAAAACTTTTCCACATGCTGCCTACCATCAATGCAGATGCCAGGGACTTTATTTATATTATATATTATACATAGTTGATATATATACACACACAATATATTATAAATTTATTTATTTACATGTCCACATTATGGAGCCATTTATTACTATAGCAATCAATTAATATTGCACAGCCATCTGTGCTAGCTCAGCTTGGTATGTTTTGAACTGTAGCAAACTGCATGCACTTACGCAGTGCATGGTGCACATTGGTATTCCCAGCAGGAAGGTTTTGTGAGGGTCTCCAGCTATCTTGAGCCCTTCCTGGTGTCTGTCTCTGAGTCAAAAGAAGCTATTTGGGGGAAAAGAAAAACTTCACAGTTTTGCAAAAAACTTTGCTTGGGGCTGAGTGGATGCAATAATAATAAAATATATAACTATATAGTGAGCTGGCAGTTGATGCAGCACTTTTCAACTGTTATCTTAGTCGTTGTTGCAATGTTCTGACATAGGAGACATGTAAATGGTCCTCTCCAACAGACACTGGAGATACATACTGGAAGCCCAGTTATGCATTGAAGACCATCTTCAGATGAAGATATCACTCAGCAAGTCGATGCTCCACTGAAGTCACTGGCACTTTTGCTACTGATGCCTTTCCCTCTGCCGGATGCCAAAAGATGGTGGTCAGATCACCCCTGCAGCCATCATGGCTCTTGGAGTCATACCTCAGAAGCAGGTTTGCAAATCCTGGATCCATTGTCCCAGATCTTCTCTGGAGCATCTCCAACTCACCAGTTTCTTGAGCTGAGCAAGATGTTTCTTGTGTGCTTGCACCAGTTCCAAAGGAAAGCTGAAATTATCTCCTTACTACCCTTAGAGGTGGCCCCCACCAGGTGTTTTTTCAGATGTTTTGGTGACAGTGTCACACTGGGTGTTTATTCGTGACTAATTGGGGTGCATAACTCATTTCTGAAGAAGTTCCCTGTCCTGTAGGTACCACCTAGGTTTTCTATTTCTAGTTATGTTTACTTCACATATGACTGAACTGAATTAGATATAGTTCTGCCATACTTGTTTCTGCTGAGTTCACCAAGAAGTAGCAAACCTGTTTGTATCAGGGACCTTGCTTTAAACTTTTCCATCCTTCCAGTCTTACTATGACAGATTTTAGCAGTCAGTTTTAGTAGATCACAGGTTTGAATGTATAATACCATCATGCCACCCACCTAGCCTCGTGGTACTCAGCCCCTAAGACAACTGTGGGATGACAGCTTTCTGTGTGCACTCATATTTTCAGAATCATCAGCCACTTTAATCCATTTACGACATACTCTGTTATAGCATTTAGATCCAGCTGGTGTGTGGTACCAAGTTGAATGCTTTGGAATATCTTAGCATTTAACATTGACTCCATCAACTGAACTTGTAATCAAGGCAAAGAAGGATATTAAGTTCATTTGACAGGGTCTGTTTTCCATAAACCCCTGCTGATGGGCATGAATTATATTCCCCCTATTAGTTGCTTCATTATTTTGCCTGGGACCAATATCAGCCTGACAGGCCTATCATTACCTGGGTCGTTTCCTTTACCCTTCTAAAATATTAGCTCAACACAAGCTTTCTGCCAGTCTTGTGGAAATTCCCTGCTGCTCCATGAGTTATGGAAAATTAACCTTCATAGTACAGAAATCTGTAGTCAAAGTAGCATAGAGCAAGTCAAGGCTGACTTTTCTTGCTCCCTATCACCTGCCACCCCTGATATTGTCACATATAGTTGGGAAAGTTGAGCTTTGGCCACTTGTCCTGCTTCCATAAACACAGTTCCCTATATCCTCCCAGCACCATTATGTGATGACTTTATTTTGCTCCGTACCATGTCCTGGCTTCCACAGAGTGTTCTTCTGGGAGCAGAGCTGTGTTCTCTGGCAGAGCCATGTCCCTTGGGAGCACATCATAGCTGGGGATGGCAGAAGCTAAGGGTTTTCCCATTGTGGAGGATGGCTGCTGGAGCACAAGGCTGCTGGGACCCAAGAGGTGATGGTGTGTCTGGCAGTGCTATCACCTGCCTAGCAACCAAATAATACTTTGTCTTATTTTTAAACACATACACACACTTTTCTTTTCCTCCACATTTGTCATGATCTTTGCTCTGCTTCTGTTTGCTTCCTAACTCTTGTATTTGTCTGGGCTTCTGCTGCTGTTATCATGTCCAGGCAGGGGCTGCCTGAGACAAATGCATATGCTTGAAGGCATAAGAATCCACAGCGTGTTGAGTAACAAGAGGAGTCTTGTGGCTTTCATGCTCTGGAGCTACTCTCACATGTGTAGGCTGTGATTTTAACCTATGTCAAGCTCCCCTGGGTGAGTAACAGTCTTTTTAATATATAACTAAAAATTGGCATGAATAGCTATAACTTCTGTAAGGATACAAGCAGACTTAGGTACAGGAAGGAGTTCATAATCAATAATATCGATAACATCATGGAGCAAATATGCAATCTTCTGCTCTCCCCATTCATGTAAGCACAGACAAGAGTCAGCACATATGCACAGAGCATGAAGGTACTGAAAGGGAGTGCTCATGTCAAACCAGGTTAGAGGTAACCCATGGTTTAATAGTTTATTCTTTCTCAGGTATGTATTTCAGCAACTTCTTTTGATCTACATCTTTGAGTGTGCTGTGCCCTCTCATACCAAAGCCAAGAAATTGCAAGCTTCTTCATGAACCTTTTGTGATCACCTCCTTCAACTTTTTCTTCAGCCTTCTGAGAAAAGAGATCTAGTGTTTGGAGATAGATCCTCAAGGGTTACTGGTCTTTGCTTTCAAAGGTGGCCTGAGCTAGGCTGTGAGAAAGGGTAAAAAAAAGTTACAGACCAAGAAATTAGGAAGGAGATATGTCGATGTAGAAGTTTTCCCCATTAACTATTGACAAAGGACAAAGACATCACAGGAGTGGGCAGTGGTTGTTCAGTCAGGTCAATGAGATGGAATAGACACAGCAAACTCACTAAAATTCATGAAGGCCCATGCAGGATGGTAACCATGGTTTGCATTTGGATACTAGTTTGCAGGCAAAGGATGTTTCTCTTTCCAGCACAGGCACCACAGAATAGTAATAAGGGAACATTAAGGACTGGAGCCAACTCAGGGTTATTTTATTAGTGTATGTGGTTATCAAGCAAAGCTTAGCACTGGGGACACTGTTACACACCACTGCTTCCAAGTCATTACTCCAAGCTTACGAGAGGAGCACATTTCCCTCCTGGGGGACTCCAGATAATTGTTGATTTGGAGAGTGAAGATGAACGGCAATGCTGAAGCATCCGCATCCACACAGAGACACAGAGAATGTCAGATTGCACTCCCTGTGTCTTAACGTAGGTTCTCCAGGAAGAGACCGAGTCATTGATTTCCTTCTCTGGGATGAACCCCAAAGAATAGGTAGGCACTGACACACAATTTGTTTCTCTGTCTTCCTGATAGCAAATAAATGGAGCGACGCTGAGAGTAGCACTGAAGCCACTCATAGACCATAAAGGACCCACCCTAGCATACAGTGCAGAATGTTGGGATAATGATGCAGTGCACCTCAGGGAAGGTGACATTATAGCATTAACTCTTGCTTGCCCATGGGAAAGTAGGCCCGTGCTGAAAATGGAGTCACGTAGTGACTTACGTCCCAGACTGAGCTGAGGGTACTCATATTTAGTGGAGATACTGGAAGGGAGCAAAGTCCTAAGAAGTGACCTGCCTGTCCTTACTAGCACTTTATAGTGGAAGGAGATACACTTAAAGCTCAACCAAAAACTTGCCAAGCTCATTTGTAGCTCCCAACACAGAGCACACCCCAGGATAAGTTTCTTTAGATGCAGAGCTGGTATGAAGAGGCTGAAATCCTTTATCCATGCAGACTACAGGGTCACAGGCGAGTGAGTTCATGTAGCTTAGTGGTTTTATGTAGGTCACCTGATACAAGAAATTTTATTTCCTTTCTGGACTGAGCCAGGAACACCTGAGCTCAATCGATTACTGCAGCTCAGCTGATGAGCGGTAATTCCATTTCTGGTGGTTGCTCTGCCACAGAAGTACTGCAGATATACTGCTCATCCCAGCACTGCTTTAAAGGTGAGGGAATTGGATGTTTGAAAGAAGAAAAAAAAAAAAGGATTTGTTGGCACCCACAATCCCTGCGGGCAGTGGGTTGCTAACTCATCGATGTTTTTTCACCGGGAAAGGGAGCAAATTCTTCCTTCTCAGCTGACATGAGTACTGCTCAGTTGAAAGATTATCTGATTTTAGCAAATTCAGAGAAGCCAGGCATTTTCTTTTATGGCATTGCTCCATTCCCCATAGTTAACCTCCACTTAGGAGCATCAAAACAGGAATGACCTTTGTCACTAGCACATTTCATCATGTCCAGGGGCTTCTTTGGCACTGAAGAAAGTGAAATCTGCTCTTCATACACCCCAGGCAGGCCTCAGGAAACTTACATGTTGCCAAGGCTACACAGCTATTGGTGTCCAAAATAGCCAAAATCTGTCTGCTAGGCAGTGGTGCCTGCAGCACAGACATTGGCAGAAGGACAGAGCCCATCTTGCCCAAAGCAATTTTATGGCAGGGACTTCTTTAGGTCAGGGTTAATGCCTGTTAAAGTAATAGTTTTCATATGCTGCAGTATCTACACGCATGACTGTGTGTGTCCCTAAAAGTACAAGTGGTTCTTGTAAAATGCACAGACAAGGGTCAGTCCTCTATTTCTTAAGTCAAGCATAGGTCATTTAACACTTAAAGAGTGTGTTGAAAACATGAAGTTCATCATGATATGCAGTTCTACCACCACGTCTGGCAGTGTAGCCCTGCATGTTGAGGTGTGCTGGGTCCTGACAGGTCTTGTTGCTCCATTTTGGGAGAGCAAGAGTGGCTTCTGATCTGTTACAGCCGGTGCCTCCTGAGTTACCTGGTGTTGACAGAGCAAGGAGGGAGGATGATTTTTCACTGCTATAATGCAAACAGGAAAGAAAAAGTGAAAAACTGTGGAAAACCCTTTGACAGCTTGTCTTTAATTACAGAGCATCAGCCCTGTGTATCGACCTGAACTGAACAGGGTGGTCCCTCTGGACTATAAATGTCTCTTGCTCTCTGTGTTGTTTGTCCATGAGCTAGAAGGGATGCCAGCAAGTTACCAGAAAATACCATATTCTCATAGACCTGAAGACCTGCCTTAATTTCCACAATAATATTGTTTTCTCCTCTTAATTATTAATAGCCTTCCTAGATGAATATAGTCTTTAAAAATGTATTAGGCAGAGCTGTTCTAGCCCTGAAAGAAAGAGAAATAGTAAAGCTTTGTCTTGTAGCTGCCTGGAGGCTTTATCTGTCAACAACATGTTTGAAGGAGAAAGAGTGACTTAACAAATAAGCTGTTTGATTGAGACTTCAGGAGCCTCCCTTCTGTCCTTGACTGTGCCATGGTTGTCCACTATCACCTCTTCTCCCTCACCACCTGACTGTGGTGCAGAACAAGATGTATTTCTCTGGCTTGTACTCCCTTTTGAAGCTTTAATTCCCTTGTTTCTTACTCTACAGAGGAGGCAGTGGTCCAGGGGATTGGCATCACATGGGGGAATTTAGCTGCTGTTGAAATACATACAGTAGTGTAGGGAGCATCGATGCTGATTAAAACTGGGTCTGAGAAACAGAGTCTGAGAAACAGATTTAACTGCATTAACTGGTGTTTCTAGCCATTTTTCAGGTGATGCTGGCTGTCACCACTCTCTAAGACAATGTCCCAATGCTGTTGTAAAAATAAAGCCCTAAGTCTAAAAGTAAAAAAACAATGTTTCTAAACTATGGTCTCAGACCTGCTCAGGTATGCAGGTCCGAGAGAGTATCTGATGACAGCCTTCTTCCTCACTTTCCTCTGCAAGTCCTGTAATGCCAAGATCCAGGTGAAGCATCAAAGAGCAAGCACAAACATTTTCCTTAAGGGAACTCCATGCTGGTATAAATAATAATCCAAACAACCGACATGGTAGCTAATCCATAAACTACCCCCAGACTGTTATCTGCATGGTTCAGGTAGGGAAAGCAAGGCAAAGAGCTTAAGCAATTTATCCCAGAAAGCATATGGGCCAGGAACAGGGCAGAAGCAGTGCTCAGATGGATGTGTGTGCATGCCCTCCCCTGCACCCGCTGCTCACCACGGCACTTTATTGCCCCGAGGAGAGCAGAATCCCCCACTAGGATTGTTTAAACTTACTTTGCAAAACTCATCTATTCCAAATGACTACCCAAAGTAATCATTTACATGCAACCAAGTGTTGTCTCAGAAGTAATTTACTACTGATTACTTTTCTAATGTGCATGAAAGCTGTATGCAGCTGCACATGATAATCACCCCTTCACTTCGGAGGGGAACCCTAAATGACCCACCACAGTCCAGACCCCCTTAAGAACGAGAAGTAATCCGATTATTCCATAAGATTATCTTTTTTCCTCTGCAGAAAATTCTGATACCCCGGTGCCCATCATCCCAGCGTGTGTGGAGCAGGCCACTAGGTGGAACTGTTGGCTGAGCAAGCTCAGGAGATGATAATAAGAGAGGAAGAAGTCCCCGAGTTTCTCTCTCTTCAGATATATCTGTGCTGTTCGGACTCAGATATCCGGTCTGGTTGGGGAAGGCACCACTGAAGAAGGCACTCTGTCATTTTGCTGGTCCACTGTTCTACGGCTTGCTGCTGACTAAAATAAATAGAGAGACTGCATCTTAAATTGAGGTGGGTAAATACCTCATTGAAACAGCTCCACAATAAGGAAGCCTATTCCAAGAAATGCTGGCAATCACAGAGTTCCTGCTGAGCTCAGCAGTTCTGAAAAATACAGCTATTCCTTCAAGAGCCTTAAAAATATAAAAACAACCAATCCTTGGCTTGGT
This sequence comes from Heliangelus exortis, assembly GCF_036169615.1. Taxonomy (NCBI): domain Eukaryota; kingdom Metazoa; phylum Chordata; class Aves; order Apodiformes; family Trochilidae; genus Heliangelus; species Heliangelus exortis. The sequence continues at coordinate 144,102,655 of NC_092422.1, read as the reverse complement.
TTCAATCCTCTTGGCTTCAGGGACCAGCCTGTAACAATCTTGTCCTGCCACACTGTCCTGGTACCTCCTTGTACCTTGTTTTGCTGCATGTTGAAAATTCTGGGGAAAATGAGCTTTTATCTGATGATCAGACAGCTTTGGGCTGGGGAAGGGCTGATGTAGCAATCAGAAGAGCTGGAGTGCTGCGGTGCCTCCCCTGACACAGTGGCCTCATGGAGATAAAGGGGGTGACCCAGGGGATGGCACCCAGTCGTGCAAGGAAGGTTGATCCCACAGAGAGGCTGAGCACCCCAACCACAGCCTGCCCATCTCCTGTGAGTGATGGGGGCTTGTCACAGGCACAGACAGGGACAGGCAATGGGGCAGCTTGACTGATTCCCTGTCAGACACCGGCGAGTGCTGCGAAGTCTGCATCTTGTTAAAATTTCTTCTTCCAGGATGGCTCTGGGGATGACTGAAGCTTCTTGCTTGTCTTAAACCTTGAAGGAGGAGGGCAGAGAGAGCAGGTTTCAGTGGTGGGAGGTGTTCCTGTGTGGGAAGCTGCTGCTTTACTTCTGTATATGCTCTCCAGACAATTCACACTTAATTAAAGCTCTCCAGCAACAATAAATACTTGGGTGCTCCTGCTCATTGGCTGCCTTACATCGCAGGGTTCTCAGGGCTGCTGCATTTCTGTTGCTGCCCTGTACTCACTGCTCCTCTTCACTGCCTTTTCTGCCCACCCGAGCGTGAGGAGCTTGGACCTAGAGGGGGCATAAGGGAATCTCGAAAGTATGGTGGATTAATTTGGAGAAGGTGTCACATCTTAGTGTACACAGGTCTGGATACTGCAGTGCTGTAGCTCTCTTAATCCTTCTGTGTGACCCAGCTAATGTGGAGGAGTGGGCGCTGAGTTAAACACTGGCTTTCTGGCAAGAACACCTCACTGCATGCCTGAAAGGAGATGGGGGTGATGAAAATAAGCAAATGCCTTTTAATAGAACTCTTCTTGTAGCTGTAAGGAGGAAGTGTGGGTTAAGGAGACAGACTATGCAGACTCAACCATATAAACCATAGGAGGATTCATGCAAACAGGAGCTTACCTGGTTCCCCAGTGGCAGACGGGGACAACCCCACTGTGTTTATTGCCTTAAGGGTTGCTTTCTTTCAGGTAGCTCTCTCAAAGAGAGCCTTTTGGGGGACTGGCTGGCCATGTCACCTCAATGTCTCAACCTCCCAGGCACTAAAGCTAAGCCAGGAGGTCAGGGCAGCCAGTTTTCAGAGACTGCAGCCTCCAGGCTGCTTCTCAGAGCAGATGAAGTGTGCTATTTCATACAACAGAGAGGTGACAGGTTGGGTTGCAGCTAGTGAGCGAATAGTGACACAGCCATGTAGCATTTTGGATTAGTCCTTTTTTCCTGCATGCTCCTGTAAGTCAAAGCTGTGCAACCTTCACTTAGCCCTTTCAGTGTATGCATGAAGAGACAGCCATTATTACAAATTAGCATGTCCCTTCCCCAAAATTTATTGCCCCATGCTCCTTAAATTTTCTTAGCACAGTCCTTGATGAACAATATTGCTTACTGTTCATAAGTAATGAACATTACTTCTCAGGGGCCACACTTAGGATCCAAAGGGAAATTGCTGGAGGGAAAACTAAAGAAATGCCTGTCTCTTCACACTATCTTCTGTGCTTCTCTATAGATGGACTGTTGAAGGAAAAGAGTCAGATACCAGACTTACTGCTTCCCTTGCACAATGCAAGATGTTGGTCCTGCTGTTGTGATGGTCCAGTTCATGATGGCAGAGAAAAGAATCTTGTTTATTTCTCCCTCTGTATGTCTTAGAGTGCATGGTAAGAAAGTTGCTGGTGCATCAGAATCGGTGGTCTGCAATGGGCTAGAGGTTGAGCCAATACAGGCACACAGTATCTTGAAGCCATGGAAATCCTGAAAGGTGGAAGGTACAGAGGTTAAAGCATCCCAGCACTCAACATAATAAATAACACAACAGACCCTTATGACAGGAAAACTGCCCTTCCACTGTGATGGATTCATCAGAGCCTTATCACTGAGGGCCCTTGGGTCTAACTATGGCTCAAAAGAAGATCAAGGCTCCAGCTAAAGGTGCCAATGTGGCCCAGAGAGGTGCTAGCACTGATTTATTCCATCTGAAGATCCTCCTCAAATGCATGTGTTTAGTGTGCTTTTTCTGCTCCCCCAAAATGAATTCCCTTGTTTTCTGAAATAGCAAGATTTTAATACTTAGTACTTGCTAGACATTTTAGATGTTCAGTGTGCTATACAAATATTAACTAATGAATCTCATCATGACATAATTAAATCTTATTTTACAGTGATTGAATGTTATCTTACACTTTGCACAATATTGTAATTACAAAGATAGGAAAAAAAAGCCAAGTAAATTAAACAATAGATCTAAGAGTGAGAACGTTTGACAGCTTTATGGTCTCTTTTTCCCCCCTTCCATATATCCAAGATGGCTGGAGAATACACTACAGTTTTCTAAAGGCTGTAATTTGAGAACAAATTAGTTCAGGAGATGAGCAGAACCAAAACCCTGTGATGGTCTATTTTTTGTGAGGGTCTTTTCAATGCTGACCTTTTCCCTTTTCCCTTGTGCCTGAAACATATAAACACCAGTCTTGGCCCAGTACAGCCTGGCTCTCTCATTGCTTTCTGAAGGAGCCACACCTAAATGCAGACAGCAAATGGTACTCCTTTTCCTGACATTATCCCCTGAGGATAGGGGCTTCCTGAATAATACCAAGGAAAGCACAGATCCATCCCAACATTCAGCCTTCTTGGCTCCCTGTTCACATTTCTATGTATCAGAGAGCCCACTGCTCTCCCTCCAGGATCTGCCATGGGCTATGCAACTCCATAGGACCTGGCCTTGTGGCTCCTGCAGTCCTCGGCCTCCAAGCAGCCAATATTGGATTCTGAGGGGTTATTTATATGGAACTGCTTTCCAGGGGGAATACCTTCCTCCCTTATTGCTCCTGCCTTGTTTGCCAGGGATAAAGCTCTTTTGAAGCTCCACACAGGACATGAGGATTGCTCTGTTGGCACAGAACACATGGAACAAATTGCTGTTGCAGAGTATTTGCTCTCAGGTGCCCTGCATTTGAAATACAGGGATGGGCTGAAAGCTCATTTCACCAGGACAGCAAACCCAGGGGCTCCTTGCAAATAAAACAGTCTCATGAGGCCTCTGCTCAGCACAGGGCATGAGGAAGGGAATACCTGGCTCCAGTTCACTATCTGGAGAGCCAGAAAGCTGCTCTGCCATGCTCCAAATATCCGGTGCCTCCAGGGTTTCTGGGATGCTAAGGGATGGTGTGGATTCCACTTGGCAGAGCTTTCAGTAACCTATGGAACTCTGTTTGCAGTGAGCAAAAGGTACAGAAGCAAATCAGGCACATGGTACCTGATGTTAGCCAGAAAGGTGAAAAAAGGACACAGGTTCCTGTAGAAGGGCAACAAGAATAATTTGATCTGTGACAGGAATGTTGTTAGAGGAAAAAATCTGGGATGGAAGACAAAGAGAATGTTGAGGGTGATCAAACAGGAGTAGAAGCGACAAAGTGATGAGGAATTGACCCAAAAATTTGCTCATGCAAAACCCAGTCTAAGATTTCACTGAGAAACAGGTGATAAAGAGCAAACAGGGGAAGCAGCAGACAATCTCTGAACTGGGAGCCCAGAAGGGTGTGTAGACAGCTGTGGTGAGCATAGCCAGCCTGGGTTCCCTGGACACTCGAGGTGTGGCTGGTGCAGGCAGCAGCAGACATTGCCCAATGGATGAAGTCCAAAAATGGAAGAGGTCCAGCTGCATCAGAGCATCACCTCTGTAGAAAGTGTGAGAAACTCAGTGAGGAGCCTATGGCAGTGTAGCCATCCTACAGCTAGGAGAAGACCGAGCCCTGTTCAGGGCTTGAGTATACCAAGTGCCTGGTATAGGTTTCCTGCTATGCTAATGAAGTGGAAGTGCTCCTGGGAGAGTTAGGAAAAGGTGGAGGTGCTTGGGTGAATCAAAATTTCTCTCCCTGTACCCAGGACCAAACTCCATAAGACACTCAGTGTTTTAGCATGCCTATTCTGCAGTGGATTAGTGCTGGCAAAGCTGTTGTTATCCCTAGCAGTCTGTTTGTTTGTTTGTTTTTTAAGTTTTCATTTAACCACCAATATCTGAGTTGGCTTTTTTGTGACCTGCTAGCCAAATGCAAATCTCCCACACTCCTGGGGCACTGAAGTTGCTCCTGTTGCTTATTAGGAGGTGATGTGGTCACAAGGGACACAAGGGTGCCCCTCAGCAAGTGATGCCTCTGCAGCAAAGGTGACAGCAGAGAGGAAGCTGTCTGAGGCTGCCAGGGGGAGCAGCTGCAGCTTGTGCCCTGTGAGTTCAGGCAGGCTCTTAACCTGGCTTTTTGAAACAGATTATATGCATAAATAATAAAATATCTTGCTCTGGGCAAGGGATCACTGAGCTGCTTCATCAGGTGAAGTGTATGCATCCCTGGGGAATACATCAATCCTGAACAAATCTGACTGGTAACCAGGAGAGTTTAAAAGGCTGGGTCATGCTCAGAGTCCTCCACAGCTCTCCTGAAAGTATGATGGAGAAAAGGATAAAGAGAAAGGTGTTGCACTTCTCCAGAAGGCTGGTGCTGGCTAGTAATCTGCTTAACCAGCTTCTCTGGGCCCCTTCTCTCCTCTTGTTCTGCAGGCTTCAGTTTCTAAAGTACTGGCTTCCAGCTGGCAAAGGGACATTTAAGCATCTTTGGTTTTATTCATGGTCTCTCAGGAGGGCTGAATGGATCCTGTGAAGCTGACACAGATGCCAACTGGATGGTTGTCCTCTCCCTTTTGTGTAGGGGCTGCCTTTGCCCCCATTCTTCTTTTCTGGGTCCATGCTGGGGCCCTGATACTGTTGTAAGAGGACTGCTCAGCAGGGACTGTCACCATGACTCATGGTGGTCTTGCTCTGTGTACTTCTCTTAGGTGGAGGTCATCATACAGCCTTATGAAAGGTCCAGCTGGCCAGGAGGCAACTGAAATAGCAAGGTCTCTTTCTGCCAGTTTTTGTCCTGCTGGACCACGGTGCTGTAACTGGGAAAGTGTCCCTCTCCTCTGGACCAGGCTGCCAGTGCTGCTCTGATGGTTGTTTCTGCAGCTTACAGGGCTGGACAGTACTGCCACATTATTGCTCAGCTGTGTCTCTGCCCCTGCCCTGCCAGGCACATCAGACATTGTCCCTGGCACAGTGGGCTGAGGGGGTGCTATTAATAAGGGCATTTCTGCTCTTGCTTCTCATGGACTGGTGGACAGCCCAGGCACCAGCACAAACCTTGTGGCAGGACTTTTTCAGGAGGAGGGGTGCACTGGGCACGTTTCATGCCACTTTAAACACCTTTTTTATAGCCTTTCATATAATCATAGAATGGTTTGGGTTGGAAAAGACCTTAAAGATCATCTAGTTGCAACCACTATTGCAGTGACACATTCTGCCTTCCATAAGCCAGGCTATGGAAGCTGCTGGCCACATCGTTCACTTGAACTCTTTAAGTGGGACTAAACTGGGTGCCACGGAGAGGACAGCTGAAGCCACTTGGCCCTGTAGCAGTCCCTGAGCTCACACCACAGTCCTGACAGGCCAGGTAAGGCTAAGTCTGTGCTTGCTGCCATCCAGATCAGCTGCAGAGATCTGTGCTCAGCCCTCCCCATGCACAGACTGGGTGCTCTGCTCCTATGCTGGGCAGCTCTGGTCTCCTGCCCACTCAGTCACCACACATATGCCTCCAGGCACTCTGCTGGCATCCTTGTGTGGCTCCCCATTATCCTGCACAGTGTGCCAGGGAGGATGTTTGATGTCAGGCATCCTCCAGCTATGTGTGAGGCTGTACTTGCAGGCTGTGTGTGAGCACTTAATCTGCATGCAACAGTGACCTGGAGGTGGTCCTCTTGATGTACTGTAGGCACAGCTGGAGAAGTAGTCTGTGGTTCAAGCAAGTAATGAACTTGCTGCATTTAAGATGATCTGAGCACATCCTTAATGTTGTAGTGCAAGCACAACAGTTCATACTAATGTCTTGTCAGGAGGTGACTTTATTTTGTTGCTCTGAAAGAGTGGGGAAATAATATTTATATGGAGAAAAGATGCCTCTCAAATCTTCAGATGTAGGGACACAAAGAAGAGGGCTATGTCCTATCTCTTACTTGGGCTGTCTCCCTGGGTCCCCCTCTCCCAAAAAAGGTCTTCATGGTTATGAAATTTTGACAGCTGATAGAAAGACCTGACTGAGGGAAAGAAATAAAGTAGGTATCACTGTGGCTGCCTGTATTTTTTCCCTAGTGAGACTTTGTGGCTGTCAAATAGGGTTAAAAATGGCCACAAGCTCTTTGTGGGGTGAAGAGGGGAAATAAATTTGGTTAAAACCAGCAATGCTTCCCCACTTAGGATCATCCTGTAATGCCTAATGACAGACATGATAGTGGCTCTCTTGTGGATTAACTGCAACCCCTCTGTTAACCCATGCTATCCCACTGAGATGATACTGCAATAAATAATCAAGTACATCAGTGAATAAATATGCTGCCTGCACTCTCCCCAGTCTTATTCTGGTGGAACAACCATTGTGTATTCCACACCAGGATAATCATGGGGAGGAAATTTGCTGCGGACTGGAATCTCATCAAAGCAAACAGCAATCTCGGTGAATTGCAGTGACCCAAGTGTCTGCTTTAATCACTCACTCATGTGTTTCCTTTAGTAAAATAAAAGAAAACACAACACATGTAAACTGAATCGCTCTTAAATGAACAGTTTAATCGTGGCAGGGCTGTTGCTTGTCTGTGGAAGGAAGGGGACTGTCTTTACAGGCAGCTTCCAGATGCTGTGGCACTGAAGTGCGTGTTGCATGGTAGAGGGTAAAAAGATAGTAAGCAATGGAGGGCAGTGATGCTGGATAAAAATGTGCTGCAAGGGACATAAAAAAAATAGTCCTGTTGTAAGTAGGATGGACTGGATAACTGCCTTGGAAATAAATCATGGAGTAAGATACTTGTGCCAAGGTGGACAAGCTCAAGCTGGGAGCAACTGCGGTTCTGGTTAACGCTGGGGTTGCCAATTGTTTATTTCTGGAAGGAACAATTAAAAATTTTATGGAGAGAGATATTTAGAGCTAATAGAAGTTGCTGCCCAAGACAATCTGCCAGGTACGAATTATCTCCTGAGGCCAAAGTTAGGCTGCATTGAAAGTACTTCTTTAAGCTAGATGCTCTTTGAAAACTGCTCCTTCTGCCACTGGTATGAATCAGAGGTTTTCTGCTGAAGTGGAACATACATTTTTTACCCCATGAATCTTTGGTTATATACATGCACTTACGGTGGTGTTGCACTCCAGCTCATTTCAGGAATAAATGCACAAATCCATTCCCTGACTCTCTGTCCTCCCCGCAGCAGAAATCCGGGACATCTCCATTTTAAGCAAGTAGAATCTGGACTTTTTCTTTCAACAGGCTGTAATAGACCCATATGTTATTTCATTTTCTATTTTGTCCCACTTAACCATCATTCCTCACTTTCCACCACCCTGAAAATTATTTGGTTTGATTCAGGATTGTGTTAATAGATTTACCCCAGGGCAGTGGCATTGATTCCAGTGATATAATACCTGATTTATGTCCTGCGTGAGATCAGAACCAAGCATGCCACCTCTAACCTCTAAATCATTTTCTCACTTTCATATTGTAATATTGATCTGTCCATTTCAAAGCAGTCCAGGCATTCATCTTGTTATCAGATTCTCAAAAGAAGCACAAGGCAATGTTCAGTCAATGATTTCTCAATAAATGCTCACTTTTTAAACAAAAAAGCCCCAAAGCAGACAAACAAAAAGTTAATCCTTAGATTTGAGTACAAAACAAAGCTAAGTTAATAAACTGTAAAATGGAGTGGAGCAACGGGGCTAGATTTCCCTATATTCATGTTGCTTTTAATTAGTGATTTACCCTGGGATAAAGCCCCTGAACTCAGAAGAGCTTGCTGCTAAATAAGATGTTATTGAGCAATAAAGAGGCCTGATTTTCCACTGTGAACCTCTCCGTGCAGATGAGCATATGTGTCCCTGAAGGAATGAGGAATGTGGATTTGGGGAGAGTGAGTGGTATGTTGGTCCACCCTAAGGGATATTCTCCTTTTAAACCTGAAGCCCTCTGAATCTTACTAGCTTCAAAGATCATAAGGGCTAAGCAATTCAAGCATCCTAAAAACTCTCTCCCGGTGGGTGAAGCAACTCAGTGCAGGTGCTGAGAGTCATTTTATAGGCAGCTGGCCAGAAGGAAGGAGACAAATGGGGCATGCAGGGACACCCAATGCAAAGCATCCAGAGAAGTTTACTACTGACTCCCAGGGGACGGAGATTTCTCCTTCCCTCCTGGTGCTCAGCATCACCTGTGCTATGGGACAATTTGCTACAGAGAAATGTAGCACCCCCCCATACAGCCCATACAGCCCTATCATGAGTTATTCTTCAATGCCTACTACCTGGCCAGTTTAACGTGATGGTAACTTTTTTGTCCTCACTTCTGGCTTTTGTTGTGTATTTGATCATGCGTTATTTAATCTCAGCCACACCCCATTAATTCCTTTTTAAAATGTTAATCCTTGCAGATCTAGCAGTCCTCCTTTATGTGGTGTAATGGCTTGTTTATTACCCAAGTTTTGGCAGAAGGTAGAATTATTGGTAAAGATATTTGTGAGGAAATATGATTTCAGCAGGGTGGGACAGAGTAGCTACACATATCATAGCAATCCATACAGTGCCCAGGAACCCTCCTGGATATGAAAATATTATTTTTTATCCTGTTAGAAACTTGTCAGGTACACTATTGACTTGAGCCAGCTCATATTTGCCTCTGGGATTTCTGGGTATGGTTTTAGGACTGGATTGTTTCACAGACTGTTCCCTAGAGGCAATTTGCACACACGACTGTCCTGCTCTGGATGCTGACAGAGCATTAAACAGCTGTAGGCTGCTCCATGGTGCTTGGCATAGGGATATTCCCAAACCCTGATTTGCTAGCATAGGTAGCACCTTATCCAGTGACCCCTTCACAACCCTGGTAACCCTGTCTCCTTCTGTTTGGACCATTGTATGAAAGGCACCATGTTTGTGGAAAGTCTCATTCCAGCCCTTAAAAAAAAGCAGCATATGTTTCCAACACAACACCTCCTCCTGAGGGCATGGCCTGCCATAGTCAGGTCATGCACTAACAGTGGGTTTGTCTGAGCTTGCCTGGGCTCAAATGCCACAAGGGCTGGTCTGAAGACCAGCATCATAGGGGAGTTAATGCTAGGTTCAACAGGAACAGCCAAAAGAGCCTAGGCAGCTGGAGCATGGTCATTATGCTGGGAATGAGGTGTTGACACCTCATGTCCCTTCTGAGATGGGCCATGACATCGTGGTGGTAGCACCTACACAGCTGATAGAAGGACAAACCTAACCTTGTCCTGCTGGCCACCTGCAGAGCATAAAGAGAGGTGGCTGCCCCCAGGTATTCATGATGACTTTTTTCTCAGGAACCCAGAAGTCTGCTATAGCAGTAAGGAAATATGTAAATAAAGAAAGGAGTTTTTACAAATAACTTTAGAAAACTGATCACATTTAGTTGGTCTAAATTTCATCAAAGTTCCTGTAACTCTCACGGGGGAGAGTTAGATACCTCTGAACACCTCTATGAGATTATTCTGTGGGCTTGACCATGGATTGAAATTGTAGCCATCAAACATGAAGCACTGATTGTGGGACAGTATGTAACATTTAAGCCATCTGACTGTGACCAAATGTTGCTGTAAAGTATCTTCTAGCTATCAATTCACACCCTGTTCCAGATCTCTCAGCTCCACCCCAAGCTCTAAGGTGGCCTCTGAGATGGCAAGGCAGTCACAGCAAGTTATTTAGCAAGAGATACAGCAAGAAAGAAAGTCTAAATGAACAGACAGTCCTTCCTAACCCCCTAGGAACTCACTAACCACTGCCCACCCTTCAACCCTGGCACTAGATGACCTTTAGAGGTCCTTTCCAACCCAAATTATTCTATGGTTCTGTGATTCCTTGCACAAGACTCTGTGGGTCAACACGTGTGGCTCAACAAGGCATCGTGCAAACCTCAGAGCCAAAGCCTGTGCAGAAACACAGGGAGTGTCATTTCCACTGCCTCATCCTGAGTGAGACTGATTTCACACCACATTACCTTTTTTTTACATGCTGCAGATGTTATTTCGGCTACCTGTGCCATTTACTTTGTGTTGCCTGCTACACACGTGTAGGGAAGGAGGTTATTTTGCTGGCAGTTTTGTGAAACACTGAGGTTACACCAGTGCTCCCATTTGAGTAGCACCTAGTGAATTGGGTACAATATATGATCAAACAGCCTTAGCAATCCCTTTTCATTAGTGGGAGTAAGTGCTTGGCACTGCATCAGTCTTCTCCCCCTCCTCTCCCTCTAGGAGTGCCAAGTCGTTTTAAAGACACATTAAATTGCCAGAAGACTCCCAAACAAAGCCAGTCAGCCTGCTGCTCATTTGGATAAAGTTAATTACAGTAAAAATTAAAATCTGTGGTGCTTGATTGGTTTTGTTGAGACTTACAGAATCACGTTGTCCTCAGGGAGATGCTTACCACCTCTCCTCCCTCCCTCTTTCGGTGTGTTTGGCTTTTATTTGTTGTTCTCCATAACTGTTTTTTTGCCTTCTCTGTGGTATCTGGCAAGGCCTGTGGGATCAGGGTCTGGGCTGCCTGGGGCATGATGTGCTGCTGCCTTGCTCCATTGGTGGCCTTGGCTTGTCCAGAGAGGCACAGAGGTGCCCAGCCTTCATCACCATTGGCATTGCATCCTGGCCCTGCTGCTGCCTTGGGTTAGGACTTTCCACTTAACATTTCCTGAGCAGGGAGTTTGTCCTAGGAGTGATGGTGGTGCACAGAAGGGGAAGGAAAGGCATCCTGCATAGCCATCCAGTGCTACTTATGAGGTCCTCCTGAATGGGTGGCTTCTGGACAGCCCCATGACTGTTCTTGAAGAATGATGTAGCTACAGCCTTTAGGATACTTCTTGTTTTATTTATTATGGTGCCTAATACCTGCATTTCCCCAGCCAAGGTTTTGGTTTGTAAGAACAAAATCAATAACAAAAGTAATGGGTAATAAGAAGGGTTTGTGATGCCAAACTATTCTAAGGTCTGTGGGCTAGCAGTGTATTCTCTGTTACTCCTTTTTTTTTCCATCCTTCCTGGGAGTATGGCTAGCAGTGGGCTAGCAGTGTATTCTCTGTTACTCCTTTTTTTTTCCATCCTTCCTGGGAGTATGGCTAGCAGTGGGCTAGCAGTGTATTCTCTGTTACTCCTTTTTGTTTCCATCCTTCCAGAGAGGAATTGAAGCCTTTTCAAGGAATGCTTTGAGGAGAGGAGAGAGAAGAAGATTGCCCTGTGCTGACTTGGTATCCTCAGACCTTTCCTGGCCTGCTGAGGCCAGTGTGCTTAGCATTAGGGTGCTTTGGGATATGGCAGATGTGAAAGATATCAGGAAGGCTGAAGCAATACAGAGCTGCAGAGAGAGATGACAGGTCCCTACATTTGTGTCTAATGCTGGACCTTGGCAAAAGAAAGTGAATTTCCTCTGTTTTGAAGGAGTAATAATTCAATACTTTCAGAAAAGATCACAAAAGGACAGGTGTTTATCAAGCGGAGAATACTAGAACACAATCACAAATGCATTTTGAGTTAGTTGGGTAAAAGAGGATTAATTAATGTTTTGTATTGAACAGCAAGGATATTTGATTAAAAAAAAAATTCATAACACATATCAAATGTCTGGATCAAAGTTTTCTGGGAAATTAGTAACTAGGCATATCCTTTGAAACCCCTGACTAGACTTGGCTGGCTTAGGAGCACATGGGATTTTGCATCCCAGCTATGGAGTGTAGGATACTGGGTGATATGGGGACAATATGGATCAATATGCTGGAACTTATGTAACATACCTGGTGGTTTTACATATTCTGGGAGAGTTAATTTAAAGTATATTCTTAACTTAGAACAGCCATTGCTCAGAAGAGCAGTTCTTCTTGTTTAAGGATCTTGCATTGAGCTTCCATGCTGCCTGCAGGCTCTTGATCTCTACATTTCCCTCAGCCATTATTTAAACTCTGACCCTTATGAGGTGACTCCATTCCATGAAGACAAAGTTTGTGCCTCAGTGTGCATGTGTCTGAGAGTGGGGCTGCTCCAGGGTCAGGAAGTAAGAAGGGGAGGAGGATGAAACAATACAAAATCCAGAATCCTTTTCATGATGCCTAAAGCCATGTTTGTTCTTGGATGGGTAAGAGCTCATCAGGGGATACAAAGTATTTATTTGGTGGGTATCTCCAACCGGTAGATAAAGGAAGGGCTGCTTAGAATCATTGTGTTGAAGGTTTTCAAAGGGAAAAGCAATGTCTAAAAGTGCAGGGAGAGAGAACAAGGCAAGATTTCTTTAAAGGAGACCTAAAGGAACCTGCTTGAAAGCAAGTACTTGGACCAAAAGCAGTTTCCTCTGCCAACTGGCTTGCTCTTTTCTCCTTGAAATTCTATTCAGAGACTTAAAAGTTGCTGCTGCTCTTTCTCAGGACATCTCAACACCCCTTCTCTCCCGCCCTGGCCCTCCCTTGTGCATTAGGACATGTAAGCATTAAACTGTCACAAAAAAAATAGCACCTTGAGCAGTTTCCAGGCACTCGAGGTGGTGTACCCTGACAGCATGACTTTAAATTGTGTGTACTGGAGGGAGGAAGCAATGAGGCAGTGATGAAAAGGATTGGAATAGGGGGTGAGATTGCTGACTCAGAAATGATTTTGTGTATGCAGTGACTGAAGTGACAGCCAGAAATGCTACACAGACCACAGACTTGGTTGAGTGGTCACTCCAGGCCTGCTCTTGAGTGTTTTTTCTATGTCGGTTTGTCTGACTGTCCTCATTCCTATTTTCAAGCACCTAATTCTATAGAGCCTCATATACTGCTTACACCTACTGAAAGTCTTCCTGGAGTCAAGCCATTTAATGAGTCTTTGCCCTGTCTGCTTTGTTGCTTTCCCTCAGAAAAAAATATCTCTGTGTTCACACCCTGGGTGGACCAAAACTGAGCAGTTATCCACTTCACCAAGCCCCTCTGAGAGGCAGCAAATCCACTGAGGCCAGCATCCTGGCTAGCACAGTTACCTTGCTCCTGATGTGCTGGAGATGACCCATTCTCTGCCCACAGATGTCATGTTTTATTTATTATGGTGCCTAATACCTGCATTTCCCCAGCCAAGGTTTTGGTTTGTAAGAACAAAATCAATAACAAAAGTAATGGGTAATAAGAAGGGTTTGTGATGCCAAACTATTCTAAGGTCTGTCATGTGGGCTGTCTGCTTTATCCTACCCTTATCTTCTCCAGGTAGGATAACCCACATACGCAGCAATGTGTTGGCCTTTCAGTACGCCTGGAGCCAAGAGGGTCCTAGGTACCTTACTTTAGTCCTAGGTACCTTACTTTACCTCATTTTAGGTGTGGCCTTAGGGGTTTGAAAAACATCCTGGGCTTATAGAATCTGGGACTCAAGAGGAGCTGCTCCTTAGCCAACAAAGCTAGCTTGTAAAAGGGGGCCTTTCATGCTCCTTTTCTTTTCTCCCCCTGGTAATAAAACGTGAACATCAAACCTTGTTTTGTTGTAGTTCTTTGATCCACAGATGGAAGGTTATATAAATGCAAAGTGCTATCATTATTTATAAGGAACATACAGTCTACAGCTCCTTGCAATCTGGAGCTGTGGAAATAAACAGGAAGGCACAAATTTAGCATGATGACGTCACTGCCAGATCTAATAAGATGCAAGTAAGGGCTTGGAAGATGTGAGTTTGTTTGAACACATGATGCTTTTTTACCAGTAATTGGCAAATGCTGGAATTATTATGAAAAAATTAATGAGAAAAGAATCTGGTGTGCTGGTTTCACAGGTGATAAAACTTATCTGACCCCTCTTAGTGCAGCAGTCTCCATGAGTTGGCATCAGTTTAATTTCCCTTCTTAACAAAGCCTGACTTCCAGTGAAATGTGAGTTTTCAAAGGGGGCTGCTTTCCTTCCAGTATGAATGTATGATGTGGCTAAAATGACTCCCTTAACTCAGTGCTGACTTCCAGTGTTGGGTGTTCGGTGCTGAGGAGATGGGAATACATTTTAAACCGATTGCAGGCTGACAGCTTCAGACACTGAAATCCAGGAGTTATTCTTGAGGAACAGGTGGGGAGACAGCTGCTCCTCTTCTGCTAAAATTGGAAGAGCAAATTTCCTCACTTCTGTCAGGCTTTAGGGAGCAGCTCTCCCCCTCCCATCTGGATGGTGCCATGGGATCCCTCTTTTCTCTATTTTGACCTTTTTTTGTTTCTTTGTTTTGTTCCCAGTGAGTAGGTGCAGTATGGGAAGAGAAACTCAACCTTTCTGGCAACGTGGCTCAGCTCTTCCCCAGGGAGATCCTGGGGTGGTGGAGTGGAGCTTGCCAAAGGCTTACTTGCCACTTGGTTGCCCTGGGATTCAGATGCTGCTGAGTTTCCTCATACCTGGGCACCCGGAACTTGGTGCAGACATTGAAGGGTGGAGGCTGTGGGTCACCTCACTGTCTTTGCTCTGCAAAATCCCCATCAAGCAACAAGGAAGAATCTGCTCCCTGTGGTGCTCTGCAGCCCACCTCTCCTCCACTCACTGCTCCAGACAGAACCACTCCCAGCAGTGCAGCCCAATCCTCTCACATCTCCTGCCCCTGGGAGGCACCATCTGAGGGCTACCTCTCCCTGCAGTGCTCTGAGTCCCAGATCAGATTAAAATGTTAGTTCTGGTTGCTCAGTACTGACAGGTGGTAGGGAGCTGCGTGGGATGGGTTTTTGGAGCTGCAAGTGGTTTTTGGTGGCTCCTGTGAGTTGACCTGCTTATGGGGCAGGTTTACCATGCCAAGATTATCCAGATCCAGTACTACCCAGAGAGGTGAGGCAAAACAGAGTGAAGTGCACTCATGGGATGGCAGTATTTTGACATCTGGCTTCAGCCCCCCTGCAGTGTCCACCTAGGGATTTTAGGCATCAGCTCAAAGTGCAGGGGCCAAGGACCTGTGGAGCAGGAGCTTGGTTTTTAAGACACACCTTTGCTTAGAAATGGGAGAGAGATGAAGGGCCTGGGGTGAGGGAGGGCTACTTAGTCTTACTGATTGTACTGGCAGGCAGATGGCCTTTTTATGATTTTAAAACCTTGTTGCCTCGTGCTGAGCTTTGTCTTCTGGATGTTAGGCAAAGTCCTGCTGTTTTCAGGATCTTCAGAGTGGCTGCATTCTTCTCTTCTGGTGTGGGGATTTGCTTGTGCAAAGCTCCACAGGGCCAGGAAGCCAGCAATGCCTGTCCCTGGCTCTCCAGGTGCTCTGGCTGGAGCTCAGCCTGGGAGGAGGAGATGCTCTGCCAAACCCATGCCCCCAAATGGAAGTTCAGGAATGATTTTCTCCTGCTTGTGGGAGAAAGAGTAGGAAGTTCAGCAAAATTTTTTAACTGCCTGCTGTTATCAGCACAGGGTATGCTAAAATAGGCAACACATCCAGAAATGGACTGAGAATCAGATTTGCTCCAGATTTCAGATTTCCTAGACCCTGAGCAGCACTTGGTCTTTGGATGTTGAAGGACTTCTGAACGATCTTCTCTACTTTTTTGGGGTGAATGGTGCGACAACGTTTGGGCTTGTAGCACTACCAGCTACAGCAGTCTAGAGATGTCTGTGTTTGAAATAGAAAAGTTCTTCCAAAAAGGTCCTCCTGCATCCCCGGGTAGGTTTCTGCAGTGGCAGAAAGTGGATTAGGGTGCTGGGTGCCTGCTATGGGTGAGGGATAACCAGAGCTCTCTACGTATTATGTGTTGGTCCCAGTATCCATAATACTGTGTTTCAGCTGAGTGTTCTCAAATACTTGAAAGAGTTTTCAAAAGGAGAGGGGATATATATAATTCAATGGGCAAAGTCACAAATCCAACCACTGTTTCATTGAGAGCTGTGATGTGACTGGAAAACATGTATGAAGTACCATAGCCCTCTCCTGCTGTTATGTTTTTGTTTGCTGTTCAGATGGTCTGAAATCTGGGAGCATTGTCAAGCAGAGGAGGGTCGAGATGTCACAGAAATGCCTTCCACACCCCTTTGGAACTCAGCTTATGGGGAAACACCTGAGGAAAGTGGTATCCAGCACAAATTTGCCTGCTTGCTCTTGCCAACAAACAAGCAGTATCCTCGGTTTGAATAGGTGCTCATTGCCAGTAAGTAGGAGCGGCAGTAGAGAGGACTGGGAAAAATGCAATATATCTCCATGTCCTCTGGCACATAAAATGGTTGAATACGCAGCAGTTGAACAACCCAATCCTCAGACCAGCTTTTGTGTCATTGTTCTTACCCCTGGGCAAACTGTTTTCTCATATGTTTGTAGACACATCACATGAGCTGTGGTACATTGCACTGGGGTTAGCTGACATGCCCCGTGTGCCTCCTGAAACATGTTCTGGGCAACTTTCCTCAGAGTCTAGAACTCTCAGAAATCCATTTCTGCAGATGGAAAGTTACCATCAGAAGAGGGAATGCATTGTTGTTGCCTTCAACATGCAGGCTGAATTCTAGCTCTGGCAGAGTCAGAAGCTTCACTGGAATTGCCCATAGTGTCAGTTCAGAGGAGGAATGACCCCATTCCCTTGCTGGGAGGTGGCATCTTTGTTTAGAGGTGGTTTGGGCAGGGAAGCATGGTAGCCTGCCCACACTTGATGAGGGTAACAGCAGCACATCTGTGTATGAGGCAGGACCAGTGGTTGCCTTCCCTGGCTTCAGAGGTAGACATCTCAGGTGGAGATTCTCAATCTGGGTCATTCTCAACCTACTCCTGCCTCCCCTCCCCACAAACCTTCCTCTCCACCCCAACTCTCCATACCCCTCTTTCTTGATTAGATCCTTCCAGCCTTCTTCAGTTATCCCATTATCTCCTCACAGTCACTGTTGAGTCAAGCTAAACATATTCTCCTTTATTTCCCCCTTGTAACTCCTCTGCCCCTTTCATCATGTTTTACTGCTCTCTTCTGAACTCTGTTCAATTCGGGCACATGTTTCTGGCTGCTAGGTGCTAAAAGTAGAATACAACCCCTCAGCTCTGGGTGTTGCCTGTCTGGAAAGGGCTATTACAGCACCTACAGCACCTTGGGGACAGGCAGAAAGTGACCTATTGCTGCAGGAGCTCTAAACTGCTGCTGCTCATCTCTGGCTGTTGCAAACAGGGCACCTATCTTCTTCCTTCCTTCCAAGCTAGCTGGTCCTCTTATCCTATGAGGTCTCCTTTACCAGATGAGACAGGAGGCTACAGACAAAGCAAAACTGCCTTTCCCACGGGTGCCACGCAAGGTTTTCACCACAGCTTGTCTCAGCACCAGTGCCCAGCCCTGTCCTGCTGCTGGCACTGCTGAGGGGGGCAGGAGGAGGGCAGGACCAGCCTGCATTTGCTTGCAGCAGCTCATTGGCTTTGCAACAGCCACAGCCTGGCTGCAGAGACAAAGTTCCTCTGGCTTTTTGTCATATCATATTTTCATGGCCTGCTTGTATGTGAATGTATTATCTGTCACTGCCAAGTCTCCTCCAGTTTCACTGTTTTCTGATTTTTCCTTCCTGCCTTTGCATATCTGTTGCAGATATGTTTTTTCCCCTCACATTTCCCTTGCATTTTCATCTGAGAGAGAACTAATTTCTATCTCATTCCAGATCACAGTCTCTTCAGGTCTGCTGGTCTATCTTTTCTCTCCCTCCTTTCTGCTACTTGCAGCAGCCTCGTCTTCAGGACCTATGGGGCAGAAACAGAAAAAAAGAAAAAAAGAGAATCCCCAGGACATCAGTAGGACACAGCCAAAGTAATGAAGCTAAAAGGTTGGCCGTGTTGTACATTGAGCAGCATTAGCACAGCATTAGCCTCAGCTCCTGAGGTACCATCACAGTCTGTTGGTGCTGTAATTGTAATGATGTCTCTTTCTGTGGGGCTGCTCGACTGTGGCTTGTCTGCTTAAGATCTGTGAAATGTTTTTCTTCATAAAATAAATGTTTCTAGTTAAAGGCCATTGTGAGAGGACGTACAAAGTCTACAAGGTCAGGCCTAGGGCTGCAGTTTGAACTGTATCTTTTGAGAAACCCAGTTGCAAAAGTTGGAGATGCTGAGCAGCTGTTTGAAAGCATAGTTTTCTGACTACATGCATCTGCTGCTGCTGTTTTGATGTTTGGTGTTTCAAAATAAGGTGGCATTTGCAAATATCCATGCCTCTTAATCCAAAAGCTTTATGGATGGCTGTATCTCAAGGAAATATTCCCTGCAGGCTATGGTTGCAAATGATTGCTCATTTGTGAAACTCACGCCCCTGATAAAAAGCAGTGGGTAGGTGGGGCTCTTTCAAGTATTTTCACCCAGCAATTCAAAATGATTCATTTTGTAGTCCAAATGTTTGTCCATGAGCCTTCTGCTACCCCTCCAATCTCACATTCCAGATGCATTCCTGCTAACACCAGCAACCCTCTTCAGTGCCTCCTGGGCCCAAGGTCTCCCAGCCAACCTGACAAACAACGTGCTTGCTGTCCTGGAGGGTTTTCCTTCTACTGCCTGGCAGGTGACACCATGACTGAGATGGGATCTGGGGAGTGGGAAAGCATGCACTGCACAGATGCTTCTGCAGTCAGCCCCATGGTCGATGGGGGAATGGAGCAAAAGCTGTACAGTGCCTAAAATCAGGGTTATAATTGGGAAGACAGGAGGAGCTGCTTACTGATTGCCACAGCAGCTGTTTTGTCATACCCAGGACTGAAATGCATAGACCAGAATATCCTTGAAATTAGGTGTGGTGGTTTATCTGCTAACTGGTGTCCTCTCACAGGACTCTCAGGACCTGGCAATGTAAATGCACTCATGTGCACGGGCATGGACACAGGCAAAATTACCCATGTGCAAAACTATGAGCCATACACGAGACAGGCTGAATAATCAGTTTGTTCATGGAAAAGTAGAGGTCTCTATCCCTCTGTTTCCATGACACAGCAAAGAGGTGCCTGAAATACCTGGCTGACCTGGTACTCTTCTGTGACCTCAAGGATTCCTGTCACGCAAGCTGCTTGCCTCAGTAAGTGACAGAGTGCAGGGCAGGCTTTGTGGGAGGATAGATCTGGGCTGCAGAGCCTGTGGAAGAGAACAGATGTTACAGCTTCTGGTGCTCTGAGCTTTCTGTGCATTTGTAAAAAGGTGAAATGAGACCCTAAGATTTAATCAAAGCAATTATTAGTGCTTTATAAAGAGGCACATTTTGTGTTTTGAGGGTGTACACTAACTATTTCCTATTTATTTGCAATGCTGGCTGTGGGTATGTTTGTAATTGTCTGAGGTATTCTTCAAAGATGGGACCTGGCCATCAAAACACTGACACAAGCTTAAGATAGCCCTCAGAATTTTCTCATTTGCTTTTGCATGTTAGATCACGTGCAGCACCCACAATATTATTAGCAAAATGGAGCTGAGTGTGTTTCTCTTTGCAGCAAATCAGAATTACCTTAAGAGTGCTGGAATTAACACTGAGTTAATTATGTATTCCCTGCTGTGCCTATGAGAGCACCCTATTGCCACTAAATTTCCACACAAGGATGGGAAAAAAGAACCCAGGAAAAAAGAAAAAATACAAGAGAAAAGGAAATGCACCTCATATTTACTGCATGACAGTTCAGACCGCTGCACCTGGAAAAATAAATCTACCTGCTACAAAAATGTGCATCCCCTTGTGAAATGGAGGGGAAGGGTGATGTGGCTGCAGATCCCAGTGTTCGTTTAAGAAATTTCTTTTTAGCAGCAGTGCTTAGCACAGGTTGGTATCAGGTTAGGCATGCACTTTCCTTTCAGAATTGGAGCTGTGTGGGATAGACTGAATGGAATAATTGATTTTTTATCAGATGTAATAATTGAGGAATAATGGAAAAGGAGAGCCTGGAGGTAGAAGGCCCTGGGAATCACAATAATACAGAGGGAAGAAATCCCTTGGGGGCAGATCGTATTAACTGAAGTGGAAGAAATTTATACTTTTCTGTTCTTCTGACCTTTTGTAATAGCAAAATGAAAATGAGAGCAGGAAGTACGAAAGGGAGAATAATGCCAGCTCCTGCTCTCATTCACTCCATTTTCAGATTAACTCTCCGATGTCTTGTGTAACAGAATAAAATGGGATGTCCTTCCTCTAATCTATGGGCTGGGAAACTGTAATGCTGCTGAAATAAGAGTAGTTCAGCAGGTGCAAGGCTGATGGTGGAGAAGAGACCTGTCTGTTGAATCTGGGTTTGGGAGGTGCCACTCACAGCAAGGCTGGCAAGAATATTCTCATGCCTCCTCATGAGAATCATTAAAAAAAGCATAGATTAACTGCATCAAGAAAAAACCCCAAAAGCCAAGAGATGTCTGGAAAATGTCTGGAAAACTTAGCAAAAGCAACTGGCAGTTTCCCTCTTCTCTGCTCCCTACAACATATTTTCAGTGATTTATGGCACCTTTCAATATCCCAGGTCACAAAGATGCACTGCCTCCTCTTGAGGAAACCTATTGCACAAAGTAACACACTTATCATTGCCTGATAAGGTTTTCTGAGACTTTATAACTTAATTTATTTCTTTAGCCCTTGTTATGCTTCTCTTTCTTCCACCAATTTTGCTGTTCCTCTTTCACATCTGTCTACTTGTCAGCAATTATCCTACCTATTTTTACTAATTGCTTAATGAACTGATACAAACTTGGCTCTTTCCACCTTTTCTTGTAAGCTGATGTCTCTGTTCTGGTAATCAATGCATATTGCTCTGTCAATAGCTTTTGAGCATTGAAGTGCCCAGAACAGAAAACAGTTTTTTAGGTTTGGCATCCACCAGGAACAAAGAACAGAGTTCCTGATGCATAAGGTCTACAGAGATTACATGCTCTGACAAGGGGGTTTCATTGCCTTGTCAAAATCATATGCAGTTTGCCCTCTGTTACAACCTTTAGTCATGTTCCTGTGTTGCAGCTCTCTTTTTCCTATTCAGCACCTGTGGCTTAGGTTATTTTCCTCCTCCCTCCCTGATCTCCTCAGTTACCTTTTTTTTTTTTTTTTTTTTTTTTTCTTGGCCAAGCTTAATGTTCCATTTGGGTAATTTCTTCCTGTTGTTTCAATTTCTTTAGCTCCCTGTTTGTTATTTCTCCTCCTTGTCTGCCTTTGAAAGGAGGCTCTCACATCCTCTCTGCTCATTCCTCCAAACTGTTCCAGATCTTTACTGATGATATTAACAAAATCAGAATAAACAATGGACAATAACAGGCTCATAAAAACACCCCTACTGATGCTCCCCTTACTGGGCACAAACCACTGGGCATGTCCCGCAGCCAGCATTCATCCTCTACCATTTCCACATCTAAGCCCTTGTGAATTTGTTTTGCCACTGTAAGAACTGAGAAGTTGCTCTACAAAACCCCTTCCTTACCAGGTGGGCAGAACTGCATCTGGCGTGTTTCCTTTCTCCATCATCATGATTTTAGGAAAAGTATTAGGGAAGCAAGCCAGCATGCCCTGATGTGCTTAATCATTTCCCATCACTCCTAACCCACGGTGCTGCTCTGTATTCCTCACTTGGCAGCCCACCTGCTTTGCTTGTGCTCCTCAGCTCAGCTCCACAGCTTTTATCTCCAAAATGTTTCCCAATTCCCCCTGCACCAATATACATCCTTAAACCTGCGGTGTATGAAGTCCTTCCAGGTTCCCCTCCAAGCTCACTGCAGTTTATAGGACTGGAGACTCAGCTGCTATAAATTGTCATAGTGCCACAGAGTAACTGAGGTATGTGATTTGTTCACCAGCTGGGCATCTGGCTTGGATTTTATGAAAGGCTGTTTGCCTGGACTGCAAATAGGACATTGAACATCCCTAGGGCCAAATGGTCTTGGGGAATGGAGAAGAAAAATAAAGGAAAAAAAGTTACTGCAAAATAAGCCAGCTCTAGCAGCCAAAGGACCTGGAGGAAGGCCAGAAAAGGCAGAGAAAAACGTGGACTTCTGTACTCTAAAAACACCACTAGTGTTCTCCCTGCATAGATCTCTCTGCTGGTTATTCAGATGGTACACCTAGTCCTTAAACAGGTTGTTTTTCTTAGTATTGGGTCACCTCCAATTTGCTGGTATTGCAGTAGTTTCTCTGCTCGGGTAGCAAGACTCTACCTACCTATGCCAGGTGCTGCATGGGCACAAACCCACCAAAAACTTACCTTAGAAACTTGCACACCACCTGCTACAAGCGGATGAGTGCTGGGAGAAGAATACAAAAAAGATCATGGGCAGCTTGTTAGGTTTAGATTCTGGCCCCTAAATGCTAGAAAACTTTCCTCTGTGAGCTCCTCCACCTGCTTCCCTCCCTTCCTCAGAGCCAGTCTTTTCACTTCGTCCCTTTTCTTTTGGCAAATCTCCTCCTGAAAACAACAAATCTGATGGGATGTATTGCTCAGAATGATACAGAAAAAATAAAACTGTGATGCTGATCTGACATTTACTGCAACTGCCTTGCTTCTTGTCTCTGTGTATTCTTGATTAGCCCTGCCCTTCACCTGCCTGCTCTGCCAGGTTCTGTAGGCAGAAGTGGTACCATCAGAGACTGGCTGAACCACGTTCAGCATGAGTTATCAGCTGTTTTGGATTTGTACAGCTACCAAGAGAACAACTCAACTTCTCAACATCCTCATCGGTGCTGCTGGTACACAAATAAGCCATAATTAAACAAGTACCAAAATGAGTGAGCAAGAGAAAACGTGTCAGTCTATTTTAACACCTCTGGGAGGCAAGGCTGTAAGGCAATGGCATGATTTGCCTTCACCTTTAATAAAGCTTTTCCCAAAGGGATGGCCAGACTTCATTTATTGTTGCCTTTCAATACTTAGAGGGGGCTTATAAGAAAGAGAGAGACTTTAGCAGGACCCGTGACAATAGGATAAGGTGTTTTAAACTAAAAGAGGGAAAATTCAGAGCAGATATAAGGAAAAAATGTTTAGCAATGAGGGAGGTGAAACACTGGAACAGTTGCCCATAGAGATTAAAGAAGCTCCATCCCTGGAAACATTCAAGGTCAGGTTGGAATAACTTGATCTACTTGAGGATGTCCCCTCTCACTGCAAGGGGGGGTTGGACTAGATCAACTTTTGAGGTCCCTTCCATCGTCAGCCACTCTATAAATCTATTCTTTCATTTATTTACCACAAATATATGAAGTTTACCACAAAAAAAGATGATAATAAGGCTGCCTTGTCCCTGTGGCTATCAGTTTTCTTCCTTTTTTTTGGGGGAGGAAAAAAAAGAAAAAGAAAATGGGAAGAAGGACAGCACACCAAAAGGAAAATACTCTCAGAAAATGTGAGGCAAGCCCAGTGCACAACCTTGCTGCTGTTTCTCAAGTCCCCCAGGCCACTTTCCTAGAGATTCAGAAATCCCTCAGGCTGTCCCAGCTGAGTGACAGTGGCCTGCTGAAGGCTTTTTCTCAATGAAGTGCCCTTGCTGGCCCTTTGCACAGGGAGGGCTGAGCAGAGCTCAGTGCCCTCTGGCTTTCCATCAGCCCCATCTGCCACCAGGCAGCTGCTGGTGACCCTGAGCAGAAATTCTTCCCCTGGAAAGGGGCCTTTGCTGCTCACCTCTAAGGAATAGTTTGTACTTGAGATGGAGAGAAGCCAAGGCTTCCAGCAGTCATTAGGAAAGCACTGAGACATACAAGCTGTTGAGTTGTTGGTTATTTGGGCAGTCCCCAAGGGGCATTGGTGTGGATGGGAGAGTAGAAAATATGCCTTACACCACATGTGTGAATGGCAACTAATTTTAATTCTTTCTTTTTTTTCCTCTTTTTCTCCTTCGCCCCCCCCCCCCCTTTTTTTTTTTTCTTCCCCTCATGAGTGCAAAAGGCCTATAAAACAATTAGAGCTTAAAATTGGACTCCTGGCAGAGAACAAGAGAGGGAGTTTATGCCTTGTTAAGTGTAATCAGTCTGGTGATAAGGGGACAATTTCAGCTGTGTGAGATATAATTACATCATAAACTCCACATTACAAACAGGGCAAGCAGAGGTGAAAAGGTAAAGAGGGAATAAACAATGATGCCCTTTGGGGGACGTGGCAGAGGAGACTTTTCTGGACTCCGTTTCCCAGAGGAATTTTTCCAGCTGGAATGGGAGCTATGAGCATGTGGGAAAGGCGTGCTGCCACCTTAGGGTGCCCTCATCCTGCTGGGAAGCTGGACAGGGTGTCTTGCCATGGCCACACCTGAGCTTTCTCATCTGCCACCTGGAGTGGGATGTTACTTTGGGCAAGTTAAATATTAATTATGTTTCAGAAAACAGACAAACATTTCTTTGTGGCCTGAAGCCGGAGTAGAGTGCTGCCAGCTGAATGTGAGACCAGAGACAGCCGCAAAGGAAAAAGGAGGCACAAATAACCCTCCCAGGTGATGGTGGCACAGCTAGGACTGAGGATGCTGTATGTTACACCAGAGGACATGGCTGCATGAACAGGTGGGGGCAACTGGAGCCAACTGCACACAGGTCCAAAACCTCAAACTGGACCCTCAAGCTGTCCTGTCAAAGGGGTAGTGGTGCAGAGCCTGTCCCTCTCCCAGGATACCTGTTGCAGCAGTGGGAAAAGGGTCTCCTGCCTCCATGCAGGACACCCCACAAGGCACAGGGAAGAGGCCAAGCACATGCATGGGGCTGGCTTGCCCTGGAGACTGGCCCTGGCCAGCCCCACCTGGGGATACATCCCAGAAAAGCTGCTTACAGCACATGTGGCTGCTTGGGTCTTGCTGGGAAAAATGAGAAACAAATATTGGGGGGTGAGAGGGAGGTTAAAATTTGCTACTTTAGGTAAATATTTGTAGATGTGATGTTTTGAAACAAGGGAAACTGAGGAATGAAGAAGAAGCACCAGACTGTGGGGGGACACAGGTTTATTGGAGAAGCTTTTTGAAAATCCAAGATTTCTCAGCTCAGTGACTTGAATTATTGACAAAAGCTTAAAATAATATTGGGAAATTATTTTTAAATTATTTTCTCTTTCAAAAATATTTGGGCATTATTTAACCAATCGTTTTGGAAACTCTGGTCCCCATTTCTGGCTTCACTGCTGAAGACTGGCCTTACAGACTGCAGAACTGCCTCTGGGATCAAGAGTTCTCGTATTTTCTTGTCACTGACATGCTGCATGGTATTAGATAAATCACTTAACCTTTCTGTGACATACTTCCCCATCTGTAAAATGAGGTTGATAATCATATTTGCTTACTTCACAAAAGTGTTAGAAGAATGACTTATCGCTGTTTTTATAACCATTTATATCTCTCTCTGGGGCAAAGACTGCTTTTTTTTTCTGTTCTCATGCAACAGCACAGGAGTCCTGCTCTGTAATGGATGTTCTTAAGTGCTATTATGATATATAAAGATAAAAATTAAATATGACTTTTGACAATGCAGCAAACAGAGTTTGCAAGTATAGCAAATACAAGGGGTTAGATCAAAAGAGCAGGGACATCATTTTTCCTTTGGTGTTGAAGAAATAATCAATTAAGTCTACTGATAACATCCTGAAATATAACCCTACCTCAAGGTGGGCAGTGTAACCCTCCTGTGGCAACTGCTCTTCTGTAAAGGACAGAGAAAAAAATATTAATGTTTATACAGCTTCAGATTATTATTACTGCTAAGATTAGAGTGCTTGGAGGCTTTGAACAAGATCAAGCTGAATTAAGAGCTTTACAAGCCTGAAGCTGGAGACAGTACTCACCCTAAAGAGCTTGAGGTTAAAAGAGGCAAAGAATGAACTTGGGGTTAAAAGCAACAGACCATGTCAAGTAAAGTAGAGACACGTATGCCCACAGATGCTCAACAGGTCACTACCAGAGATGGGGATTCCCAGGCTGATGTTGAGTCATTCATGCAACTGCCTCCTCATGACTATTACTCATGCCCTGTTCTTGTACATCAGGTAACCTTCATTCAAACAGGCTTGGTGTTCTTACTAAGAACAGGCATGAAAATGCAGACTGGACACTCTGGGGACTTGGTGACCATGCAGACAACAGAAGATCAGGGGAAGATTGAACTGACTTGTAGAGCAGGGACCATCAGAGGAAACAGTCAGTGCAATCTCAGCTGTTGCCTGATGCTGCTGTCATGGGAGACACTTCCATGCATTGCTCAGGACCAGTTCAGTCATGAATAAGTTGTTAGCACTTTCTGATATCTTGCATTTAAAAAAACCTCATTAGTCCTTTGTGTTTTCTACTTGGAAAGACTTAAGCTTTGAGTACCTTAACACACTTTCACAGGATGACAATGAAACAACCTGGATTGAACCCTGCTGTGAATCATTACTGCCATGGCTGTAACATCATATAGGACTGATCCCAAACACTCTGTGTGAAGCTGGGGCCTAGCATCATTAGGCATCTACTTGAGGCACCCCTCTTATGACAGGTGCAGTCTGTCATACTCAATGATGTCTTGTAAGTCCAGCACAGATGGAAGAATCAAGGTCCCTAATTTATGGACAGGGAACTTTAGAAGAAGTAGGTTGAGGCCATGCCTGTGCTTTGGCATGTGGTTCCCAGCCCCTGACTTTAATTTGGGGTGCCTGTGTATACATATGTGTATGTATATATGTAGCCCCCCCACTGGAGTTGGTTCCCACTGGTGGGAAGCTGTCAAATGGAGAAGGGCCCTGGTGTGGCTCATAACTGGACATCTGCAGGACCATGGCTCTAAGGAGGAGCCCTTACACCCCCAAATCTGAATGTGACCTTGGTGGCTTCCCCCAGAACATGCCAGAAACACCCAGCTGTGCCAAGAGGAGAAGGCATGCAGAACTGCTGCACTTGTGTCTCGGCCACCTTGTCACCCTTCCTTGCCTTCCAGTGGAG
Source organism: Heliangelus exortis (assembly GCF_036169615.1). Taxonomy (NCBI): domain Eukaryota; kingdom Metazoa; phylum Chordata; class Aves; order Apodiformes; family Trochilidae; genus Heliangelus; species Heliangelus exortis. Next base: position 144,075,600 of record NC_092422.1, on the reverse strand, counting down.
GGTTTGTTATATTCCTGAAACAGCAGGGCCATGACTTTCAGGTGTTTTAGAGACCGTTCTCATTTTGTCTTACCAGAATGTTTAAGGAAGATTCGTACCCTGGAGGATGCCAAAATCACCAGAGATTGTAGGGAAGGGTTGGAGATGTACAGCTGAAGTTGTGAGGAGAAACACTAACTAGGTGAGACCTCATGGATCACTGGGCAAGCCTTGTCCAGTCTGAATGTGATCACCTCTGACTGTGACCCCATAGTGAGGTCTGTAGGTATTTATTTGATAGAGAGCCAAAGGCCCACTGGCCAGTCTTGCAGTAATCCACTATGTACCATCAGCATTCCATAGAACAATTGAATGGTTTGGGTATGTTGGAAGGGACCTTAAAGATCATCTAGTTCCAACCCCCCCTAACATGGGTGGGTGGGGACACCTTCCACTAGACCAGGTTGCCCAAGTCTCCATCCAATCTGGCCTTTCATGACTAAAGGAATGAAAGCAGAGAACAATCTTAGAGGGTAATAACCAACACTATACCATGATCTTTCACCATCAGCCTGAGGGTGAGAGGCTGTGAGGGGGAGAAGCAGAGCTGGTGAGCAGCCATTGCACAGGTTGCTGGCAGTGCTGCCTCATCCTGAGGAAGGCTTCAGCTGCCAGATGAGGAAGAGCAGGTGCTGCAGGAGTGCACAAGTTCTCCAGTCATGCTGCCTGTGTACAAAGTACACTTGTTAGAAGAAAATTTAGAGGGAAATATTTTTAGCTGCGTGCTTTCCAAAAGAAAAGCAAAAAACCACAACCCCCCCCCCCCAACAACCCTCCAAACCCAGTCAGTGGAAGTGCATTGTATTTTTGTCATCAATAGTCCTTATTCAGTCTGGAGGCATCTCAGCTTGGCACTGTGGCTATGTTCCTAGGACAGTGCTTGCATAAGTGTTGGAGAGCTGTGCTTCTTAAGCTTCCTGTGCTGTCCTTTTCCCCAGAGGAAAAAAAAAACAAAACAAAGAAGTTTTTTTAAGAAACAAAGAAATCTGAAAGAAGCTGGAGAGGAGCCCAAAAAGTTGAAATCCGCCATCAGTGTGGGAAAGGAACAAAGAGAGAAATTATGGCACACAGTCCTGATACAGCTCTATCTTGGCAGGAGGCTGATGCCTGTGCATCTCAGATAACTATACAGTGCTATTCAGAGCTCAGAGGAGAGGAGCGAGGAGACTGGAGACAAAAGCTCCATCCTTCTACTGACCTTTGAGGCAAAACTGATGTCCTTGCCACCCAGATGGGCAAATCTGACCATCTTGCCTCCTCATGCTTTCCAAACCTCTCCAGAAGTGGATGTGGAGCTCCATCTCTCCACCCTGCTGTCCCAGACAAAATCAGTGGCTGCAGAAGGGAATTCTTCCAGAAGTAGAACTGAATCTGACAGCAATGCCCTCACTTGCTCCATACACTGCTATGGGAGGGTCAGAAAGCACAGGCTGGCATGATTGATCCTAGCTGGACACTCAGCCCTACAGTGGGCTTTTCCAGATTTCACAGGACCATAGGTTCTATTTGGATTGGAAGGGCCCTTTAAAGGTCAGCTAGTCCAACACCCCTGCAGAGAGCAGACATCTTCTACTCAACAAAGTTTCTCAGAGCCCTGTCCAACTTGACCTTCAACGTTTCCAATCATGGGCTTCAATCACCTCTCTTGGAACCTATTCCGATGTTTCACCACCGTGTCTTCTGTATATCTAGTCTGAATCTACCCTCTTTCAGGTTACAGCCATTACCCCTTGTTCCATCACACCAGGCCCTGCTAAAAAGTTTGTCTCCATCTTTCTTTTAGGTCTCCATTAAGAACTGAAAGGCTGCAGTAACATCTCCCCATATTTCTAAATACTTAGTCACATTATCTGAGCATACCTGGTTCTCACCTGATGTGTGTGTGTATAGGCCTTTTACCTCCTAGGACAAGGAGAAAGCTGACATAACACTTTGACTGTAACTGTTAAAAGGAATCTCCTTTTGGGCTGAAGCAAAACCTCAGGAAATCCTTAAAAAACTTCCAGTGGTGTCAGAAGACTGATCATAGACTGAAGCAAGGGCTTTATAATGGAGTGACTCTTCCAATCAATTGGTGTGAGTTAATTAATTAATTGCTGCAGTCACAATGACATTCCCTCTGGATGAGTAATCAGGAAATCAGCCACCTGAGGCTCTTAGGGAGTTAATTGCCTTTAACTTTGTTAAAGTAAAGTTATAATACCATTTTAAAAATGCCATCAAAGCACATTTCTTGTCTTTTGGGATCTTGCAAACCAATTCTTCATTTTGCAGAGCACAACCTGTAGAGTTTTACTTGAAACAGTTGAGTTATGGAGACAGATGAGGTAGAGAAACAGGGAGCAAGCTGTGAAATATAAGTTCTGTATCATCTGAAAAAAGAGCCATGCTGGTGAATTTGAAATACTGTGAAGCACTCTCTGAACTTGCAATATCTGTCCAGGATCCTGTCCTTTCTTAAGTATTTTTATGTCCAGTGGGGAGTGGAGTTTCCCTACTCTCTTGGAGTTGCTTTTCTCTTTTAAGCCTCATCTTGAAGTCCTTTTCATTTGTTCAACCTGATTTGATCTTAAAGAAATGTGGGCAGAAATGAGAGAACTATTCTGGGAAGAGCAGAAACCTTCCTCCCTCCCCTTTCAGAGCTACCTCTTTCTCAGGCTGAAGTTGCTTTCTGTGCTTTAGACCTCCCTCCCCACTGGGCTCTTTGAGACCTTTGGAGGATAGTTGGTCCTCAGTCAGTGGAAGTGGGTATTTTTGGCTAGAGCCCCTGCAGGCATCCTTTCAAGGAGGAAAAGAGGAAGCCTTTGAAAGATGTCAGGTTGTCCTGAGGCAAAGAGGGCCCTGTCCCAGCAGTGACAAAATCACTGTCAGATGAGCAAAGGCTGAATCTGTCTTGTGGCTGCTTGCCCACCTCTCAGGTTGTCCATCTCTCCAGCTTTCCTTGCACTCTCTGCTTCTTTGTCTGTGGCTGCAACACTGCAGTTTGCTCCTGCCCAGGGCTCCCAACTGTACCCTGCAGGGTTTTGACTCCCTGCCAAGTGACGGAGGAGGGGGAAAGAAATTGTCAGCTTGGATTTCAGCACTCTGAGGTATCCCTTGCCAAAGCCTGCTAGAAAACTCCAGCTTTTCTTGCTAATTCTGATTTTAAGAAACTCACAAAAATGTGTTGGAATTAAGAAATCAAAGGAAGGAAACCTCTTTGTCCCTCCAAAGTTCAGCATAATGAGAGACAGTGAGTGCATGTAGAAGAAACAGGCATTGAGAACCTGATGATCACAGTACCCATCATTTTTATCACAGCTCTTTTACAGTGGTTATTTCTTTTTATTTTCTCCTCGTAAAGCCCTGGCCGTTTGAGTCCTGATATTATAGCATAATCTCAGGGTTTGTAAAAAAAGGAAAAGGGACCCTACCCCTTCAGATGGTGAAGGAAAGCTTGAAATTGTTAGCCCTACAGCTTCAGAAAAGAGAACAAAATCAAGAGAGATTCGTAATTTAAATCAAACTTTTAACCAGTCTAGAGATTTTATAGAACCAGAGTCATAATTTTCTTACTGGTTGAGGCTGAAGAAACTGGTGTTTGCTTCCTCTCCCAGCATGAAGCATTCCTGGTAGTCTGAGGGCCTTTTGGGGAAGTGGCCAGGACTGGGTGTCTCAGATCTCCCTGCTGCAGCCCTGACATGGGCTCCCAGCGAAGGACACCGCAGTTCTCAGATGCAAACCAACCCCTCCTATCTTATCTATCAGTCACTTCGTGTGTGAGTGCATACACATATTATTAAATACAAATACAAACCCCAGGCACACATTTTTATCCTTAAGTAATAAAATCTAATGGAAGAATTTACAGTCATGGGTTATAAAGCAATAATAGTTGTAAAATAATTTAGCAGGGTTCAACTACAGGTGAAAGGAGAAGTTCAGAAGTTCAGCATTTAAATATGTTTCCTGGCAGTTTCCTGTGGCAAACAGAAAATCCCCTATTGACATGGTATCAGTAATGAAAGAACAGTTTTCAGCTGATATTTTCAAGTTCATGGCTTGTTCAGTTTCTTTCATTTTTCAGTGCACTTACTTTTTACAGGTCAGGCTTTTCAGAGTAGTGGTGAGGACTGACTGAAAAGGATGCTGCACAGACAACAAGAATCCAAATTTCTGTTTGGTGCTCCACCAGCCCCAGGGAATCAGCTTTCTACTTCAAATATCACTCACACACAGTACATCACAGAAAGAGACCACTGGCACTACCTAAAGAAAAGGGGGGGGTGCAAAGAGACCTGAGCACCATTTTTATTGGCACTTAGTGCCTCTCCAAGTAGAGTTAGATGATGTTACAATTAAAAAGCTTATGTGTATATTGCTTATATTGCAGTTTCTGCCATTTCTGGTCAGTACCACTTTCTAGCAAAAGATAGCTATTCTAAGTTGGGCAACAGCTTTGGTAAATTTTTACACTCTGCCAAAGTATAAAATACCTGCTCTGACCTTAAGAGACTGAGCTTGTCTTCTTTGTGCCTCTGTTGCTTATTGGTTTGAAAATGAGAACAACTAAAACCCAGGCCTCAGACATCACATGAGGTGAGTCAGGGGGATTACTCTAAATTCCAGGCCCCTCTTGCCATGCAGTGCCAGTCCCAAGCACTGAGACAGGAACCTCACAGTAACCCCACAGCCATTGCTGGCTTTGCTTCTGTTCTTGCATTACTTAACATCCCACCTGAACTTTGCCCTAATGATGAAGGCAGATAAGTTATAAGGTTGCTCATTGGATAAGAAGATAACTTTGCCCTATGTTTCATTTCGTAATTATTTTTTTTAAAATAAATTATTAGGAGGTGTGGGAGGTACTAATAAAGAGAGTGCACTTTCTCTCAATGGAAAGGGACTCAGTCTCTTCAAGGAGCATTTCTCAGTGGGGTGGCAGAAAGGAGAGAGCTATGATATGTTAAACACAAGAACTTTAGCATTTCTCCGTCCTTGACACCTCTTAACTTAATTAACCTTGGCAATCTAAACTACTTATTGAGAATCAAGGCTGCACTCCCAAACAAGACCCAGTTACTGGCATATCTGAATAAACATTGTCATTTCCTCAAGACCAATCACTTATGTTTTTTTCCTAAGAACTGAAGAGGTTCTATGTCATGATAGTGTGCACAAAACTTATCTAAATAGCCTATGATGTTATTATTGATTCAGGCTGCCATTTTGTTCTTATTTCCACATCCAGGGATGCCTTCTGTGCTGAAGCAGGCAGCCAAACAGCTAATCCTCCAGCAAAAAATCCAACTGGTCCTTCTGTGAATACAAATGTGTGACCTTCTCCCGTGTCACCCTCCTCACTAACATGGTGGGGGGAAACAAGGTGCCCAGAGCAGCTTACTGGTGGGTTGTGGGGGAGAGGGGGGTGGGAGGGGATGTGTGTGTTTAGAGGACACCATGGCCAGGCAGAGGCTCAGGTGTTGAAAGGTGTTGGAATGTTTCACTAGTGAAAGTGAGAATGACATCCTTGTTCTTCTTGGGAGCAGGTGAGGGGTTTCTCACTTGCCCAGGGTTTCCTTTTTTTGGATTTGTTCGGAAAAACATCAGAAAAAGCTTTAGTTCTGGAGGCAGTTAACTCATCGACAATTTTATTTTCCTTTGCCTGCTTTGCTCTCTCTTCCTTTTCTCTTTCTTACACTCTGTGCTGTTTCTTCCTTCCTTTAGTCTTAACTCTTATTGTGAGTTGTATTTCCTTTGCCCAGCTTTTTCCTCAAAGAGAGTTCACAGAAAATAAAGCATGGGGTCACTGGCTGGAGGAAAAGGAGATCTCTGTGGATTGCCCCTAAGATGCACCCAAAAGAGGTCTCTTTTTAGAATTTACATAGTCTTACCTGCAGAGAAATGGTGCTAGGCACAGAGTAAGATTGCAAGGTCAGTTCTTTGGAAGCCAGGGAAGGTCAGCATTTTGGCTGCCTGAAGGGCTTTGGTGTGTGTGTCTGTTCCATCCCCTCCACCTCCCCGTGTGTGTGCTGTCCTCCTCCATTTGGTGCCAGTGCTCCTTGGATGCAGCACACCTGAGCCTTGTTTGGAGAGGAACATTGGCTGAGAAACACAGACACTGCCTGCCTGAGATGGGAGGGTGGTGGCTTGGGCTTCTGGGGCAGCAGAGTACATCAAGAGAGGACAGTTTCCCAGTAAAATATCCTAGCTCAGTTTTCAGGGGTGTAGGCAGATTGAACCATGCTGGTGCTGAGAGAACTGTGCCCTTGCAGAGCAGCAGAGACCCTGGTCCTGCATTCATCAGCCATCTGAATAGCCCGCAAACTACTTGCTCCCTGACGTTAATTATCTACCTGTGTTTTTGTCCTCTTTTTCTGACATATGTCTTCACTGTCCTTCAGTAAAATCTTCCAGCTGCCTATGAGATTTCCCAGTGAAGTCAGGTGCCCTGAGGCTATAACCTGAGAGAAGAAAACAAGTAAAGCCACCCACAATCTGCATCCTCTCTGGGATCTTCAGGTAGCCTCATTTCCTGGGGGAGCAGCTCCACTCTCTAAGCAATACTGCATGAGGCAAGTGGGACACACTAACTCCTGCATCTTCACAAACAGCCAAGGAGAAGCACCACACACACACATGATGGCTCATCCACTCAAGGCAAATTTTTATAGAACAAATTCAGCACTGACTGAAGCAGTTTAGCAGTTAGTTGCAGCATTTTATCCATATCCTCATTGGCCTCCAGTACATCATGAGGCAGTGAGTGAGCTGTTGACAGCGCAAGAGATCAGACCTTACCAGCTCAGCAGTAACTTTTATCACCATGGATGTTAGAACCTTCAAATGGAGATCAGCAGTGTGAGCCACAGCTATCAACATTGTTGTAAGGGTTTGTGTTCCTAGCCTGGCAGGCATCAGATGCATAGGGATAACACACTGGCAAGGTAAAAGAAAGAAAATATTATGAATGGGTAAGCATATATCTCTCCTCTCAAGGCCCTCTCATCTGAAAGGCTTTTTGTGGTAGATTCTGAAGGCATCAATTTGCAGCAGGCCAGTTTATCCTCCAAAAATCATCTGCTCCTGCAGTCAGGAAAGACTCTGTATGAGGTGGTTTAGAACAATTAAAATGGAGCCCATGTCTTTGGAATACCTGTTGAGAGAGCCTGGATATGACTGGAGATACATGAGGTTAAGTGCCAGCCACAGCACCTCCAGGGGTCCTAATGTCCCAATTCTTTAAAAATACCAGGGAGATGAATGTAAATAACATCACACATACAGCCAATGCTAAAGATTCACTGTACGGTGCTTCTTAGGTAGATGAAAAAATTACCCTTTTCTCCAGTGAGGAAGACAAGAAAACTTTCCCACTGTATGGACATAAAAGGTGAGAAAAGTTGGAAAAGTTGGTCAGGTGGTACAGTCAGGCTGTATTCTTTGGTTTGGAAAGCAAATGATAAGCATAGCAATGTTTCTCACTTATTGCTGAATGCAGTCATGCCCGTTGAGGTACTTGGGGGTTAAATCCTTTTATGGGCCACCTTAGTTAGCTCCATGCTCCATTTCAGCCCTGCCAACACTCTGACTGGTTTACAACCTCCCCCAATAATGTCTTGAAATTCTGGAGCTGTTAGGAGCCATCCTATAACTGTAAATGAGTTAAGCTGGTTGGGAGCCTAATTGCTGTTAAATGAGTTGATTGTCTCATACAGATAGCAGGAAAGTCTCTCTGCTCCCATCACACATGCACAGTGCAGAACCAGGGTCATGTAGCTGCTGGCTGTTTAAAAAAAAAAAAAAAAAAGAAAGATACCTGTTTCTAGTCTGTGGTGGAGCTAACTGGTATTTTTGAGCTTTTTAATGTCAGTGATGCTCAGAGGTTTGGGAGGACCTTCACTTCAGGAGTAGAGCATGAATACCAGACCCTCCTGGCTCAGCCACTCTCAGCAGCCTCTGTGAAAATCTACATTATTTTTATTTTGCAGCCTTTATTTTCTTATACCCTGGGACTGCCAAGGACCTTAACATGCAGTTTAAAGCATGTGGCACAAGCAGGTCAGTGCTAAATTCCACTTTTTAATTATCAGCTTCTCTGCTGGCTGGGCTGAGAGGGATCTGGGATCCTTCTGAGTTGGTCCCAGGTAGTAAAGCCACTGAAATGAGCATTTTGATGAAACGAGCTCCCTGTTCCCCATTTGGTCAACTAATGAGCAGAACAGGGTAGTGCTGTCAGTGACAGGAGCTAACACCCCCCTGGGAAGCAGTGGGGCAGCTCCATGCACTGCCCTGTGTATCTGCCCTTTCCACTATAGGCAAATGGTAAAAAATTGCAGGAGTGAAGCCAGGCACTAAGATAGGGTCACAGCTTGTAAGCAGTGCTGCTCAGATGTAAAATCAAGGACTGGTAGGATGTATATCGTGTATAATGCTGTTCCTGGCAGTGCTCAGAGTGTATGAGTTTGCACCAGACTTCTCCAGTGACTGCCAGTCCCCTGTAGTGGGGGACTGGGACATGTGGACTCACACACCAGAAATCCAACCATAGCCTGGGCTGCATCAAAAGAAGTGTGGCCAAGAGGTCAAGGGAGGTGATTCTCCCCCTCTACTCCACTCTCACACTCCCACCTGCAGTACTTGGTCCAGTTCTGGAGCCCCCAGCACAGGAAAGACATGAAGCTCTTGGAGTGAGTCCAGAGGAGGGCCATGAAGATGATCAGAGGGATGAGCACCTTTCCTATGAGGACAGGCTGAGACAATTGTTGAGCCTCCAGAGCTGAAGAGAAGGCTCCAGGGAGCCTTTCAGTACCCAAAGGGGGCCTACAGGGAAGCAGGGGAGGGACTTTTTACAGGGATATGTAGTAATAGGATGAAGGAAAATAATTTCAAGCTGAAAGAGGGTAGATTTAGGTTAGAAAATTGTAGGAAATTCTACACTGTGAGGATGGTGAGACACTGGCACAGGTTGCCCAGAGAAGCTGTGGCTGCCTCCTCTCTGGAAGTGTTCAAGGCCAGGTTGGATTTGAGCAACCTAATGTAGTGGGAGGTGTCCCTGTCTATGCAGGAAGACTGGAATTTGGTGATCCTCAAGGCCCCTTCCAACCCAAACCATTCTATGATGCTATGATGCTAAGTCTTCTGCCTCAACATCTGAGATATTTAGGAGCAGAATCTGTTGAGAGGTAGGATCACTCTGGGCCAGGCTGTATTTTGGATGTGTTTCTGGGCATGTGAGGAGGCACAGATATATTACATATAAATTCAGCTTCCATGGAGGGACAAATACCAGACTGAATGGCCTTTCAGATGGCAGGGAACTCAAGATGTGGAGAAACACATGGTAAATTTTTTATTTTGCAAAGCAAAATTGCAGCACTTGGGAGACCACAATTTTGTTTTATTTCTCCCTGGCATTTTTGTGTTAAAGTTATCAGGTTCTTTATTTGAACCTTTTCACAGAAGGGAAAAAAACCCCTGCAAAACCTGATGTAAAAATTAGGATAAAACTTTAGTCTATAATAGGATAAACAGGGCAATGTTTATTAAACTGTGTTACTGAAGCAGCATTGATTCTAGGTGATAGAATGACATGCAGTTGCAGAGCTCAGCAATAGGAAGGCATCTGTGATGCCTTTGGTTAATGAACATTTTCCTACTGTCATCAGCCCAGGTACTGCCTTTACACTACCCAGCTAACAAGGGAGAGCAAGGTTGCTCTTTTAATATAGTTCCTACCAAATGTGTTGCTTCCATCTGAGTCTGGCTTTGAGAGTCAGGTATTTCTCTAGCCCCAGAAGAAAAACTCTGGGGTTTTGAAGCTATTCCTGCTTGGGGAAAAGAAGCCATTAGTGGAGTCTCGTGTAGGAGCTCGCATTCACAGGAGGTGGTGGCATTCTTCTCACTGTGATGCTGTGAGATGTGGCAAGATAAATCATTTTAATCACAGAGCCAGTGAAGAACGTTGCTTTCTCCCCTTGGATTTCCAGATGACCCAGGTGTAACAATGAAAGAAATGATCCCTTGAAAGGGATTGTAGCTGCTTCAGCAGCAAAATTTAATACACCACAGGATGGAAATATATGGGAAGCATCTATCAATGTGTCGGTGCTTTAAAGCAGGTTAAAAAAAAGAAGAACCAACCAACCAACAAAGAATGCCCCAAATTGAGTCTGGCTGAGAAAGACCATTAAGAAAGGACATTGCTCTGCTTTTTCTTAAGTTATAAACTTGCTCTGTTGTCCTCTTGTTCTGTGCTAACTCCCCAGTGCTCCCGGGAGACTCTGTCTGAAAAGCCAGAGGTCACTTTGCAGCAGGGAAATTCCAGGAGGCTTTGTAGGAAACCCTGAAAGCTCCACAGTGGGTTTTGGGTACTTTGGTTGTTTTCCTAGGTGAGGTAGCTCTTTGTGGAGAAAAGCTGAACCTAAGCAGTGCTGTGTAAGAAGGCACACAGGAGTGGGTGGTAGTCCTCAGCTGCTGTGCTGTGCATCTCTGGGGAGTTCATGTGCTTGGCAAATGCTGTCTCCCTCCTTTTCAAGAGTCCTTGGCCAAGGTAGTGGTGCCAGAGTGAGATCACCATAAAGGAAACCCAGCATTCAAAGTGAGTAAAATGCTCCCAAGTTTCTGTAGGTGGTTTGACTTTTTGGTGAATGTGGACTGCCTTTCTGTAGGAGGCCTGGTGGGGGAAAACAGTCCTCAACATGCCCGTTACTCCCTCTCCCAGCCTGGAGCTTGTCTTTCTCATGAAAGGGGATGATGTCCCATGAAAGTGAATACAAAACTTTTAAGAAGACTTTAACAGCTCGGAGTACAGACAGTTACTTTTCCCTGGAGTACATGGAAAGTAACTTGTGACCGTGTAATGTCTATATACCAGCTACTCATCTCTTGTTTACTGGCATTTCTGGATAAACTTTCCTACTCCTAAACTTATCTAGATGATTTCTTCAGAATCTTCACCCATGAGCAGGAGGCAGGGGACTGAATGAAAATATGCTTTAGGCATTATCCAAGGAATACTTCTGTTCAGAAGTTAGTCTGGTCTTGGTATCACCAGAAGATTTGCTGCTTGTGTTGTATTTAGCAGGAAAACTCATCATTGTCAACAGAGAAAATCTGAGTCCTGCCTAACCTTCCCAGACTGTTTTGAAATTGATCTTTATCAGCACATAGATCTCGAAATTGCTGACCTGTGCAGGCAAACATTTTATTCAGTTTTAGTATGGGTCCAAACTTTTAAGCAGGGCCTGTGGTGATAGTATAGGTGGTATTTGGTTTAAACTGAAAGAGCGTAGATTTAGACTAGATACTAGGAGAACACTTTTATCAATGAGGGTGGTGAAACACTGGAACAGGTTGCTCACACTGGTGGTAGAAGCCCCAGCCCTGGAAAAATTCATTGTCGGGTTGGGCAGTGCTCTGAGCAATCTCATATATTTGAAGATGTCCCTGCTCACTGCAAAGGCAATGGACTAGATGACTTTTAGAGGTCCCTTCCAACCCAAACCACAGAACCTATTATTCTCTGATTCTAAATACAGGCAAGAGAGGAGTAAGAGAGGATGTGTGTTTGACATAGGCAAGCACAGGCAGTGTCCAGGGAGCTGTGTGTGGGCCATCTGCACCAAGGGGAAGACACCTTTGCTCAAGTACATCTCCCGAGAGAGTGTGCCTGAGTAGCTTGCAGTCTGAGCCTGGGTGGTGTCTCACCAGGTTGTTGCTCTGAATTGGCCAAAACTAAGCATACCTTGATTGTCACACCAGCTTACTGTGAGGTGATATTTAGCATGACCAGTGCCTGTGTTCCATGCTGCATAAAAATGTACACATGCCATTTGGCTATTTTGGAGCTGGAGGAACTGGTCTTATCCCTGAGAGATGTAATCTATTTGATTTATTTAGCACCTGCCCTTCTGCTTTTTATTATAATTTTTCTTTTTACACTGGCAACTTGTAATGAGTTTAGTGAGTGAAAATCAGGTCTTCAAGGATGACCCTTTACTGCTGACAAAAGAGAAAAAAGAATAATCAAGACTTTCTTGTCTACTGCTGGAAAGTACCTTCCATCATCCCTAGAGAACTGTGCCTCCTGGAGACTGTGAGTGATTCTGGAAGCAGCAGGCAGGCAAATCACTTATTTTATTAGCTATATTTTGCAGCCCAGTATGTTTGTACAGTAAATAATACTTTGCATAAAGTCAATGGCTGATGCTGTGCTTTTTATCATGGACTGCTATTTTTTACAGCTGCTCTTTTAAGTGTCAGCACTGAGCATTTGTTGGTATCATCATTTGCGCTTCACATTGCTACATGCAGCAATATAACTGTTCCAAAGCTTTGTACTGTAACAGGGGTGTCACAGTTATCTGGGAAGGGTGGAACCACACTTTGATCATTTTTCACTCTTTGAATGGCCACGTTTACAGTGTTTGTAAAATTCTATGCAATTTTATAGAGTTTGTAAAATAATGTTATTTTATTGCAGTTGGAAAGTGCTTTGATTTCAGTGAATAATGGACTACCCTGGTTTCAGTGGGAGAGTTTTCCTGTGCAAACAAGGGACAAAAAACACACCCAAACTTTCTAAGCATAACAGAAAATTCTTTGAGGACATCAGCAATTAAAGCGTATTCTGCCTTTGGCATGTAAGTGATTATTCTTTTTTGTGGTAAACAGTATTTGCTGTGTTGCATGATACGTATGAGAAAAGAATGGAGGAAGGAAACCTCTGTAGTTAAGAATTTTAATAAAGCAGAACTTCAAGGAAATTATATATTTATAGTCACACACATATGTGAAAGAGCAATTATGTCTGAAGGCTGCCAAGTCCCTTATGTCGGTAATGGTAAAATCTAACTTTGTGTGAAAGGCTGCAGAAGGGGCTTTGGGGCTTGTCTCTGCTTAGTATCCTTCACGTTAGACTGTCCCTATTTGCAGGATGTTAATGCTCCTGTTTGTCAAAATTAAACAGGAATGTCATTAAACACTGAGATCATTTTTATTCTTTTCAGATGTGTAACCTTCAATAACTGTGGACAGATCTCTCCTCTCACCTCCCCTTCTTGCAGGCTTTACTCTAAGCCATAATTGGGGAAAAACCCAGAGAGGGGTTGAAGGTGAGGTTTGTTAAAGCTGCTAATTAGCTGATGCCATCACATCAGAATTACAATCCAATTCCTAGGAGGACTCCAGAGCCCCTTCTCCCCAGCTCTGAGACACATGCCAAATTTACCCTTGGAAAATGGGCAGATGATTAGTGCTGACACCATCCAGTTCCCTTACTGAACAGTCTGGCACAAGGTGATTGGCTTAAGGGCCTTGGCTGGAATTAGAGTTTTTCTTTCAAGTTGTTTTTTTTTGTGAGTGTGTTTTTTTTTTGTTTTCCTTCTAAAAAGATTCTCAGACGAATTCAACTGAATATGAAATTCGAAGAGGGAAGTTTCCTCTCTAGAGCTTCCCATTCTGGAAGGAAGGGAAAAACAACAGCAGGTCTGCTGATGATAAAATTCAATTAGAGTTGAAATACCATTGATTGTTCTGACTTCATTTGTGTTTATCTTTTAATTGAGCTATACTCATCTGAAGCTATACTCATCTGATTTTTAAAATTTTTTTTAAAACATTTTTTTTTAACTTCTACCTTTACGTGTGATTCAGGAGCAGGTGCTCTGTGAGCCTGAATGAAGAGTGCTGCGTCCCTTATTTACCATGCTGGATGGTAGGATGCCTTTTAGAGAAGGTAAGTATTGTTAAGCTATACATGTTACATTGAGGAGCGTTTCCAGGTCATGCCTGCTACAGACATTCCTGAGACAAAGTTTTGTGGCCACTTCTGGGCTGCCTCAATTGGCATAATCTCTATGGAAAGCTCTAGGCACACTTGAAGTCCAGAAGCCCCTGACACTTAAACATGGTACAGAACCTGTCTCAGAGATGGGAGTAGCCAGCATTGCAGGGGGTATCTGCCAGCACCGACACTGAGGGGGTGTTCTTTGCCAACTGCTACAATGATCAAGCAAAAAGCCATGGCTGGACTTTAGAATTATTGAGGAGAGCTTTTATTCACCAGGATGTTCACCCGATGTATTCTCTGCCTGGAAGAAGAAGGCATGCAGAGATCTGGTATGGAGGAAAAGAGTAATCTCTTTTCAGTCTGGGTCAAGGTACAGGCTAGAATGCAGGCTGTAGGGCAAGAAGGAGAGCAAACACTGAAGAGCCCAGCCAGGACATAGAGATCAGGGCAGTCTACTGGGAGAAGCAGGACTGGGATGTGTCTCCTCAGTCAGAATCCTCCCCATGGAGAATGAAGGTATAGCTATTATTTTATTTCCAGTAAATGCACACACTGTGTAACAACCAGTTGTTGTATAACAGTGCAATAAAACATTTTCTAGGCTAGTGCTGTGTGCTGCAACATATCCTAAAAGAGCTGAGAAGATGTGGCTTCCCAGAAGTGGAGGAACTAATTTTCATAGCTCCTTAAGCAGCATCATTCATTGTAACATGAGTACAAATTTAACTTTATTAAAGCAGCATTTCTAAGGTAGCTCAGCTGAACACAGAAAATACGAGACACCACCGCACACTGTTGTTTTCATAAGGACAGCAGCTTTAATATTGGAAAGTAATAAATTGCCTGGAATGATATTAAGTTCTGGAACTCTGTGCGAAGTCTGGTCTGCACTTGAGTAATTCTCAGAGCAACACCAATGGGCCTTGGGCTGTAGTTGTGTTCAGTGAGTAGATTTTAGAGGTTGTTTGGGTTGTTTTGTTTTGGTTTGGTTTGTTTTTTTTTGTTTTTCCCTAGTATATACTAATATCTGGCTCTGCCACAGATGATGGATGTTTTCCTGTTTTTTCCGCTGATAACAACAGGGACGGAATCAGACTCCCACAGCCAGATTTACCATCCTCCCTAGAACCTGGTTACAAAGAGATGAATAGCAGATTTTAAAAGGTCTGGATTAGAGGGTAGTGTTTGCCAGATAGCATTCTACTTGTTTTGTGACTGGTCACAGGAAATTGCTTGTTTTATGTGTAGTTTGTGGATTTCAAGAGTCAGCAAGATCATGACATTTAGGGGTTGAAAATGGACCTGTCTTTTTGCATAAGGCACCTTGCATCCACGTCAGGATTCACATGGACACCAAAAAGTTTGAGTGAAAAGTTTGTGGAATATGACTACCCAGGGAAGCAGATACTTGTGCAGGGCCAGGAGATATTCTGAATTTTTTTCTTTTGAAAGAGGCTTAGGGAGGAAGCTGCATAGAGGAGGAAAAAGTCTTCATCATGGAGGGATTCTGGTGGCTGGGGGGACATCACAACAGTCTCACTTGTTCACAGCCCTCACAAATTTGATATCACAAGATGATGCCAAGGATGGAGAGGTAACCCCTGAGAAATGACAGCATTCTGGGTGTTTTGCTTGAGCTAGATGAACGCACAGGAATAACCTGATGCACGCAACACAGTGTGCTAATAGCAAATGCCAGAATCATTCAGTGCTGGTCATCTGAGCACTCTCTGGTACAGGACTCTGTGTTCATTTGGAGTTTAATCCAGAGTGGCTGTTCTTGTGTTCTTTTGCCCTCAGGATCTATAAACCAAGCAGTTTTATCAGTGAAATGTATCTTTTGGCACACTAGACTCTAAATGGTTTCATTCAAGAAATGCACACATACATACACACCCACATTTAAAAGCACACATACACTCATCAGACATGGCCCTCTATATATTCTATTTCTGCCTTTTAGTAATGTATGATATAAATAGATACTAAAATACCTCCTAATCTTGTCAACTTTTGTTTCCATCAGCCAATGAGAGTTTATAGCTCTCTGCTCTGCATGGCACAAAGGGTTCTTACTCTCCTTACCATTCACCCCTCTTCAGTGGTGCTCTGCACAACACCACAGGCAGAACCTGACAAAAGAAAAAGCTAATGAAGTAGCTAAATCAGGCATTGAAAAGGGTAGGAAACCCCAAGAGGGTGGAGTGAATCCTTAGCTCTGCCCCCCTTTGTGCTTGCAGTGTGACAGAGTCCTTAATTAAAAGATTGCACAATGCTTTTTCCCTGCAGGATTAGACTTAATGCACAGGATAGAGGAACTTACTGAAAAACAGGCCTTAGGTAGGACTTGTTTTATTCTCTTTTTTATTAATTGTGAGCTTTCAGGATTTAGCTGCTCCCTGCTCTGGTGTCAGAAGTATTTCCATCCCACTGGGCTCTCTGTAGTGGTCTTGAAAGGGGCACAGGCTGGCAAAGGCTGGGAGCAGTCCTGATCTTGGCAAACCAGCATTATATTTTGGGGATCTTATTTTTGCAGGCAGGCAATGCCAAATAGTGCTGCACCATGACCCAGCCAAGCCAGGCATTTGGAAAAAGGAGCCTTGTATGAGTGAAACCTGCAGTTCAAGCCACCATCTGAGCACCCCATAGGAACAGGTAGGGCCAAACCTGCCCCCCACCCTGCCTCAGATCAACACTTTGTCCCTCTCCACTGCCACCCACAGCACTGGTATCACCTCAGATCACACCTCCCTGGCTTCCAAACCCGGTCACCTCACCCAGCCACCTACTTCTGCCTATGCCTGTTCTTGTCCTGTTTTTCCTCTCCAGCCACAACCCCTCCCTGCCATCCCATCTTCCCTGGGGAATGTACTTCCATTATTAGACTTGAGGAGGTTACTCCACAATCCTGATGCTGCACTTGAGGTGGTGGAGCACTCAGAAACCATAGGAAAACATCTCTGGTGGCTACCATGAGAGTCTGGGCCATGTGTTGCTGCCAGCAAGCCAAGAAGTGTGCTTGTGAGGGAGGTCGTGCTGAGCCATCAGAATAAGCATTGCTAGGGAGCAATCTCTCCACAAGAAATGTAATTGCTGTAATCTGAAGGACACAGAATAAACCTCTGCAAACCAATACTTTCCAAAGACGGGCACTTTGGGGAGATGACAGTAGTTTTTGACAATGATAGCAAAGAGCACAATCAACAGAAAAGGCCACCTCCATGCCAGATTTTGAGCTCCTGCTCCAAGTGCTGTTCTTAAAAGGGTACAGGGATTTTGTCACTGTGAACAAAAGAATGCTCTTTCCCCACCCTCAAAGGCTGAATTGCTTAGATTTAAAAGGGCACCCTGAGGCAAATAGGTAACACAGAAAAATATAACATTTTGGAAGTTAAAATCTGGTAAAGCTCGAAGTGTCTGAGAGCAGGGGAATAGCACTGAGGAATGATGCAAAATACCATCAAAAAAAGATTGCCCAATCACCTGCAATGCAGGCTGAGATTGAAGACCCCTTGGTGAAGACCTGCTTTTCCTTCACTATAAGGATAACCTTGGGATTCATAAGGTAGCCCCTGAACACCAGAAGCCTGTCTACTCCTCTTCCAGATAAACAAAGGGGAAAACCTCTCCTGAGTAGCTCCCCACACCAGCAACCACTTCATGGTTGTGAGGAGATGCCTTGCACTGCCTGATGCCTCTAAAAGAGTGTGCATCTATTCCTGCCTGGGAAATCCTGGCTGCATTGTATGGGACAGCCCTAAGTTCCGAGCAGTAGAAAGAGATTAGCTGAGGGAATAGAGCAAAAGTAGCAGCAGCGTTTGTTCTGTTATTGCATGGGGAAGACAAAAGAAAGGAGAGAGGCAATAGCAAGGCTTCAGAGGGTGGAAAACTGATGACAGGCAAGGCTGATATTGCTACAGCAGACACAAACAAAGCAAAGTGGACCATTCCAGAGTCAGGAACATGCTTCCTGCAGAGAAAGAAAAGTGTTAAATTGGCTTTTCCTTTTGTTGAGGAGAAGATGAAATGTGCTGCTTTTTTTTTTTTTTTACCTGCTATAGGAATCATTTGAAACCAATAAAATCTGACAAAGCCCAAGGTCTGTAAAGCTGTAAATAGCAGCATCTATATTTAATTGAAGATGATGAAGGAGTCAGTGAATATCTGTCCTGTAGGCTCAACATAATCTGTGTGAAAAAAGATGGCAATACAATGGCAAAGAATGTGGCTATGAGAGTTTTGAAATGCAGAAAAAGGGGCAGCTGCTATTAATTCCTGGCACGCAGTTGCTGGCTGGTACTCTTTAATTCTTTAACAGGCTGCAGATCATTCAGGTGGCCAACATGTACTGCTTGATATGCTGGTCTCAGAAAGGGTCACAGTGCCAGTGCAAGCTACTCCATGAGGGAACATCCCTCCTCCTTGAAATGCCTATCAAAACAGCTGTTGGGATAATCAACCATTTGCTACTTTGAGACACAGATTAATTTTTTTCTTTGAGCTGATTAAAAAAAATTAAATGTTTGGGTTTCCTTTTAAAGCATTTAATCTAAATCCACCTTGTGGCTTTGACACCGTGTTCATTTTTTATCAGAATTCTCTCTGAAGCTCCAGGCATTTTCCCTTCCCACCTTCTCCATTCTGATGTGCTTCAGGAGGTCAGGGGTTGAGTTTTTATTGCTAGCCACTTGAAAATAAAATTAGTCTGTACAGCTGTCTTTGGTTAGACACTGTAAATGGTGGATTTGAGCAAAAGCAAGAAACTGCCATGGAAGTGGGGCAAAAACCGGCCCAAGAACAGTCCAGATATGCAGGAAGACATAAGCAAAGAGGAGCTGCCAGAAGAGGCCTTCTTGGAAGAGCCAAGCTCTCCTGGTTGTACAAAAGCTCATCTGAGTTATTTCAGTGACTTAAGCCCTTATTTACACCCAATATTCTTGGGGTTGATCTCTCTGAGATGCACAGATGTGGGCTCATTTGGTCCCTGAGCTAGAAGTGATAGCATTTTCTCATAACACAAAAAATACACCAATCTACCAAGGGGTAAAAAAGGAGCAGAGCAATAAAATCCAGAAGCAGGTACTTAGGCAAGACCTGGAGTCCTGGCTAAGGTGGGATGTGAGGTAGCAGAGGAGAGACACTGCGTTTGCTTAGCAAAGTCAGGTCAAAGCACAGTGTGGGGAAAGGACAGAGGGCTTGGTCAACAAATATGAATAAACAGGAGATGTTTGTCTGCTTTAAATCACAGCTTTTTTTTTTGACCCAAGGTCTCATGCATACCTGTTTGGAATTGCAGAGCAGGCAGAACTCTGACTGCACGCTCTTCTTCTGGCTGTGATCAGAGCATGTGGTAATCACAGGGAAAAAAAAAAAAGGAAAAAAGAAACCTTTAAAAGTAAACAACTCTCTCAAAACCTCAGCTCTCCTTTTAGCCACCTCCATAAAAAAATAGCAGCAACAATAACAGAACAGGTTTTTAGGCACCCCTGGTCTCTCTTACTGTGGTACAGTTAGAAGCCATCCAATTTGGAAACTCCAGTTAAGAGTAAAAAATACCCCCCAAATGAGCTTTTGATCAAAAGAGCAATTATTGCCTGTGTGTCTTCTTGCTCTGTACCTTTCAATCTGATATGCAGCAAGTTTTCCACATTAGATTGTATAACTAAGAGTCATATAGCCTCCTAGTCAATTTTTTTGTGGAGGGTCCTTTTCATGTCCAGATGTCCTTCTATGCAGCCATGCTCTCTTCCCCTTCAGCAGCACAGAGCCCCTTCTCCCAGGTAGTTGATACTTGGGCAAAGCTGGTCCCAGTCCTGGCAATTTGCCTCCATCCCCATCCCCACAATGTGTATTTATCACCCCCTTTGGACTTTGTCCCAGTCTCCACCCTCTTGATCAGTGCTAATTTACGTCCGTTCTTGGACCTTGGTCATCCATCTAATTGTTTTTAATCCAATTGAGAATTTTGCCCTCAATATCTATGTCCCAGAGGGATTTACAAGGAAAGGTTAAGGACACCAGATAGAGAGGTGAGCTAAAGAACAAGCCAGGGCAGTCTGAGGGCTCAGAGGTGTCTGCAGACTTTATCAGCATGGTTGTGTCTTCCTCATGCTAAAGAGGACTAATTTCCCTGAAACTGGTGGCCTGGTTCACTGAGAAAAGTCAGTGTGAAAATGGAAATCAGGGCCATAAGCTTGGGGTGGGGTCTCAGTGCTGAGGTCTCAGTGAGTTTTATGGTGGACTAAAGGATAAAACTGCCATATAGAAAATGTAAGTGGAGTGTCATTGGATTGCTGTGAGACTGCAGAGGGGTCTCCCCTGAGGTGACGTGAGCCCTGGCATTTGAGTCACTTGAAATCAAGCGTGGCAAAACCTGTAAGCATCTACCTGAAGTAATGGCCCTTCATTTTTCTCGGGGACTAGGACAAGACAAGGCTCTCCTGTCACTTGTTTCTGAAATGCTGTGATGCTAATGTGACCTGGTCCAGCAGACTGTGGCCACGGCCTTCAAGGGTGTCCAGTGACTGGGAGCACGCAGCTCCATGATGTTGCCCCTCATTGCTACTGCCTTGGAGAATGGGAATATCTGCCTAGGGAATGAAATATTCTTGTAACTGGGTTTGAGCCTGAGCTCTCTGCCAGACCCTTTAAGTAGATGTGACAATCACTGGTTTTTTTTGTTTTTTTTTTTAGAAGTGGGATGAGTCTGCTGAGAGGAGGTCAGGGTGTTTCTGGCTGGGACAAGTGTAGCACACGTGCTGGGATGGGCCAGTTCACTCTGAGGCAGAACAGCTGGAGCCATTCACTGGCAGTGGGAAATCTGATTCTTTTTTTTTTCCCAGCCACCTGCGCAGGGAATACTGCAGACTATTACTCTGATTTTAGAATGAAACTGTGACTGCATTGCTATATGCAGGTCATTCTAGTGTGTGGTCAGTTTCCTTGGATGATTTGTTCCTCTAGAAAAATTCTTTGGAAGGTTTATGATACATTTATGTCCAAAGTAATACAAATTAGCTGAGTGGTGTGCCCAACCTGGCATTTTCTGGGAACAACAGAGTTTGAAAGAATGTAAAAATGGCATTCTGAGGACCAGCACAGCCATGAAACAAGTGGGCTTTCTTCTTTCTTTGAAGGCAAGTAGGGAGGGATAGGTGCAGAGGAAGGGAAAGATTCCACTATTGGATGACATGGGATGAAAACTGGAAGCCTATGAGATGTTGTGGTTTAACAAGATGCTGATGACAGAAAGGGCCCCACTCCATGCTAAGTGGTTCTGCCTGCACCTTGGAATAAAATTATGAAATTGGCAAAAAACAAGGTAATAGTATTAAGACTCTCAGGGATTTGACCACCTCCATATTGATGGTGATGCTATGCATATCCTGAGATTTGCAGTTCAGTGAGAAATTCTGAAACTTCATAAATAAACAAGAAAACTCAAGCAAAACTGTTTTTATGTCAAAGCAAACACTCCAAATATTGAACCTGCTTGCGAAACAGGAATTCTAAGGCTTCGATTTTTCAAAACAAAGTTGATGAAATTTGCTCAGCAGCTCTACTTCTCATCTCTCTAGTCCAAAACTCTCTGTTCTTTTTATATGTAGAGCTCCAGAAGTGGACACAGCACTCCAGATGGGGTCTTATGAGATCAGAGTAGGGAGGAAGAATAACTTTCCTCAACTTGCTGGCCATAATTCTTTTGATGAAGCCCAGGATATGGTTGTCTTCCTGGGCTGCAAGCACACATTGCTGGCTCATGTTGAGCTTCTCATCAACCAACACTCCCAAGTCTCTTTCCTCAGGGCTTTTCTCTGCCCAGCCTGTTATTGTGCTTGGGATTGCACTGACCCAAGTGCAGGACCTTTCATGTTGCCTTTGTCTTAGCTTACAGGTCTCCCAAACCTGAAGTACATGGAAAGCAGCTACCAGCCAGACAAGAAGAAAGCTATTGACTCGCTCTGATCCCCTATGTAATTAACAATTATTGGCTGGAAGAAGGCTGGAAGACCTGGCAGCTGCAGTCTGGCCAGAGGGATTTCTTAAGTAAGCAGCCTGTTCAGAGTCATTAACCTGCCTGCACTCTCATGTGCACAGGACAGCCTCCCCAGCAAACCTTTGGGTCACAATTTGCTTTGTTTTTGGACTCTTATCACAAATGGCCACCCTTGTACCTCTGGGAGGGAGAACACATTTTAATGGCTCAGTAAGTTTCTGTCAGTGTGCAATATATGCTGGGGCTGCAAGACAGAAGATGGTGCAACCCTTAAAAAATTATTTTCCAGCAGTGGAGACATCAATGGAAGCAGAATTAGACCCTGTAGAAGCAGGGGCAAAGAAAGCACCATATGTTGGCAGAAGATGAACATTATGTAAACAATAAGGCATACAGACATTTTGGAAGTGGGCAGGCTGATCTCATTATTAGTCTACAATTAAACTAAACTGTGGGGTCATAGCATCCTATTATGTGTAACAGATTAAACTCAGGCTGTCTCTTCTCATTATTGTTTCTGATGAAGTTTTGGAGCTTTCTTAATTCAGGTCAAAATATCAGAGGCTTCCTCATAAGCTTTTTAATTAACCAGCTGAAGAATCCTTTTGCCCCAAGAGACTCAAGGTACCAAATCCAGAGCTCAGCACTGCTACCCCTCTCAGACTTCCATATTTCAGCCCAAATTGCATTTGTGGCCCTTTATTCAATCATAAACACAAACAGAAAATCAAACCCACCCCCCCTCATCCACTACTCGGAAAAGAAAAAGTATCTTGAATGTTTGGTTTTTGACCTAAAAATGTTCCTTGCACTCCCCAGCACGAGGACCAGAATGTGTGAGATAAGAGACCTAAACCTCAGGAGGAAAACCCCTTTGGCTGGACCATGGGGCTATGCACACCTCATTGTAGGCATCCTGCCTGCTCCAAGCCACCAGCCCAAGAGTATCTCATCCAGCATTGTCTCAGGGCTGTGTAAAACACCAGTCCTTTTTTAGTGCTGCTTGGTGCACTGTCCCCTCAGGCTCTCAGTTGAGCAATTGGTTTTCTACTGAGCATGCTTCTCCCTAGGCAGATGGGGAGCTCTCTCCTGGTCCATGGTGGCTCTCGTCCATGTTTGATGAGCTGTGGTGATTCATGGTAGCACTCCTTCAGCATGCTGACCGTGCACTGCAGACCACCTTCATCCAGGCAGGCTTCTTCAAAGAGAGGATCTGAACACTCCCAAAACTCTATTGGGTGAGCAAAACATGACCCCAAAGTCACTGCCATTCCCCTGTGTCCTCCTCTATGTGGAGCTGGCGCAGATACCGCTCCTTTCCAGCTTGTGGGGTAGAGGTGTGCCATAAGGGGGAGTGACATTGAAAAGCAAGTATGGTTTGGGGAAGGGCAGTAGCTCCAGGTGGTGGGGGACGAAGGAGAGTGAGCTGGGCAGCCAGGTAGTTGTCAGCTGGCCTTGCAGAGGTGAGTAGTATCCCATGGCAGGGATGGTAGCAGCGAGTTTTCTTGGCATCAAGCGAGGAGCCTTTCAAGAATAAAAATGTGGTTTCAGGTTAATCAATACAGGCTTTTAGTGAGTGAGAGTTTACGACCAACCTTATTTGTTTCCCTGGTGCTCAGTAATTAAGAAGAAAAGTTTAGAAGAATAGTCTTCCTAAAAGCTAGTGGTGTGCTGTCACCCAGGGAGCAAGGCCAAATACCCTTTGTTCTAGACATGGAAAAAATCCTGACAGGAAAACAACCTGTGTGCCAGTCTAGAAAATATTAACTGTCTTGGACTTGTCAAGGACCTGGGTCAAGGGCGAAAAGCTCTGGTCATCCTAGCAAGGCTGGACTTTGTAAAGAGATACTGTCTAAGAAGCACCATGGCTTTGTGGCTGCAAATACCATATTTCTTCCTGTTCAGGAATTTTTTCATGGTAAAGTTATTTTGAATCCAAGTATGTTTTACAAGGAAGTGATTTAGAAGTAAAATGAGGAAGAATCAACCTGGAAGAGACACCTCATGGCATAGTCACAAGACATGAAGAAGTTTATTATTGGATCATATTTGCTGGTATTTCTCTTCATCATATTGCCATTTTTGTCTTTTCCAGTCCTCCTTCTCTGGGATGGTACCATGTGAAGAGGTGACCTAGTGAAGGATAGCTATCCTATGTATATATGTATGAAGCCTCAGGGGTTTTATACATAGCCTCCGATACTCACTGTGACATCTGACTTGGGAGCAGGAATGAAGTCAACTTCTGTCAGATGCTGAAGGCCACCAAAGTTGCCAAATTTTTCATGTTTCCTCCATTTTGCTCGCTGGTTCTGGAACCAGATCTGGATACAGGCAACAAAGAAAAGGTATAAAAATAATGATGGCTCACATCCAGCTACTTTCCCTTCTCTCTAGGTGAGCATTAATAAACATTGACCTCCAGCTCACCAGAACTAAGGCCTGAATCTAAAGGAAAACTTTGGGTGCAACACAGCATATTTCACACTTGGCATAGAATGTAGGATCTTTGGACTCTCATGACAGCCTCTTTTCTCTCACAGCTCCTAGAATAGCTAGAATCTTCCTGTTCAAGGAAAGACTGTGTCACTGGGTACAGAAGGTCTTCCAGGGAAAGAAGATCCTTTTGCAGTCAAAACTTTTCAGCAGTCAAAACTTTTCAGCAGTCAAAGCATGTAGCATTCTGCTTTCCCTAGGAGGTGTGATTTGTTGCACAACAGGGCTTTTCCACTCTGTTACCAAGTGAATAGGCTTGCAAAAGACCCACCTAGATGTTTTTCTGGGCTACAGTAAAAATGTGTCACCAGCGGAGATGTAGTAACAGGGTTCTCCCTATGTTTAGCTGCTAACATTTTGAAATTCACGTAAGGGACTTAAAGCAAAAGACCCAAGGGGACGAAACCATCTAAATCACTCAGCAGTCTGAATATGTTATCTGCCATCTCTTTAGCACTGGAAAACAGACAACTGATTTTCTCTGGGGAGTTTCTTTCATCTATTGGCTGATTTGATCAGTCAGGCTTCTGGCTGAGGCACACAAGTATTTATTGTGCAGCCACAGTACTGCATCTTGCTGCACTGCTGTGAAAAGTCGATTTCCTCTTCAGTAGTTTGTACCTGGCTTAGGAACTTGCTGTTTGAATGGAAGCAAGGGGTTCATGTCAACACAAGGTGTTAGTGATCAAAACCAGATGCTACTGGGTATGAATATATATGTATCTGGAATGAAGTCATGAGCAGCTTAATTATTTCTGCATCTCTTGCTGAGGAAGTAATGAGGAAGTAATGTCAGGAACCCTCTGCTATACTCCTGATAGCTTGAAGTATCTGAGGTTACTGAAAGGACAGTTTTGTTTATCTGTGTTTGCATATGTGTGAGAACTGCTTAGTCTGTATCAGCTGCTCCATTCCCTTTCTACCATGCAGGAGTTACATGGTGAAACAGCACCATAAAAATTACTCCTCTTAACACTGAAAAAGCGATTGAGGGCAGAGGAGAGACTGAAGCCAAAATTCAACCTCTGAAGAGTGCCTTCAAAAGCCTGCATGTGGGATAAAGTCCTCACTTCAGGATTCTTTTTTACTTTTTTTCTTTTTTCTTTTTTTTTTTTTTCTTTTTTCTCTTTTTCTTTCTTAAATAAAGGCAAAGCTGTGTTCACGAACTGCACTGCTCTTTTTTGCTCTCCAGCACTCTTATCCTCAAAATGATTTCTTAATGCCCACCCTGAATTTGTTTTACTGGCATCTAATTCCTCCATGCTCTGTCTGCCATAGATATCAGGCTACTGCTGTCATTTATTCTCTGCATTCTACCAGCCTTCACTATACCAGTGTTCCTGGGCTATGACAGTGACACAGCACATAGTATTTCTATATGTGTTCATAAAAGTCACTGTGAAAATGAGGACAAGTGACTCCTTAACATTGCCTGAGATTTCACAAAACTCATTTTCCCTCTCAGAGGTCAGCAGGCTGTCCAAGGAAGCAAGAAACAAAACAATGCAGAGGGAGGATTCTGTGTCCCATGTTGCAGGCATGACCTCCATTTTTTGCTCTCTAAGACTGTCCATTTGTTTTTCTTCTGCAGATGCATGACCAGTGAGGAAGAGCTTTCTGTAGTAAATAACCAGCCTTCTCATTAGTATTTTTCAGTCCCTTAATCTTTTTATAATTTCATAGCATTATCATTAAAGATTTTACTGGTTATGTAATGCACCTTTGTGCCAGTAAATCATTAATATGAGAAGCCATCTCTGAAATGTTCTCATTTTCAGTCGATCTGAGCCAATCTGTTGCAGACAGCTTTTTGTCTTTTGGCACATCTCATTTGATCTGCTGTTTTCTTCATCCGAGTGCAGGACAAAGACAAGGCCCTTGCAGTGACATGCCATCAATGTCACTATCTTTACCAACCAAATACATTGTCATAGTATCACAGAAGTAAAGACTGGTTTTGGTTGGAAGGGAAATTTTCAAGAGGATATAGTCCAACCCCCCTGCTGTGGGCAGGGACACCTTTCACTAGATTAGGTTGCTCATAACCCTGCCCAACCTGACTGTGAACACTTCCAATGATGGGACATCCACAGCTTCTCTGGGCAGCCTGTTCCATTGACTTGCCACCCTCATTGTAAAGAATTCTGCCTAATATCCAACCTAAATCTATCCTCTCTCATTTTCAAATTGTCGCCAATAATCTCATAATAAAAAAATAGATTAGTTTGACAACACCTGTTTTCCACAAAGCAGTGTTGATAAGCATTAAATATATTAGCTTTTCTTTAATTCTTCATTAACAGAGTGTCATACCAGCTTTATCACTGTTTTGCCAAAAATCAATGTTTGCCTGACTGGTCTGTCATCATCTGGTTGTCCTGTTTACCCTTTAAATACTGACACAACATTAGATTTCTTCGAGGCTCCAGGAATGTCTCTTGTGATCCACAACTGATTAGATACCAACACTGTGCTTCCCAAGTAGGTTTTTAACAGCTACTGGTGGTAAGTCACTTAGATCTGGATTTAAAAATAACTGTCTGTAGCAGCTGCTGGACAACATTGTCCTTATGGAAAGTGTTTCATCATCATCATGTGATACTACCATCTTATCTGACATATTTCCAGAAATAGTTCAGAAATTATGACTGAACACCTTTGTCTTTTCTGCATAATCCCTGACAGCATTACTGTTCCTGTAGCATTGTTCACCTTTTTTTTTTTTTTTGTTTATTTGTTCTTAATAGATTTCTATTGGGTTTCTGATGATCCTGAATATATTTCTGGACTGTATCATTCTTCTTTGCTTATTCACTTTTTAAAATTTCTTGTTTCTATTGTTTACTCATCCAGTATTCTTCATTTTGTGTTGCATGCAGGCATGCACACGGGCAAGGATATAATTCCACCTGTTCACTTAAACTGTTTCACAACAATCTTATCTTTGTTTCTGCATTAGAGAACACAATCTTTTCCATGGTTATGAAATGTTTCGCTTGATTATCAAGTGATTGCTTACTTTTTTTTTCCGTAGTTAAATTATCTCTCTGAGGTGATTTGACTTGAACTGCTTTTAGCTTTGCAAAACTATTATTTCAGTGTATCAAGAGCATATTTGAATTCTCTGCACTATGTTTTGTTTACTTGTGACAAATGCAATCATCAAAAATATAACAGTTTGTAACTTGCTCTAAGTTACTGCTAATTTTTAGCTTTGGGGCTGTTTTTCCTTTATCAACCAAGACAGGACAAACACAGAATTTCCTGTGTCACCTGTAATACTGTCTGAATTCAGAATGTGTCATCTGCAACTCATGCCTGAGGGGCTTTTCACTTCCTTCATGTACATCTCAGGTTGGTATTTCCTGTGATAACTCTTCTTTATTTCCCCCCCTACAGATTATAATTTTTTTTTTTTTTTAATGAGAGATTGTCCTTTTCTTTCATGTGATTTGCTGTTCTTCTGGGAACACTCACTAGTAGCCCAGCTTGTTCTGTATTCCATTGGAAATGCATTGTGGCTGCACTGATATCACTAATGGGCACATTACAGCTATCCTGTTCCAATTGTCCCTGTCACCTAACTATGAAGCAATACCATCATGGTTAGTCAATAGTCCCAGGCATGCTGTAGTCAATAAACTGCTCTGTGTTGAACTTTGATTGTTAGAGTGGGATATGTGGACAGAAATACACTGATGACTCTGGCATTATGGCAGAAAACTGCCTCGACAAAAATAATCACAACAGTGTCTGGTAAACAACATCAAATGCCAATACACAGCAGTAGGTAGGTTTTAATGTAGCTGATTTCATATGCAGTAAACATTTGGGGTCAATTTTGAGCTCAGTCAGCAAGGCTGCATTACAGCTGGAGGGAACCGGATAAGTTTCTGTGCACTGAAAATTACACCCAGGGCATTTAAAGCCTGTGGTATCAAAATAAAGAACAGCAAGAAGGCATTTTCATTTGGACAGTTATTTTCACTTGTTTGGAAACCCTCTAGAAGATAGATGTGGATGGCAGTTTGAACTGGGTGTATTTTAGTACATAGAAGGTTGATGAATGGTTAATAAATATTTTCATAGATGGCCACTCTGTCGCAGCAGAGTCCAACAAGCTGCTCATAATCACCTGTAACTCCTGTCTGCTATGCATTCACTGCTCTTAGAGCTCCTATTAACCCTTTGATTAAACCCATTTGGTTAGTCCCAGGTGGGTGGCAAATACTTTTTTCCCTGTTTGTAAAAGAATAGTGATCCTGGCCTCCGCTGTAAAGTAACAGAAAGGTCACGTATTTCATTAGTGTTGTCACCCAGGCATAAACTATTCAGAATGCACCCTGAATAAAGATTCGGTGCAATGAGCAGAGCCTTTTGGAAACACAGTGTACCTGAACTCTGGCTTCTGGGAGGTTTATCTTTGCTGCCAGTTGATTGCGAATATGGACATCTGGGTAGTGAGTCACTTGGAAAATCTTCTCCAGTTCCTGGAGCTGCTCAGCTGTGAATGTTGTCCGGATTCTCCTTTTCCCTTTCCTCTCAACTGTGCAAACAAGGAAAGGTGTATCACATTTCATAGGACAACAGGGATGCAAGAAGGTTAAGAGATTTAGCAATTTCTGTAAATATGTGCAGCCAGGATGGCACCTCCCACACCTTCTAGATATACACTTACCATAGGTGACTGTCTCCTGAACCAGCAGTGAATGTGAATGAGTCAAAAGGGCCTTGTTGCAGTGCTAATTCCATAGATCCACTGTATGTCAACAGCTACAAAGCACTGTGTATTTTAACCACACTAGCCCTGTGGTAGGTTTCTCATCAAAGTTTAGTGCTGGACCAAACTTTGACCCCTTTTTGCATCTGCCTGTCACATGAGCACATCTGTTACTTATCTGTAACCTCTTATTAACTATTTGTAAAGAAACACTTAACATAAATGAAATGAAAAGGTAGATACTCCTCCCAAGGCTAGAATCCTCTCTGATGCACCAATGGAGCATCTTCCAGCTGAC
The DNA here is from genome assembly GCF_036169615.1 of Heliangelus exortis. Taxonomy (NCBI): domain Eukaryota; kingdom Metazoa; phylum Chordata; class Aves; order Apodiformes; family Trochilidae; genus Heliangelus; species Heliangelus exortis. The sequence goes on along the minus strand of NC_092422.1, from coordinate 144,046,280 downwards.
AATGAACAGCCAGCACAAAAAGCCATGCCCCAAGCCTTGTGAGCCACAGGGGATTTTCTAATGAACTTGGAAACCTGCCCCCTGACAGGAGCATAAAAATTGTAAGATCACTAGTGGCTATAATGATTGTGCTACTCAGTGACCTGAAGTAATTGGCAATGACACTGTGTTGCTTGAGAAGATGACCTTTTTGAATAAATGCTTTTGGTTTTCCATGGTCTCACAACAAGTACCAATTCATTTAATGCAACTATACGTGTACACTTCCTAAGACGAGCAGTTAACCAGAGAAGGTTTGCTTAGGCTCTCAGAGACTTCGTACTTTTTTCCCCTTTTGTTTAACAGTTAGCATCAACTTTTCCTTTTGAGGGCTGAAGCAGTGAAAACAGCAATTGTATGTCTTGATCAATATAAATTCAGCTCTGTGCCAACTAGAAAATGACGTTTTCTGTTCTGTCATTGACACTTCATTATGACTCTGTTGACATAAAAAATAAGGAATAAAAAATTCTATCCATTGACTTTCTATCTTATTATCAAGGTTCCTAATAAAGGATATCTGAGACCACTAAGTGAGTACGTTCCATTGTGAATATTTAATCTTTTCTAAACCTCTTGAGTACTTTGAAAGGAAACCAATCATAGAAGAGTAACTGGGGAGCATCATGTATCATAAATGCTGTTGGTACTCCATATCTCAGAAACAGCCTACTAAAGCTGACGTCCAACACAGTTAAATCCGTATCATTAGACTTTTCACCAGCCTATGAAAATAAAACTCATCAGACTACAGTGCTGTCTTCAGCCCCAAGAAAAAACTTTACATGGAATCTTATTGGCACTTCTAGTGCAGTGATCTGAAATGAGACGTATTTTTGTAGGCTTATGCTGAAGATAGCAATGGGAACCCTCTCATAAGAAGCCCTGATTACAAAGTTGCAGCTGCTTCATCCTGCTGAGGACATCTCTGTAAAGGGGATTTATTGCTATATGGATTAAAAGGATAATACTAAGACTGAGAATATGAATCTCAGGACACTATACCCCCTGTAGATATGATAGACCTAACAGCTCATAATGGTGTCTCTTCTCTGGAAGATTTTCACCTCATATCTCTCTGTAGGACATGGCCTCTACATCCTCCTGGGAGATACTGCAGACAGGTAAGATTGAGTACCAAGCTGTTATTTTGTCAAGCACATCATGTTCTGTCATACACTAATGAATCTTTCTGTTGTATTTGTATCAATACAACATATGGTATTTATATATTGCTAGGGTAATTCATACAGCAGATCCTGACAACAATTAAGATTTGTAGTGACCTTGTCATGGTCTCAGAATTTTGAAACCTCACTGAGATGTCCTGTACATCTTCCTGAACAATGAGCTGAGCTCCTGCCTCTGTCTAGGGCAATAGGCTGGCTATAGTCTACCTCCAGCATTTCCAGAATGGAGCAAGAGATGTAAGGTTATGCTCCTGGTTCCTGTGGTACCAAGAGTACACAAACATCCAGGATGCTGGCAGTGTTCTTGTTATTCCAGGTTTTGTATGCCCATACAGTCTGTGTAACTTCTAGCAATCTCTCCTTCAGGAGAAAAAAGAATGAACTTGCCTATCTTCTCGAAGTTTTCTGAATTATCAAAAAACTCCGCTATACTTTTTTTCTTTTTTTCTTTTTTTAAAGAGATTAATGAACTGAAATAAAATTTCATCTCTATGCTAAGCAGGGAAGAAACTGTCTACATTTTAAAACCTCAGATGAGACATCAAATAGTAAAAGAACCACAGTGTGTATTTTAGTATTCCATCAGAATACATCAAATGATTTAGCCCAGTATAAACCCTTCTGTCTCATACACAGGATCATGAAATCATAGAACAGTTTGGCTTGGAAGGGACCTTGAAGATCACCTAGTTCCAATCTTCCTGCATAGACTGGGACACTATTATTAGGTTGCTCCAAGCCCTATTCAACCTGGCCTTGAACACTTTCAAGGAAGGGACATCCACAACCTCCATGATCAGTCTGTTCCAGTGTCTCACCACCTTCACCATAAAGAATTTCTTCCTAATAGCTGCAGGTTGTCTCCTTAGACATTATATTTATACACCCCAGAGACAGACATGATAATGTGGATATCTATCCTTGGATGTGAGCTTAAGAAGTTGTGGGGTGATGGCAGGACACCTGGTACAGAGTTAATTGGATTAATCAACCTAGATAGAATCAAGAAATAAGATGTTATAAGCAATTCAATAAATACCATCTCTACAGAGCCAATGTATGGAACAAACTGAGTTGAGAAGATAATGAGTCTAGGAGGAGCTACAAAGCCTACCCTACAAACAATATGCAACAATGGGAAGACATGGTTTGTGCACACATGGTATAAATTCAGGAAGGAAGTTTTGGTTCAGCTCAATTGATAGCAACTGAGAGTCAAATCCCATTGCCTTGAACCACACAGTATTTTAAAATGTGCTGAATCTGGGATAGTGAATGGATCTGCCAGATAATCTCTTACTCTATTCTGTCCCACTGAGAGCTAAGAAGTGTCCAGGAGCAGAGAGTGTAGCTTCAGAGAGAATGCACTCATGAGTTTCTGGTGTCTCATATCAGCTTTCTTGGCATGAAAATGACCCAGAAAATAACTTGGTGATGGGCAAAATAAATTGCCTCTTGGTTCACTGTTACATCCTCAACATTTTTCCTTCTTGAAAGGTGAACTGTTTTACAGAAAAGACTCTTACATAAGGGAAGGGTCTACACAGTGCTCAGATGGCTCAGTCCTACTTAAACCGTATTTTTCGAAGCTGAAATTTGCCAAACTAAATAAAATATAATGCATGAGGTCAGTTTTGGGACAGTAGAGACAGAAGGACAGACTTTGATTTCAACTGGAAATGAAATTAAATTGCAAACAAAATAGACTCCTGTGAACTAATTAAGGCCTTTGCCAGTAGGAAATCTAGAAGAATGTTTTTTTTTGGTTTTTTTTTCTAAAAGTAATCAGTCGTTCTATTTTATTTTTTTAACTATAAAAACATTACAAAAAATCTGGGACTATATGTGAACATTTTCTCTTGCAAGATGAAACTTTCTCTGACTGTAGCTTTGATACTTCCCTTTGCCTTGGGACCTTAGCTTAGAGATCTCACAGCAAACAGCAGCATTCAGAATTACAGTCTAATAAAGAATGTGGGTGGAAGATATAAGACTAGAAAGTGTTGGAAGTGTAACATTGGCTTTACAAACATGGCTCTGGAGTCCCTGAGGAAATAAGACTCTGTCTGAATTTCCTGAGCTATTTTCTATGTAAAAGCTGGGGATATTCAAGGGTGATTTTATGCTCTGTGAAAGTCATTTTCAGGTTAGCTGACTGTTGAAACCAAGCCTGAAAATATCAGGCAGCTGAATATGTCAGCATTTGCAGATGCTTAAGAGATACAGCTGTCTATACATTGCCTTACTGTTGACATTGGAAGGGCCAGATTCTCCATGCTGATATAGCTCCTTTAAATTCAGTAACAGGCTCCTTTTGTTCTCTGCAGATCTGGCTCTATTACTAGAACTTGGAACAAGTTAAACGTTTGAGCTTTGTAGAAATATAGATTCTTTTTGAAAGTGAGAAGTGAAAGGATGAGATCAATGTTTACAAGTTGAATTAAGGAAAATTCTGATTACGTAATAGGAAAAAAATGTTTTCACCATGTAGGTAGTCTGACATGGACCTTGAGAGGTTGAGAAGTCTCAGTCCTTTCATACACTCCAAACTTGACTGGACAAAGTCTTAAGCAACTTGATTTATGCTGGTCCTGCTTAGAGTTGGTTTTGGACAAACTGGTCTCCAGGGGGCCCTTCTGTCTAACTTTATTATGTGATTTCTGACCTCCAAATCTCCATATGGGCTGAAGTGCTCTCATCATTCCTTTCCTAAAAAGTAAGGGAAATGAAGGCTTTAATATTACATGCAGTTCAAAGATCTGACTTGTAATTGTTTATTTATACAGCTTTAGCTCACTGTATAATGGCTTATTTCTACTCTCTAGTGTAACTCAGTTACAAGATATTAGAGGTACGAGCAAATCAATACCAAATACTACTGCTTGTACCTGAGTTTGCTAAGTAAAAGATGTGCAACTGCAGTAATGCCATACTTGGACAAATTCATGTTGGTTGTGGCCTGTGGAAGGCCAATAAATGTTGGGACACCTTACAGTGCTGTTTCTCAGCTGCCTTGCACACCTGAACCAGGTAGATAAATGCCAGGGAGATCTTTGCAATGCCACTTCCCATTTGCACTCAGCCCATCATCAGGCTAAGACTGGATTGAGCCTACTTGGTCTCATTAAAAGGGTGCTTACACTGGAGAGATAAGGAACTAAAAACCCAAGAGAAGGGCTGGAAGTCATTCCTGTCACATATTTGCTTTGGAGGCAGAGGAAAACTGGTGGGATCAGTTTATCTTGCTGCAGTCCTCTCTGTCATTTCTGGACAGACACCCTCTCACTGTATGTGATAACCAGATCCAAAGATTTTACTGCTTCTTTGACAGGAAGAGAGAAGGAGGTCATACAAGCAAGCGAGTGACTTTAGGTACATACCCTCAGAAATAAGATATAAAGAGTATAAATATAATCTCTGTGCAACAAAGTTGACTGTGTCATTAGTTTCTCACAAAGAAACTCAGGAGCATTGAACAAAAAATCATCGTTATATCTCGTTACTTCTGTTTTCCCCTTTTAGCCTTTTCAGAAGAAGCTCCTCTCTCTTGTTTTTAATTCAGCCAATTACAGATACATATGGATTTCCCAGCCAGTTCCTTCTCATGGCTTTTCTCAACATTTCTTTCTTGTGGTGACATTCTGTTCATGGCAGCCAAGCACATAGCAAAAAACCACCCACAATTTCAATCCTATCAAAGAGTCCTTACAGAGCGGTGATGCCATCAGGGCAAAACGTGCTTGTCTGTGTACAGAGATGTGCCTGTGGCAGTCCTTGTCCTAAAAAAGGGGTGGCTCACGGCTTTCAGAAGAGCTTGCACTGCAGTATTTAGGTGGGAGTAAAGCAAGGTGGTTAATCTTTATTAGGATGGGTTTTAAGCCTTTGTTCAGAAGGACTGGCATAACCAGCAAAAACCAACCTTGAAAAAACCTGTACTGGATAGATACACTGTGCCATGGATAGAGCCTCTTTCTAGCAAAACACAGCATTTAGCATCCAGCTCCTGGCTGTTCAGGCGTTGCTGAAGTGAAGACAGAGCAGCACAACTTGAACTTTTTAAGGTTTGACTTCCTACCTTCCATCCACAACTCCTTGACAGGGAGTTGCTCCGACCCTGGCACAGAGTACAGTGCCTAATGACCTGACAGCAAGGCTGAAATGCAGGGAGGTACAAACTACAGCTGGTGTGAGCTGAAGTGCTAAAAATACCAGGCTAGAAACCTGCTTAAGGAATCTGTGTAGTAATGGCCAGGGGAGTTTCTTACTCTGCTTGTCAGAGAAGTTGGCAAGGAAGAGATGGTATGTATGAAACCATTCATGTGGACAGTTCTATGCAGAGGATGGAGCACACCTGAGCCCCTGGTGAATTTAACCTTTCCCATCTGCCAAGAAAATTATGGTGGTGTTTACAAAAGCTGCTGAAATGGTGAAGCTCTGGCACAGCTCACTGTCAGCAAAATATCTGGAGACAGAAGCGTGCAGGATGGTGTTTGAGGGGCTCCAGCTGTCAGGAATGTGTGTTAGTTTCAGTCACCTGGTGTCAGTTCTGCACCCAGGCCAAATGACCAGCACCTTCATGAACTCTTTCAGGACAAAGTGGATTTGGGTTAGGTATACATATGGTTTCCATGTTCAGCTAAATCTCAAGTTCAAAAAATACTTTCTGTGAATGTTCTGCCGTTGTCAAACTTTAACTTGAAAGCAGCAGCTAGCTTAATAACCCAGTAACAGTTCTCACCAAGAAAAATAGGTTTCCCATCACTCTCCCCACACTGTCTGGTCAACCACCTTTGTCAGAAACCATCCATTTGCTCATGGATAAAGCTGAGCTTTTTACAGCATGCACGGACAGCCTGTTTTTTATTTTATTCCTTCTCTTTGTGGTTATTTGCACCTACAAAACTCTAGACATCAATCAAGCCTGCTTGTTTACATCCCTGCCTCAAGAGTCTGCACTCTCTCTGAGAGAGAGAATAATTCTATAATTATTTTAGTATGTAGTCCCTGCTATCTCTCACTTCAGCATAAAGTACTTGTTAAGATAGCAGGTAAAAGGCCTGCCCTCAGTTTCTGGGAACAGTAATTAAAAGTACCAAGTCCCAGGGATGTAATGAAAAGTTCTGAGACAATTTGGTAGAAGACATTAAGTACTCATAAGACCTTTGAAATAAACTTATCAAGATGGGCCATCAGCTTTACAAGTTGTCACACTACACAGATTTGACTATCAGGAACAAGTTAACCTCTGGGTCCTAATGTACCATTAGGAGTCAAAATTCCCAGAAAAGAAGAGGCTGCTTGAGGAAAGCATTGAATACTAACATTTTCTTTAACAACAAAACCGCTCCCCCCCCAAAAAAAAAAACAACAAACCAAAACAAAAAAACAACAACAAAAAAAAAGAAAACCAAACAGAAAACCCTCAAAGCCAAAACCTACTAAGAAACAACACAAACAGAATTTATGATAGTACTCCAACTGCTGACAGCTTTGCTTCCTTCAGTGCTTACTTGTAACAGTGAGACGTCTATGGGAATAGAGTCTGAAGGCTGGGAGTAAAGGAACAAGGTTTCATGTCTTTAATTTAATATCCAGGGTGTGATTATAAACAGTCAGTCTTCAAAGAGGAAGAAAAACAAAGAGCAAGCCTTCAACAATGCCTCAGGTAAACCCACCAAAACAAGGTCAGTGGTCTGCTGCATTTCTAAATGTGTATAGGAGTACTGCACTTCAGAGATGCAGGGCTGCAGAGACTATTCACACTGATGAACAGAAGACTGGTAAGACAGCTAATGGCAGCAAAATTATATATATAGGCATTTGGTTTTTTCTCCTGCTTTTCCTTTTCATTTAGGATTGCTTCCTTTTGTTCTGCAGGACAATGGGATGCTTGTGCCCTTTCTTGCAGTCCCATTGGTGTATTCTGGGCAGCCGATATTTATCTGGGACTGTGATTATTCAGTGCTTTATTGCCTCTTGGGTGTTTTATAAATGCATTGTTATAAGTCAGCATATTGGGGAAGAGACTGTTCTGCGAGAAATAAACCATACTGTTTCATGGGGGTACATGGATTTGACCATATTTTTCACAAATGAACAGCACAAATGAATTCATGTCTTCAGAGAAAACATTAGCACTAAGTTAAAGATGCCTGTAACTGGCATCAGTACAGAGGGGACATATTCTGGAAGTTACCCAGAACTGAGGTCATCTCTATATTTCTTGTTGTCTTTATGATAATTGCCATCACAATTTGTCAATATGCGTCAGGACCAAAGATGCTATCATAATAATAAAGCAATTAGATTAATAAGATCCCTGAGCTTCTAGGCAGCAATGGGCAGAGGATTCATGTTATGGAAATATTTGGGTAACGTTGACTCATTATGGCAGCCTCCTCTACAGAGAATAATGAAGATATGAGCTGTAGGAAATAACTTAGTCCAGTTTTTCCCACAACCTGAAACGCTCAGTTTCTGTTAGAATTAGGAGCCAGCTTCATTTATTGAAGCATGATTTACCTTGTACTTGAATTGCTGCCCAAAATAAAAAACCTACAAGATCAGGCATCCCACAGTGTGTTAAGGTGATGATGTTATCTGGCTTTTTCAAGGCACTGACTACTCCCTTGCTGGAGCAGAAGACTGGTAACTTGTGCCAAGGACTCGCCCCTGTGCAGTGCTGGGTATGCGCCTCAACCATCTTTGGTTCTAAATAGTTACAGGTTGCACACACAAATGTATAACATCAGACCCAACCTCTGTAAAAGACACAGAAAAAGAATTGCTATGTGATCACTAGGATGTGATCTTGTTCTTGGCAGTCTCCAGCAGGGGTTTCTGCAGGTCAGGCAAGCATGGGAGCCCTTGATCTTCTCAGGCCTCAATGCTTGAACTGGTCAAGTCCTGAGGGTGTCCCATAGAGCAGAGAGGAATTAATAGGAAAGTGTCTTCTCAGGATTTAACTTGGGTATTTACGTGGATATATTGCTGTGATGCTGACTGACAGACACAAGAGTTTGCCTTGTTTGTTCTTAAGTTTGAAGCCCCTGGCAGCATGGTGGTTGTACATAGTATATTGGCAGCAACTAATTATTTCACAGAGAGCTGGCCCAAGCAGAGCCTGTACCCACATCTCCAAAGTAAGGCCTCTCTCAGAATGGTTGTCTCCTAAAATGTGTTCTATCAACAGGGCTTCCCAAGAACCAGGTTTTCTAAAAAAAATGCTGAGCTTTCTATTCAGAAGGCCATAGGGGATAGGACCTAACATTCAGAATGAAGGCTTCTAAATTCAAATGGGGGCTTAGAAAAGCTAAATGTCACTGTCAGCATATCCTTAGCATATGAGGGCTTTTCTGTTTTTTTTTTTCTTACAATGCAGCCTCTGAGTTCAAAGTGCAAGAGGCATTGCTTCCTGTAAATGGCTTGTGATAAGGGCATACATCTATTTCGTTTAAATGACACTGCCTTTCTAGTGGCAGAAGACATTTTGTGGGAAAAGCAATTTTTAGGAACACTCAGTGTTACAGAGTTTCCTGGAAATATGCTTCAAATACACACTCAGGGTTGCAATCAAGCTGTTCTCAGACCACCTGCCCATCAAGGACATATTGTGATAGCTTCCTCATCATCTTTCTCCTCCTATCCAAAAAAAAACATGAGACAAACCCCAGCCCTTCTGCCTCCAAGGTTATTGTATAACATGCTTGATTTCTTCTGCTCCCTGTCAGCTGTACAGAAGTGTACATTCAGCCAGAGCCTACTGCCTTTCCTCACAAATTATGGAGGTATTTTATACAGTTAGAGAAGGGCTGTGAGACAGAGATGAGGCAACTTCCAGCCTAGGACTTCTGATGCCCTTCCCACCAGAAAGCTCTCCCACTGCTGAGGTTGATGCTGTTCCCTATAGAATCGTAGAATTGGCTGGGTTGGAAGGGACCTCAGAGATCATCAAGTCCAACCCTTGATCCACTACCGCTGCAGTTACCAGACCATGGCACTGAGTGCCACATCCAGTCTCTTTTTAAATATCTCCAGGGATGGAGAATCCACCACTTCCCCAGGCAGCCCATTCCAATGCTCGATCACCCTCTCCATAAAGAAATTCTTTCTAATGTCCAACCTAAACCTTCCCTGGCACAACTTGAGACCGTGCCCTCTTGTCTTGCTGAGGGTTGCCTGGGAAAAGAGACCAACCCCCACCTGGCTACACCCTCCTTTCAGGGAGTTGTAGAGAGTGATGAGGTCTCCTCTGAGCCTCCTCTTCTCCGGGCTGAACACCCCCAGCTCCCTCAGCCTCTCCTCATAGGATCTGTGCTCGTGTCCCTTCACCAGCCTGGTTGCCCTCCTTTGGACCTGCTCCAGGACCTCGATATCCTTCCTAAACTGAGGGGCCCAGAACTGGACACAGTACTCGAGGTGTGGCCTCACCAGCGCTGAGTACAGGGGCAGAATCACTTCCCTGGACCTGCTGGCCATGCTGTTATGGCGCTTATAGGCATCCTTGGTGTGGGTGTGAGGGATGCACTGGGCACACCTCTGTGGCAGATGCTACTGGCATTTGGCATTGCCTGGCTGCCTCTTTAGAGGACCTGTAACCTGCCTTTAGCTACCATTCCAAAGGAAAGTCTGAAGCACCACAGAGTAAATAGGCATGGACACAGAAGTTAATTTGCTACCAGCTCAAGCTGTAAGGATTACAGTCTGCTTCCACGGATGGTCCCCTGTACCTCTCCTGCAGGTATTGCTGCTAATCTCATCTGGGAAAGGTGACTCCAGCCACAGCCAGAGGCAGGAGAAAAAAAAGCTGCCAGCTCTTCCCCCCTACTGTAAAGAAGAGGAAGGAGGCTGAAGCTTATAATTTTGGAAAGGATTTTAAACCCAGGCCTCCAGCTCTCTGTTAGGAATGGCACAGTGCATGAATGGGATCTGAAATATCATTGTTTGTGCACTACAGGGAAAATGCCAATCCAGTGCTTTAGGATCCTCCCCCCTCCTTCAGTCAGTATCTATCAAAGGCTCAGCAACTGCAGGAATCAGTAGCCTAGAAAATAGCAGATCATTAAACCTCTGCTTGGTTTCAAAACCCTAGTGCCACCAGGGAATAGAGGGATTTTGTTTAAAAATGCCTTTAAAATATAAGTTGTCATCGACAGGGCCTGCTCAGCTTGGCACAGATAATTGCATGCTTCCACCCTGCTTTGCTGATGGGGCTGGTACCCACCACTGCTCTGGTCAGTGAGGCAAAAAGCTGAGTTAGGACAGCCACCTCACTCATCATCTCATCAGGAGGAGGAAGTGACAGCAGCTTGTCACAAGACTCATGTACCATAGCAGCAGCAGAAACAAAGCTTTCCTTTCAAATATATTTCATTGAAAGAAATGCTTTGCCTGCTAACTTGCAGGGTATGGGCCTAGGAGGCTGTGTGACCCCTATGAGGAGTCAGCTGAATAAGCCTGCCTCTGTGGCCACATATACACATTAGAAGTCTTCAATGGACTTAATTAAAATTACCTTTTTTTTTTTTTTTTTTTTTTCCAGAAAGGGGTGAATAATAGCAAACTAAGCTGGAAACACCCTTCTGCTAGGAACATGATTTCTGGAGTGTAGCATGACCATCTCTACTAATCTTTCCTAAAATTCAAAGAATTTAAAGCAGTTTTTGTCATGTACTACTAATAAATTGCAGTCTGTTGGGAACTTGTCTTGTTCATGTACCATGCATCCTGCTTAGCTTAAAGTCACTGTGTGGCATACTGGCAAAGCATATTTATGTTGTCCTTTGCTTTGGCTAAGGGATAGACTTCTGTTTACCAGTGCTCACAACTAATGAAATTAGCAGACCTATCACCTTGGCCAGGATGAAGGTTGTACCTGACACATTCTGCTTGCCAGACCTATTGCACATTGACAGTTTGCCTTGTGCGTGTGCTGATGACCTCTTCATCACCTGTGCCGTGGGTCCAAGGTGTACAGAACACAATGAGCTGATTCAGCATGTTCAGCAGCCTCTCTCCCCACGTTGTACAACACACATTTATCAGGAAACGGGTGTTGCACAACCAGGGGAGCGAGGCTGCGGAACATGGTAGCTCCGTAGATTGCCACTCTAAGTAGTGCAGCAATAAACAGCCAAAGCTGTCTCTACCACTAAAATTGGTAGAGTTGGCAGGCCTGAATTAGATCTTCAACTCTAAGGGTGGGTCTCCACATTTTCAATGGTGAGGCTGAAGCTCCACCCCTGTGACTCAGCCAGGAGCTTAGCAGAAGAAATATTTGTGCTGTCTGTTGCTAGATATTGCCATGTACTTCACTGTAGGTAACAGCTGTGCTTTTGGTACTCTGGGAGAAAGTTTGCATGTAGAGGCACTCACCATGAAGTGGATGATCCGCCGGGAAATCACATAGCTGATCTTCTTCCTCATGTTTTCTTTTGCCTTCCAGATGTTCACGCCCTGCATCCACACCCAGGAGGGAAGCTGAGCTGTTAGTAGGTCTGCTGCAGTGAGCTGCCTGTACTTTCTTTGCCTTCACCATGGGTGTAGCACATGTGGCAGGGAGAAGCATTTTGGCTGAAGGCAAGTCACAGCCTAACCGAGTCCTCCGGCTAGAATCTGTGAAGGACACAACAAAATACAGCTTTGAATAAACCAACAATTGTTCAACATACCTTCCTGTCTGTGTGAAAAAAGATTAAGTGTGGTCTAGATAATTTACCATTCAAACCACAGAATCACAGAATGTTATAGTTGGAAGAGACCTCCAAGATCATCTGGTCCAACACCGTCATCCAACTACTAAACTTTGTCCCTACGGATCAGGTCCAAACACCTTTTAAATGCCACCAGGGATGGTGACTCCACCACTGTCCTGGGCAGGCCATTCCAATGCCTGACAACCCCCTCAGTGAAAAAATGTTTCCTAACATCCAGCCTAAACCTCCCCTGGCACAGCTTCCATCCATTCCCTCTGATCCTATCACAGTTCACTAAGGAGAAGAGGCTGTTTCCCTCCTCACTCCAACATCCCTTGAGGTGGTTGAAGAGAGCTCTAAGGTCTTCTCTCAGCCTCCTCTTCTCCAGACTAAACACCCCCAGCTCCCTCAGCCACTCCTCACAGGACTTGTGCTCCAGGCCCTTAATGAGCTTTTGTTGCTCTTCTCTGGACATGCTCCAGCACTTCTCTGTCCCTCTTATACATGAGGTGCCCAGAATTGAACACAATACTCAAAATACAGTCTCACAGAGCTGAGTACAGAGGGATGATCACCTCCCTATTCCTGCTGGCCACTGAGTTCCTAATACAAGCCAGGATGCCATTGGCATTCTTGGCCACCTGTGCACACTGTTGACTCATATTAAGTCTACTGCCAACCAATACCCCCAGGTCCCTTTCCAACTTACTACTCTCTAACCACACTTTCCCAAATCCCCAACCATGGGGTTGTTGTGACCCAGGTGCAAGACCTGGAATTTGGCGTTGTTAAACCTCATACAATTAACCTTGGCCCATTGGTCTGACCTCTCTACGTCCTGCTGTAAGGCTTCCCTACCCTCCAGCAGATCAACACGGCCATCTAGTTTGGTGTCATCTGCAAATTTACTGGGGGTACACTCAATCCCCTCATCCAATTCATTAATGAAGATATTAAAGAGAACAGGCCCCAGCACTGAACCCTGGGGGACAGCACTAGTGACTGGTTGCCAGCCAGATTTAGATTTAATTCTATTCACTACTATTCTTTCAGCCTGACCATCCAGCCAATTTTTTATCCAATGCAGGGTATATTTATCCAAACCAAGTTCCATCAGTTTCTGAATAAGAATTCTGTGAGAGATGGTGTCAAAAACTTTACTGAAGTCCAGATAGACAATGTCCACAGCTCTTCCCTAATCCACTAGGAGAGTCATCTTGTTGTAGAAGGAGATCAGGTTAGCCAGACAGGACCTACCTTTTGTAAAACCGTGCTGACTGGGCCCGATCACCTGGTTGTAGTGAAATGAGGCAACCAGGTGCCACTAATTGCCAGGTAGTGGGCATGAGCTTGTGTTAAGCCCCACCTGTGCCTGATTAGGGTGGGCCCCTACTGCCCAGATGTAGCAAGACGAACCTCTTTTAGGGCATGACACTCCAAGGTCCAACCAGGTGTTCCAGCAGAAACTCACGAAGAGTGCTCTGAGTCTATTGCCCTCAGGGCTGACCAGCGTGGATCAGCGCTATTGCTCTGAAAGGGGCTAGCCTCCCCCCTGGCTTCCTCAGGAGTGAGCTTTATTGGCCCCCTAATCCTGCTCATGCACAATAGGGGCCCGCCCTAATCAGGCACAGGTGGGCTTAACACAAGCTCATGCCCACTACCTGGCAACTAGTGGCACCTGGTGGCCTCATTTCGCTACACCTGGTTATCTTGTATGTGCCATATGATGCTACTCAAGATCACCTGCTCCATAACCTTTCCTGGCACTAACAGGTCTATAGTTACCTGGCTCATCTTTTTGGCTCTTCTTGTAGATGGGTGTTACATTTGCCAGTTTCCAACCAACTGGGACATCCCCAATTTGCCAGGACTGTTGATAAATAATGGAGAGTGGCTTGGTGAGCACTTCTGCCAGCTCCTTTAGTGCCCTTGGGTGGATCACATCTGGTCCCATAGACTTGTGCACATCGATGCAGCACAACAGGGCACTGATCATTTCCTCCCGGACTATGAGGGCTTCAGTCTTGGCCCATCTTGGCCTTCCAGTTCAGGAAGCTGTGCCCTCAGGGAGCAATTGGCGTTGATGAAGACTGAGGCAAAATAAGCACTCAGCAGTTCATCCTTTTCCATGTCCTCAATCATCAGTTTCCCTCCCAGGTCAAGTAGAGCTCCCTAGCTCTTCTTTTGCTACTTCTGTTTTTTTAACATCTATTTTACTTCTTGTGCAGTATTTAGCATTGGCAAAGCACCTAACTTTTTAGACTTGTCAGGCTTTTATTTTCTGAATAAATAACAAGCTCCATTTGTAACCAGCCTTACAGCAATGATGATTATAACATCTGGAAACAAAGTGCCCAATTCTGCCCTCAGTAAAAGCCCATACAACAAGAATTTTAGAGGGCTGACGCTGACATGAAGAAAATGCAGTTACAAGAGCTCTGGAAATTAGGCAAAACCTCATGTCAACAAAGGATGATTGTTCAAATATTATCTTTTCAAATTATCCCCAATCCTTGGGTAAACTTCTAAACACAATTGCATTTGTTCAGCCATGCTGACCTTAAATATCCAGTGTGAGGTCCTCCTCTGTGTTTGAGACATATTGTGCAAATGGGACTCATGTCATTCCATTAGGATCAACAAGGTTTGAGTTTTCAGGTTAGAAAAGAGGTGAACAATATTTGTGGATAAAGAAGTGGTCTAGGGGTGGTCACTAGTATGGGTTTGGAGTTAAATGATTTGATCAAGAAGTCAGAGGATATCAGTATTTCTGTCAGTCCCCTCTCCCTAAACTAAGACTGGTTGCACTCCCTTGCTAGACACAAAGCTGCAAAAATGAATGTGACAGAATTGATGGTGCTTTTATCATATAATAATGAAGAATATTAGGCCACCTGAGAAGGGGCAGTGATTAAAGCTTTCTAAGAATCACACTGGAATTATAAATTGTGCAAGATTTTTCACGTCTTCACCATTTCTATAAAACTTTCTTCCCCAATTTTTTTCTCTGAGATGCTCACATACCCCTGTGGTGAGCAGAACTTACGTACAAGCATGGATAGATTAATTATAGACTGAATAAAAGAAAAGAGAGAGAAAATGGAAGACTGTCCTAGACAAATGGGAAAATACCAGTGTCTCTGTGCTCTGGTGAAAAGGAGAGGGAGTAGCTCTTATCTGAGATCAAAGAAGTAAACTAGAGTGGCATAAACCTTAAAGGAAAAATCAAGGAAGTTTTCTGAAGGATAAGATTGAAGGTGAATGACACTGAGTTTAAAGTGCATACCTGAGAAACAAGAGCCCCAAGGTCTAGTCCTGTTTGCATTGTGACCTTCTCTGGTACTTGTCCTGACCAAGCAGGTTAAGTGAAGTGGAAGATCTTTAAGGCAACCAATATTTTGCTGTGGCTTTGAAAAAATTCTTGTGACTTTGAAAAAATGCTACAAATTGGATTGGGGCAAGATTTCCTTTGGGGAATGCATACAAAAAATGACTTTGACTCAAAATGGCCTTTTTGGCTTGACTCAGCTGTGTAGAAAAGGATGGAAAACAACATGTGATACAGCAAGATTTCCTTTTGGAAGCAGCAGGTTATTTCAGATGGTCTAAGTTCCATTTAAGGCTTTTTCTGCAATCACTGGAGAGAGACAGACCTGTTGCAGGCATAAGGCTTATGGTTTTACAGTCTTACTAAGCCTGCAAACAGGGAAAAGTCTGTCACTGAGAAATGCCAGCAGCTTTTTATTGTGTTGTTTTCCTCTTGCTTCTGTAACTCTTTTTTTTTTTTTTTTTTTGTTTTTTTGTTTTTTTGTTTTTTTGTTTTTTTGTTTTTGTTTGTTTTTTCTTTTTGTTTGGTGGATCATTTTCCCTTGTAATAGGTGGGGTGATCTGGGAATGTTAGCCAGGTGGTATCTGTTCAGTTATATTCCTTCATCTGTTGCCTCTTTTGCAATATTTCTGGGTGGAGTGTTGCTAAGGAGGATGTAAACAATCATCATATTGACATTTGTGTGTGAAACGACAGTTGTATCTCTATTAATTTGCATGTCTTTAACATAATGGAGCAAAATACAGGCAGAATGACAAAATTACAGTATATGTTACCACTTTTACTATTAATTTCCCAGGTGTAACATCCTCATCTCAAGCTCTTCTTGATTTGATAAAGAACCTCCTTTTGATGGAGCCTTACTGGCAGAAACCAGGGGAGTAATGAACAATTACTTGAGATGAACTTTCAAGTACATTGAAAGCAAGATCCTGGGGATTTCAGAAGGAGGGTTTCTTCTGAATTAGGCCTGCAAGTCTTTTCTGTTTAAAATGAAGGAGCTGGCACTAGAGAAGGGATCAACACTTGCTGGGTGTTTGTGTCCCTTGCAAAGGCCATGGCTATCCTTTCAAAGCACTGTGAAAAACAGAGAGGAAAAGCATAGACTGAATACTAAAATGTCTTCTTGTTCACTATTCCTGTCTTAACTTGTTAAGAGTTTTTCAAAAATTTTGGTAGACTTCAGATCAAGAGCTGCAGTTCCCAGTCATCTAGTAGTTGTGTTTGTGCAGTAAACTCACAAATGGCTGATACCAAACCTGGGAAGTTGCACACTCCTCAGAAGACTGCACACTGCGTATTCCAAGTCCCACTGGAATTACAACCACAAAAAAACCCCCCAAATTCTGTGAATTTAGGAGTCAGACCCAGAGATACTCTTCTACATGGTCAAGTCCTACCCCAGCTCTCAATGAGAGACTGGCACTGTGCATCACAACATCTTTGTCAAGGGATCATGGAACAATTTGGGTTAGAAGCAACTTCTAGAAGTCATCTGGTTCAACACCCCAGGGTTTTCCTGGGAAAGTACTGCAGGGTGAGCTTTGTCTGTGTGACTCATTTCTGATATTCTGGGTATTCTGGTTTTCTTGTTCTACCCATCTCTTGGGCTCTTAATGGTTAGTATTAGATTTCAAGACAAGTACCTAGCCTCTTGGTACCAAGACAATTTTTTTCCTGGGTATTTAAGTTATAATAGCCTCAAGAACATGTGTTGCCAGTTCTTGGTCTTGTATGGATCTTAGCTTGGCTCAGATACATACCACATGGTATGTAGGAAGTGTTCTTAAAATCCATAGTAAGATATAACTCAGCCCTGACCTGCAGTATTTCCTCCTTTGCTGCTGCTGAACTGTTCTGGGAAGGCTGCTGGATTTTTGTCCCATCCTGGAATATTCAACAAGTTCCCTAAGCTCCTTTTTGTTCCCTGACCTTGGCCAGCACTGAGCCAAATTAGATACGGCTGACTATTTACACAACTTGTTTAATGCCAGTGTTATATGGCATGAAGTTGAACGACTTTGATGAAATATAGCAAGTATCCCAAGATGATCAGCATAGGGTACTGCATGTCTGAAATAACCTTATCTGCAAAAATTGGTAATTCTGCTGGGAAAGAAAAGGGTAATAAGCTTTAGTGTCAGTAAAAAAGAAAGAGTGAAAAAGTTTCATAAGTTTCATTTTCATTCCCTGTTTTTAAACATCCTTGGTTAACTGCAAAAGTAATGTACAAACATTCCATAATATCTCTACAACTTTCCTGTGTCCCCAGCTCCAGTTAAGTGAATGTTCATGTGTCTATACTATTTTCATTAGTTAACACTTTATATTTCCTTAAATAAATTAAACCAACCTTGTTTTCTAGCAGAGGAGAGAAGAGTTACTGTACTCTCTCGCTACAACTGCAGTCTCTTGATGAAGCGAAGTCAAAGACAAGTCCTGATTGTTCTGCTTGCATTGCTTTCAAGATGAAAAACAGACTCTGCTCTCAGGTGGAGCAATTTGGGATGAAACAGAACTGGTGGGGTAGTAATGGGATCCCAGGAACCCACCACGTCCTGGATACAGATTTGTTGGAGCTTGAGCTTGGACGTGCACGTTTAGCCCAGGCATGCAGTGAAATGGTTTCAACATATTGATCGTGAAACAGACTTAATATAAAAGGGTCCTGTCTCTGCCATGCTTCTTTGTTCCCAGAGAAGAGTCTCATGTTGTTAAAATGCAGTTCTGTGGTCCATGAGAATTGACTCAATTTTCAGTAGTGCTATCTATTTCAGTTTGGATCCAGTGGCACACAGTGACTGCATTGGGCAGTTCTCTGGAAGGACTTTCAGCTCACAAAGCTCACTCCCACAGAGCTCACACCAGCATTTTTCTTCCCTTGGCAACCTGTCACCTGGGCTCCTTTGGCACCCTAACCCCTGGATGCTCGCAAGCGTCCTAAATTGTCCACCCATAAAAGCATTGTCCACCCCTAAAAACTTCAAAGATTTCATTTGTCTCAGGACCATATTTAAAACCTCTGCTGGGGCTGCTGTTGTTCAGGTCCAGCCTGCACTGGCAGATTTAGGAAATCTCTAAATGCTGCAGTCCTTCCAAAGTAGCAGTGGTGAAACAGCAAAGTGACACTAGCTGTGGCCTTCAGCAACCTCATCTGTCTTTAAAGGTGTCATTTCTTTGAGCAGCAGGCTGGACTTGCAGATGATCACCCAGCTTCAGTTATCCTAAATCCTATTTTCACAGTTATCCTGTGAAAATTCAGCTGCAAGCTATCCCAAAACACAGGTTTCTGTGGAAAGCTGCAGATAGAGGCACAAAGGCAGAGGTTGTCTCCCCAGCCCCAGGGCTTGAAGCTGCCATGGCTGTGAGATGTGTTGTGTGCTGGATCTGCCCCATGTCAGGGGAAAAGCTCTATAGAGAGACAATGTGATGTTTACCCTGTGTCTGAGGTGAACAGCAAAGTGAAAATCTTGTGCAAAGAGTGATTGAGGGGCAGTGTTAATGGGACCTGGGCTCAAGCCCAACTGGTCACTAATGTTACACTCGTGGGTGTAGAGTTCACTTGCCTCAGTTTAAGTCTTGTTTGCTTTCCAGCCCAGGCCAGTATTGAGTTTGGAGATAAAAGTGCAGAAATTATGCAAATGATTGCCAGGATTTTGGGAAAAGTGTCTCTTACTACTGTATGGTTCATCCAGTTTCCAGGGAAATGGGGACCTGATCCATGAAAAGAACGTAGAGTGTTACAAAAAATAAAGTGTAGCATTAAGCTTTGTTGAAAGCAGTTGAGAGAGGTGGGTGAAAATTTTCACTCAGAACTACAGGTCACTTTTCAGTTGGGTGGATGTGTTTGAATACATAAACCATCTCCTTTTCATGGAAGAAGTAGATTGAAAAAGAAGACCTATCAAATCCAGAAAATGTTTGGCATTGGTCTTTGTTTAAGCAAAAAAAAAGGCAATTTCTGTGAGGGTAAAAGTTCACTCAAAGCCCAAAATGACTAAACTGAGAAGTCAAAAAAGGCTAATGCACTTACTGGTTTGCTACAATCAAATTTACCCTACTTTTCCACTAGCTAGTTTTATTTAGCTCATGAAAGGACCTAGTGTCCCTGGTGATAAGGAGAAACGATTAAACACAAATGCTTAAATGCTTTGTCTGTTTTGGTTTTTGTTGGGTTTTGGGCTTCTTTTTGTTTTGGTTTTCTTTGGTTCCAGAAATTGAGTTCCAACACTTCTTAGCTACTTTTACCCTCACAGACCATTTCTTCTGCTTGAGGATGAGTGATGGGATTTATCAGAAAATATTACTGGTATGAAATTTGTCTGTAATTCCAGTCAACACTCAGCTCTTGATATAAGTGAAACTTTACCAACTTCACTGAGTTGCAGCACTTTCAGACTAAATTCCTGAGTTTGAATACCCATCCTTCCTTCTGAAAGGTGATGATTTTAGTTTATTTATTTTTTAAATAACAAGAGTATCATTATATAAAGGGAAGGACACCAGTATGTTGTATTTGCTTAAAATAAGCACTTCTCACTGCTCCTGAAGAGAGCTACCAGCAATAACTCTTCAGGCTGCAATAACACTGGGGCTTCATAATGTATAAAACCCACCAAAGGTACTCTGAGCCTAAAAGGGAATTACTTAAAAACGATTATTTCTGTATATACAATTAATGATTTGTAACTGATTAGGGAAATTCCAGATTCCTACAAAAGCTAAAGAATAAAAATCCAACATAATCAAACAAGATAGCTTTATGGGTTAAAAAGAAAGGAGCATTTTCATTAAGAATTTTAAGTGGTACTTACCACAGGCCAGTGGTGACCCAGCTTTTACAGCCGGTGGTCTCTCAGCATAGTTACTTCTGTTCCTGGTTCCACTGCTTAGGGTGGTGTTGACAGAAGGTTTCTTTAGGATCTCCTCAATGGAGAAGGGCAGGCTGGGCTTCCCCTGGCTGACACACTCCTGAGAATCCATCATCTTCCTGCCAAAGAAGCCACAGGGCAGAGAATCCTCTCCTGCTCTCCTGGCTCTCGGTGGTCCCCAAGAAACATCCAGCTGGGAAGGTGCACGTCCCTCCCCACCTGTGCTGGGACAACCTGCAGGAGGTCCAGGAGGAGAAAAAAAGGCAACTCACTGATGAGTACACGTGTCTGCTCCTTTACACTGATCACAGCTTGGGACCAAGACCTGAGTGCCCAGGTGTGGGGAGGATGGCATTTGAAGTGATGGTGAAAAATCACGCCACCCGCTGCTGAACATCCCCCAGCCGACGCAGGTCTACAGAGCTCTGAACAACCCAGTGGCCATCCCAGGAGGAGGTGTGTTCCTTGCAGACCCAGGCAAAAAGCTCCCTGGCAAGGGTTGCTTGCTGGTAAATCCTGGTTTTGGGGCAGTTTTCCTCCTTTTCTGCTTTCAAGCCGAAATCTGTGACAAGCCCACTGGAGCTATACTATTATGGAGTTAAGAAGATAATCAGCAGAACAAATACTTGTCCCTTGTGACATTTACTATCAAGAGAGACACCTTGTAAACTTCTCATAAAATAGCACATGGAAACCTCCCTCACCAGAAATTCCCTGGTTATCCTTCAGCCATCCCCCCAGGCACCATCTTAGCTTCAGGTTCTCTTTTCTTCTACTTTGAAAACTCTTTGAACTTTCCAAACAGGTGCTTTTCAACATCATCCCATCTTATCAGTCACAAGAGAAAAAGAGATGCCCCTTGAAACATGTTTAGTAATAGTAATTAGTTCCCTCTGCCCCCCACCTGTGGTCCTAAAGATAAAACATTATTTTCTTTTTCTCCTAAGCTATGAGGCAAGATTGATAATCACCACCAGCCGTCTGTGCCTCCCAGTCAGGCGTCCACTGCAGGAGGAGAGGATTTCCTGGATAATGCAGATGAATGCCAGTGATACCTCTCCTGAGTCACTTCTATCTTCTCGTTAATTTTTATTTTGGGAAGAATGTGTGATTAGATACACTGCCATTCCTTTCCTCTCCCTGCCCCCACTGGCATTTCTTGCTGCCTTCTGGGTTTGCCCCTCACCTTTTCAATTGCTATGGTTGTGTCTCCCTCTCCTGCTGGTTCTCCTCAGTGCCTTCCTTATCAGGCTCTTATAATTGTATTGGCAGACCCTGGCTTATTTGTCCAATGAACTGACAATTCTTGAGCTGATATCCCATCATATGACCTCTTCATGGAGCGGAGACCAAAATTACTGTGTAACCAGGGGGTAATAAACCACACCTGATAAGATGAAAGGCTTTCGGCTTTTTCCAGGTTAGAGATACTGGAAAAGCAAAAGGGTGCTGGGGAAAAGAACAATGAAAGAGGTAAAAAATTGTACAGCAAATTACGATGAAGGACATTTAATTAGCTGATTCTATTAATCAAGCTTTTCCCCAAGTGGAAAGGTAGACAAGTGAGAGTCTTTCACACTCATGAAGTGCATGGAGTAGAGCATTGGAAGTGCTCTCCTTTGTTCCCTCTGTATCCCTCTGCCCCGTGGCTCAATGGAGCTGTTTGTGTAAAGGAGGATCTTGCACCTTCCTGGTTGTGTGATGAGGTGGCAGATGTCGTGTAGGTGAAAAAAAAAGTCTTGCAATCCCCTCTGTAAGCAGAGGACAACTTGACATTTCAACCAATGCACACAGAGAGATTCTCCTCTCGTCAAGCCACTGTCTCCTTTTTGTAATTCTGGTGGTGCACTAAGAGTAAGATGTCTTCCCCTTCTCTGCTTAGGCAGAATGAGACAGTGAGTAGTTTATAGGCTGAGGAGAGGTGAGTATGTCATCTGTGTGCAGAGGGAAGGCAAAAAAAAAATGCTCGGAATATACATCCCAGATGAAAACTGCCTAGTTAATAAAAAGGCTCCCCTTTTTCCCTTGTGATTCCTGATTCAAAAAACTATGAAAAAACAGGAGAAACCTGGTACATTCCCTCACATTCCTTACTCAGCTTACCAAAGACACTAAAAAATGGGCCACTTCTTGCTTTTTCTGACTTCCTATAGAATAATGGCTTCAAATCTTGCTCACTTCCCAGATGTCATGAGTTGAATGTCCTTGGCCCAGCCTCCAGTGTATTAATTTACTACACACAACAGTGTCTGGACTCTCTGATGTTTACTGTGCTACCTTTTATCTGGAAGCTTTCAGGCACAAGGCAACCAGCTCCAGGGACCAGGAGACTCAAATTTTTAAGCCTTCCCTGTTGCTGCTGATTTTTCCAAAGGCTCTGTGTAGGTGCAGGAGAGAAGACTGTGGATACATCTGCTTCATCTGCCAAGTGAAACCCAAGAAAGAACACATTTTCCTTTGCTGTGGAAAGTTTTGACTTTGGTTGTTATTAAAACCTCCTCGTGCTCAAGGGGCTAAATTCTTGCTGCAGGGGGAAGAGGAGGAGGATTTTATGGAAAAGTCTGACAGGTCCAAACGCTCCTTAAGACAGGACAGGTATCTTTGGAGGTCACTGGCTGAGTACACTAGCGTAGAGACTTCAGGGAAAAAAATAAACCTCCTATCCTTCCTCTTTGTTCTGGTTCCATCTGTTTCTGGGTTAAATACAGACTGGTTTGAATGGAACAAACATAATCTTCTGGCAGTTACATCTCTGTGGATGCTCGCATCAGCTCCCAGAGAAACCCACGTGCCTCTGCATCAAAAAATTTCCTTAACCAAGAAAGCTGAGACAGGCACACTCAAAGTTTTCATCCTGGTGAATCTCCTTTAGTCAACCAGCACACTGGCACTTTGTATGAAGAGAAACCAGAGTATCTCCACTGTCAGAGAATTTGCACTGCTTGTCTCCACTGCCACCAGCTCACTCAGGGTGAGCACCTGCTGGGACAACGCTGTAGTCCCATGTCACAAAATCAAACCCTGCATGTTTGCAAAAGTATTCTGCCTTAGTTTGCAACTTTAAACCTCCTTGTAACTCACAGGGACAAGCTGATTTTCTGTGTGTGTTTAAATGAGATGTGCAGATGCAAATTTACAACTTGAAAGCTTTCTTGTGAAGGCTTTACTTTTGTTCTGCCTTGTTGTATTGTTATTTTTGTGAAAACTGAAGGCAATGCCAACAGAAAAATGTAATTTTGTTCTTCTAGTAGGAAAAACACAGCAAGCACTAAAGTAAGAAATAGAATGAATAAGTGGCAACTCTTGAAAGAGGATTAGAAAGCAGCAGTGTAATGATGCATAATTCCCGTATTTTGCATACATAAGTTTCTTCTGAAAAAAAATGCAGATTTCTTGTCAAAACCATTAAGTGATACCAAAAGAACTGAATATTCTAATATATTTTGTAATACAAAAATTAAAATATATTTATAAATACTATTTCTTTAACTAAAAAAATTAAATACTTTCTTTGGAATGACTGCTGGCTTGGAATGCCTTTGCTTTGTATTATGTTAAAATAAAGATGAGTGGCAAAAAATAGAAGCTTGAAATGCAAATGAAGATTTTGCAAATTAAAATAGTTCAGTTGACCCTCTTTTTGAAATGACTGAGCTGCTGCAATGTAACAAATTATTTATGTTCAAAACAAGAAATTATTTACTTTTAAATTACCAAGAAATGAAGTTATTTTTCTGCCAACTTCTAATATGATGAGTTTTGTAGAGAAGCTTCATATATTTTTTACATTTCTGCTTGACCTGGAAATGAAGATGACTATCATTTGTTGTAATTATTATGCTACCTGTCTAATTTAGTTTATAAATTCCTTGAGGCAGGAAACACATCTTCCCCTAGGGATGCTGAGCTCTGAAAACCACTCCTGAGACTGAAAAGGCAGCTGTCTAGAACAAAATTATGCTATGTTGATTTTCTCTACTTGCCCTGCCTGTGTCAGACAGCTCTAGAGGTCCACAAAGTCTGTGAGGATCTTAAAAATATGATGTACTTTTGAGAAAGTGAAAAATCCTGGAGATGCGTAACTGAAATCAACTTGGAATCAGTACCTTTTTTTTTATTTTTTTTTTTTTTTCCTATATTGCCTGTCTAGGCAGAGAAGAAGAAACTCTATTTATGCAGTCAGTCGGAAGCCACATTGGATTCTTCCTCTGGATAACTGGATTCTTCCTCTAGATAAAGATGATAATGGGATCGTATTCCACCCAGTGCCTCTGAAGCTCTCCTTTAAGCTCCCACTTTCTCCTTCAAGCTCCCACTTTTCTCTCAGACTGGGGGTCAGAGCTGTCTGGTGTTTATGCACGGCATGGATGCTGCCACTTATAAAACCTCAGGCTCTGAGGGCTTGGGCTCAGCCAGGTGTTCAGATCAGGTCTGTGAGCTCAGTCAGGCAGGGGAAGTGGTGCACAGGTGCCCTGCCAGCTGACAGCAACAGTGCAGCTGCAAATTGCCACATCACCCCCGGAGTCTCATGCCCTTGTAGGTTGTCTTCCATCCTTCACACCTTACTGGGCTCTGAACACATCCCCAGTGACTGCTGCTCTGATCTCAAAGTTCAACAGCTGTCAAATGTACTGGCAGGAAAGACCATGAAGCCTGCCTTCTGGAGTCCTTTTAACCTCAGATTTATTAGCCCTGTTGTCTCTGTAGGTTTCTCACAAGCTTATATATTAGAAATATTAATAAAAGGACACCGAAGGTTTAAACTGATAACATTTTTTTTTTTAATGGTACAATTATTATAAATTGACATTTAAAATGGCATCATAATCCCTCAAGGTGAGATGGACTCAGAAAATTATTCTCCTAGGCCAAAAATAATAACAACAGCAGCTGCAGGAGTGCAAGAGAAGAAACAGAACAAAAGAAACAGTTAGAGTCCAGGTCACTTATTAGATAGTTTGCAGGTGGCTTTTAGCAGCTTCATTCCTGTTTAATCCATTCTCCTGTTTAATTTCTTCACCCAGCTAGGCCCCTTGAGCCCTTTATAGATCTTTTTTCCATAAAAAGTCTGAAGTTAATCTATGCTGGAGAGTCTGGCTCTCAGTTTGTGAGTGGAGCTGGAGTTGTTATAGGTGGGAAGGGCTGAGGAGATCAAAGGTTGTCCTTTTCATAGCAGTGCAGGACTCTGAGCAGCAATTGCCATGGAAAACTGTCAAGTATGGCTATAAACTGGCTTGATCTGTCTGCTGTTGGGTGACAGAAAGTTAAAATACAGAAGGAATGTGCTTAATTTAGCCCATGTTGCAAACATGGAGTAGAACAGAAATTCTCTCCCACCTACTGCAGCAGGCTACATGTACAGAAATAATAGAAATTCCCAGAAAAAGGGAAAAAGGGAAAAAGGGAAGGGAAAGAAAGGAAAAGGAAAGGAAAGAAAGTAAAGGAAAGGAAAGGAAAGGAAAGGAAAGGAAAGGAAAGGAAAGGAAAGAAAGGAAAGGAAAGGAAAGAAAGAAAGAAA
The DNA here is from genome assembly GCF_036169615.1 of Heliangelus exortis. NCBI lineage: Eukaryota > Metazoa > Chordata > Aves > Apodiformes > Trochilidae > Heliangelus > Heliangelus exortis. The sequence goes on along the minus strand of NC_092422.1, from coordinate 144,020,640 downwards.
AAAGGAAAGAAGGAAAGGAAAGGAAAGGAAAGGAAAGGAAAGGAAAGAAAGGAAAGGAAAGGAAAGGAAAGGAAAGGAAAGGAAAGGAAAGGAAAGGAAAGGAAAGGAAAGGAAAGGAAAGGAAAGGGAAAGGAAGAGGAAAGGAAAGGAAAGGAAAGGAAAGGAAAGGCTCCACGAATCAAGTAACAGGGTAAAACAGAAAGTCCATGACCTATAACTCATTATTTCAATATTTGTTGCTGTTTGGTAGTGAATAAATGTCCACGAAATGATGCACGAAAATAAACTTCTCATGTCCCAAAACCGTTCTTCATCAGATGTGGAAGAGGCACTGAATCCTCCCGTGAATCACTAGTGCTCTGCTCTTGGATTTTGGAGTAGCTGCAATTAAAGAATAAGTCCTTCACAGCATTTTGTATTATGAGATGCCCATCTGAAGGCAGCAAGCTGTCTCTTTCGCAAAGGGGAGGAGGCTGCCACTTCCAAATGGGCAATTCAAACTATCCTCAGTTAAATGCTTGAGAGAGGTCCTCATAACTTTCACCAGGAGGCACTTATCTCTCAATTTTTAAGAGAGTCTCAAGAGCTAGTTTAGATGAATTAACTAAAAGTTAAGTGCCTAGACTACTCTAATATCTTACCCCCACCCTTCCATTAGGCCATGCAGTGCACAGATTGAGAGTGTGAGGCTGAGCTTTTCTGTCTCCCGTGTTCTTAACCACATGTACACCAGACTGGTTTGTTTTGGTAGCAAGATGTGGTTATATGAGAAAAAGCACACATTGAATAAAGTGAACCTAGCAGTAGGCAGTGAGGTTATTAAGGTGACCATAAATGTCTTGGCTGTGTGAGAAATGTTTGTGCTATACTAATGGGGTGCAGTGGGCAGCTACTGTCTCTCCTGAGAAGAGATGCTAGATACAGTTTTATGGGCAGTACACTTCTCATGCTGGAAGTTCTTCAGGATTTCAAGAGGTGTGCCTACACTAAATCAGGAAGAGAAGACAGACTCTCAGGACTCAAAAAAAATCCAATGAAACTAAACAAACCAAACCAAAAGCCAAAAAAAAATCCCTAACTTTTTTCAGTAAAAATGTTTTCTCTTGCTATTAAAATTTCAATTAATTTTTTACCACCATTAATATATTGTTAAATAAGGACAAACATGGAAAAGCAACTTTTCAAAACCTACTTGAACACCATGTTTTAAGAATTTAAAGAATTTTCATTTTCATCATTATTTTTAAAAATAATAGAGAATTCAAACAATACCACCCTGGCAGTGTATTGCCCTGTGTGAGCAGAGAAAATGCACGTGTTTGCTGCTGACCCAGTTTGCTGGTCTCTTAAATGAAACTGGAAAATCATCTGTTTGCCAAAAAAAAATTCAGGAAAAGTTTTATTAGGCATGCTTTTCCTGAGGCTGCCATCTGTCTTGATTAACAGGAGGCATAGTTAACTACCTAGTGATATTTTATAGTTAAGCCCACTTTTTTCAGAGGTTTTTACTCTATTTCCATAGCTATTTTCTGAAATTCAGCAGTCCCATCCAGTCTGTGAGGTATCCTGGAAAAGAAGTTATCACATGGATAATTCATTAAGAAGAATAAAGAAAGTGTATTTTGCATATATAACAGGGCTTTCATTTGGTGGAATGTTTGTTAACCTCACCTTTCTCTAAAAGTCCTTTGATTTCCACAGGAAAAAGGCATTACCATGTCACAAAGTTCTAAAGTGTCTCTGACACCCTGCATGGATTTGAATCAATCAACACCTTTCTTGTGACAGACTTTGCAAGCTGTATTGTGAAACTCTGCTTTAGTTACCAGTAATTAATTCAACTTCCAGGCTGATAGAGCCAATGGGGTGGGCACTGCTTGAATCATTCTGGCTTCTCAAAGCCAAGCAGGAGAGGGCAGGATGTCCTGTGGGACAACACAGGCAATAGCCCAGGTGGGGAAGAAGAAATTTCCTTACATTTTTGCCTTACACTTTAACTCGAGTTGTTGCCATGGTGATGTCACAGAATGTGAAATCCTGCTCTTATCCATTTGATTGCCATGGGAAGAGTTTCCTGCAGTTACTTGACACAGTAAACGCCATGATTTACAAGCCAAGAACCACCTTGATTTTTTTGCACATGTGGACTTAAGAATTACAGAAATAGAATTGAATAATAGAGTCATAGAATCGAGTAGTAGAATCATAGAATCATTTGGGTTGGAAAAGTCCTTTAAGATCATCATATCCAATGTTAACCAAGCACTGTCAAGTCCAGAATAGAATAGCATAGGATAGCAAAGCATAGAAAAAATGAAACAGCTAGGCTAGGCTAGGCTAGGCTAGGCTAGAGGAGAGGAGTGGAAAGAAGAGGAGCGGAGAGGAGAGGAGAGGAGAATAGAAAAGAATAGGTTAGGATAGGATAGGATAGAATAGAATAGGATAGAATATGATTTCAGTTGGAAGGGATTTACAATGATGTCTAATTCAACTGCCTGACCAATTCATGGCTGACCAAGTTAAAGCACGTGATTAAGGGCATTGTCCAAGTGCCTCTTAAGCACTGACACAGGGATGGGACACTGACCCTAAAAAGACAGTTCCTCTGTTTGACCACCCTGTTGGTAAAGAAATGTTTCTGATGTCTGGTCTAAACCTCCCCTGGTGCAGCTTTGAACTATTCCCATGCCTCTGATCATGGGATTCTAGGGAGGGATCAGCACCTCTCTCTCCACTTCCCCTCCTCAGGAAGCTGGAGAAAGCATACAATATCTATAAAGAAAGCAGTAAATTAAAATCAACTGAAGGCTAGTCCCTAAAGCCCTTTTTATCAGGTGACATTCTAGAGAGCACAGAGAAGCTGAGAGTTATCTTCTTTAAACTTCAGAATTCCCAGCACCTAAATATGCAGTTTTAATTAAGTTAAGAATGGAAAAGTGACAATCATTCATGTTTTTTTTCTAGTAGAATACCCCTATTCCACAAAGTGCAGGGAATGAACTGATTGTGATCCAGGCCCTGCTGGGACAAATGGTCTCTTTCCTGACAAGACTTTAGGTCTTATTTCAGAATGAGCTGGGAGCTGGGGTGGTTTTATTTATTTAATATTTATTATTATTTATTTATTATTGAATTTCTGTGTAGGTCCTGAACAGGAATGACAGGAGGTCCCAAAGATGTACCCTCAGAGCTATACAAGAGGAGAACAAACTGGTGTCAGAGGCGTGAGAACAGGAGACAAAGAAGTCTTGGTTGCAGGAAAATATACTGGGCAGGAGCAAGCTATGTCAGCAGAGCAGACTTGGAGATATTATCCTTACAACCTGTCCTGTCAACATGTCACCTTTATCATCAGTGCTAATGTTTAGGTCAAACTCCATCAAGAGAGAGGAAAAGAGATTGCACTTTGGGGGTTCACTAGTTTTACTTATTCTTGTAAGCAAATGGGGAAAGTGTAACTTCCATATTTAGATAATGCATCAAAATTTCAACCTCTGCTGTTGACAGTTGTGTCAGGCTGGCCAGATGGCAGAACAAGTAAACAGCCCACTGAGACCCTTCAAAATCTTGGGAGATATTTGTGCACTGACTAGAGAAGGAAAAATATAACCTGTTGGCACACCAAGTAGACTCTCATCCACTTACTGAGGAGATACGAGCCTCTCTCACCTGACATTGCTCTCCCTTTCTGAGCCAGTCCTCTTCCTTCCCTCCATTTCATTATCATTGCAACTTTTCCCATCCTCTCTCTGGGGATCCTGAGAAAATGATGAAATGCACAATATTCCTAGTCTTTCAGCATTTTGTTTTTGTTTAATGGGCTCCAGCGGGACCCCCTATTAACCCACCCTAGAAAGAATTTTTTTATTGTTGTTATCGTTGCTGCTGTTGTTGTTTGCCCTCTTCTGCCTGAAGCAGAATTATGTGCCTTATGCTCTTCTTTGCTTCTGGACTTCCCTGTGATGTCCCACAGGGGCCCATTAAAAGCTTATTTGCCGCAGCCCTCCAGAGAAAGACCAAGTGCTGAAGTGACAGAGGCAAGGGAAGAGAGATGCTCTTGTGGCTCATAGAATTACAGTCTGTGGAGGGGAGAAGCAAGGCACTATTAGGGTTTGGATAAGGGCAGGACATCTTCAAAACTACATAGGTGCATGGGGGTCTGCTGGGGGCTTGAGTGGCATACAGAAAAAAATTATCTGATCTCAGGGCAGAAGTATGGTTTGGGTGGTTTTCTTTCTTAAGCTGCTCTCTAAATGGTGGTATTTCCACTTATACAGTGGCATGAGAACTCAGACTTCAGAGAAATGGACACTTACAACCTTCATCTGACTGCAGGGTCTTTTTCTGGGCTGGCATACAAACTACATACACACCTGAGCCAAAGCTTAGCTCTAGCTGATAAAGCTGCCTACACCTTTTGGGCAGAAAGGCAATAGTATGGTTCTCCTGCGTGACACCTGACGTTGCTGCTTTCATGCGTTTAAATATATTTCCTGCAAGAAGACATCCTATATTTTTATAACCACAGACATTTTAAGCATATTTCTGTATTTTCACATTTTTTTGATGCGATGCTGCCACAGGCTATTAAAATTGTTTCGCCTCTATAGTAGTGGGTTTTTTTCTGTCTTCCCCTGTAGTTTGTGGTAGGAAAGAAGCCCTGCTGTAGTTGTGTGCCAACCTGGCCCCTCTTCAAGTTCACAGTCTGCTTTTCATCCAAAAAATTACGTACCAGAAAGTCCGTCTAAAGTACATTATTAGCTGAGGTTGCAAAGTCAACTACTGAAAATCTAAGGCACTGCCAGACTTGAGATTGCTTCTGCTCATACATTAAGAGACAGTGGAGTTAAGACATACTAAAAGCTTTTGCAGATGATCAGAAGCTTGCAAAAAGTGGGAGGATCTCAGGCAGGACTGATGAATTACTTGAAAAGTGACTTATTTGCACAAACTCTTTCTCAATCGTGGCTCTCCAACCCCCTTCCCTCTGCTGATTTTGGTCCATTGTTTCTGTCTTTCTCAACTCCCAGGTGGTATTAAACCAGCCATGGCAGTGCCAAATACCATGGCACCCTGCTGGAGTCAGGGAAAGAGGAGGAGGCAGATGAGGACTGCCTCAGGACAGATGAGGACTGGTTCAGACAACCTCTGAGAGATATGAAAGGCCATTTTTTTTAAGCCCAGAAGGGAAGAGAGGGGTTTTTGAGGCTAATACTTCTATTCAGGAGCTGCTGGGTAGATATCTCCTTTCTGCCTCTTGTTCCTGGCTCATTCAGCCTCCTCTGGTCGTGAGCTCTCAGTCACTGCTGGCAAGGTATTGAAAAAGGGCTACAAAGCAGTGCTGTTTTCTGATGCAGCAAATGTTTCCATGGCCCATCCTGAGGAGAAAACAAAAATTCACACCACCAGCCACCTCCACAGAGGGCACAGTGGCTGAGCTGTGCATGGCCAAAGCCCCATTGCACAGCCCAAGTCAAGGGTGGGTGGAGGTTTTAGGGGCAGCTGCTGCAGGGTCCCTCCTTGCCCCTCACCTCTGATAGCCTACCAAGGCAGTGAGTTTCCTTTCTGGCTGAAAATTGAAGCCTATTTTTAGTGTAGGTTGCCAAAAACAAAGCTAATTGGCAAAGATGTTCCATTTAGTTTTACTATTATGGGAATAAGTTATGAAAAATGAAAACATTTTCAGATTGTCAGTGCTCTTTTTATGAAATTCACAAAAGCAGCATTTTCAAAGATGAAAAATCTTCCCTGCCTTCTTTATGTACTTAGGAAAAAAAACCCCAAAGCTGTCCCTGTAATTTCCCTTCAGGTTTAGGTACAGCCCTTCCCTCTGCTGGACACTGGCAGCAGATTCAAGCAGATGTTACTCAATTCATGACATGCAGGTTGCCATTTCCATCTTTACCTCATGGCCAGGAGGGCTAAAAGCATTTCTCAATAATGAAAACAGAGATTTTGCTGTCATCAAAGCAGAACTTGAGCCCCAGGCACATGCTTGTGCATGAATCTGTCTCGGGTATCGTAGATTTGTTCCTCTGGCTCTGCACAGGCAGGTACAGCCTTGTATGTGCTTTATCCATAGGAATTTCCCTGCAGACCCCACTTGCCATCCCTATACTGTTGACATGGCTGGGTGAATACACAAGGCAGTCACTGTCAGCTTTGGTGATTAATTTTTTTTTAATGCTTTTCTAAATCTCATTTACATACCAGTACAATAATGGTAGAGGTGAGATGAAGTTAAGAATCAGTTTATAATTACCCATCGCTTCCTATTTTAAATAATAAGTTCCTTCTACTACTTTGAGGAACTGTGAAGAACATGGAGTGCAAACTCACATTATTTTTACATCTCCAAATCTGTCACCTTCAAATCAGTTCTCAGTTAACAATCCATGGATCTGTCATTTGACTATCATTAGTGGCACAGAACGTACGTCTAGATTCCATTTCATATTCTGGCATTAGTTATTTAGAAATTGTACTAAATAAATAATACTCTGCTGCCAAAGACATTAAAAGGAATTTGAATACTGCATTCAAGCAAACTCCTGCTTATACCTTAAGATCTATACTTTCACTTAAACATTTGAAAAAAGTTTAAACATTGTGTGTTCAAGGCCCAGCTTGGCTTCCACAAAAGTCAGATGAAATGTTCCTTTGATTGAAACATTAGCTGAATCAAGTTTGCAGCATGTCTGTGCTTTTTCATCGATACCCACATGTTAGAACTACCAAATGAAAAAATCATTGTCTGAGAGTGTATTTTGAATTCAGTGGTTCTGAAGATGAACAATTTGGACTTGGACCATATAATTTATAAGAACAGAAATATCACATTCCAATAAAAATCCACCCCAGGCATACCAAGCTAAATAGCTAAATGTTCAGATGGCTTCACCTTAATACATCACAGCAGCACAACTTTAAAAAAATAGCACACACACACAGAAACATAGAGTCATACATAGCCAAGGACTGTTTTCTCTTGATAGTGTAAGGTAATAGAGATACAGATGTCACAAAAAATAGTAAGACAGCTGGCACTGAATGCATTTGAAATAAGTCAGAGAGCATACAGGGAAGAAGAAATAGGGAAGAGGATGGGGTAAGAGGCTGTCAGTGCAGGCTTCCTCAAGCCAATGTCCAGCAGAGGCAGTGTCTCACTTGGGACCATGCAGCACTATGCAGATGAGCTATTTGGATGTAGAAATAGCACAGTTGTTCATGTGAAGCATCCACAGGTGACTCTTCACACCAGCCCAGATAAATGGGCATGCAGAGAATCAAGGGGAGCTGCAGCATAACCTCTTTATTGCCTACTTCGCCCTCAGAAAAACCAATGTTTACCTTCCACAAAAATCTTTCCATTATGAACATTTCATCATGTGTAACTGAGTTAATCAAATCCAGGATAATTCAGCCCAAAGAGAGTTCAAAGGTCCTTAGTCTGTGAACCCTGCGAGACTCCCCTTTTTCAATAACTAAGGTTAATCCAGCTTGTGTAGTTTGATTTGCAGCAGGAGTAGGGAGAAAGATGGGCATACATCTTAAAACTCATGTCCATGTTGGTTGCTTAAGCTTACTATGCCTGACCAATTTGAACTTGCTTTTTAGTGCTAATGGTCAGCTTCTCCCCCTCCTTTTGTCTCCACAACTTGTGTCTCCCCAACAAAGTGAATTGTTGACTAATTTTCTTGGTGACATTTTATAAGACCAAATGCAGAGAAAGTGTTTAAAGAAACCGAAAGTGTTTGTACAGGCATCTGTCTGTGACGAGGAAGCTCTGATGAGTGAAGTTTGAGAATATGAGAATATTTTTATTTGCTTTCTTAGAGAGAAAGAGAATGACAAGAAGCACTTGCTTATCAATCTTCTGCATGGTAAAGCATGACCAACAAACCACCTGTGTACTTTTTATGTCCAAGCAGACGAGTTTCCTGCCTGGGGTTCTGGCTGAGTATCCCTGAGCCATAGCTCAAGTACTGGACTTCAAGCATACTAAAGACCTTTACATGTGGAGGAAATCAGGTTAAGGCACTTTCTGCATTGCTTGAATACACTCAGTTCATGGATGAGAAAAGCATTAGGGTTTGGCTAACACCAATACAGTGCAGTGGGAGCATTTGGAGGAACAAAGACAAAAGGAGTGAAGACATTTCCAATTTGTATAATGTGCCCAATTCTTGCATTGGTTGGCCGGGAATATGGATCAGATGAGGTGGACGTTGGCTTGAGGAAGCCTGCACTGACAGCCTCTTACCCCATCCTCTTCCCTATTTCTTCTTCCCTGTATGCTCTCTGACTTATTTCAAATGCATTCAGTGCCAGCTGTCTTACTATTTTTTGTGACACCTGTATCTCTATTACCTTACACTATCAGAAGAAAACAGTCCTTGGCTATGTATGACTGTGTGTTTCTGTGTGTGTGTGCAATTTTTTTAAAGTTGTGCAGCTGTGATGTATTAAGGTGAAGTCATCTGAACATTTAGCTATTTAGCTTGGTATGCCTGGGGATCAGATGAAGCTTTTTTGGCTTACAATTACAACTGATACAAAACTTTCTGATCAAGGATTATTTAATGCCTCATTTGGCACCTGAAGTTTCACTCAGGCCAAACAGCACATTTACCAGGTCAGAGGGAATGGCTCTGCATCTTCATAGGCCTTTTTTTCACATGATGGCTGCATTCAACCTTGAAGTGGGCACTCTCTATGCAGAATCCAAACAGGTGGCTTGCAGACCAACAGCCTGCAATAGGTTGGAAGCTGTGAACTTTGAAATATGCTCCAAAGCAATGTTGTTTTCTACTAATGTGGGGACTGTTGTCATATTCATCAAGCTTGATTGAGCTTGCAGTCTGCATTTGATTCTCCTAAATTTATCTTCCACCACGACTTGTTAAGCCACTAGACTTTTAGAGATGACCTCTCCTTTAGCACATTAAACCTCCTTGTACTAGGTTCTGTAGAAGTATAGAACAAGAAGAAATTTCTGAGGGTAAGAGGTACCCAAGTAATGCAGAGATATTGTGAAAACAAAAATGTTATCAAAATCTTGGTATATATTCATGCTGCCCTTGTGGAATGAGCTGCACTAAGATGAGCTAAAACATGGTTGTGATTTGAGTACTTCAATCTGAACTTCCTTCTGGGTGCATTGGGGCATGTCAGTACCATTTGATGCAGAGATGTATGGGCTAGTTTGAAACATGCTGGTTTGAAACATCCTCCAGGTAGGATTGTGCTGAAATTTGCTGTACTGCAATGCTGCTTCTAAGACCCATAGAAGTATCTGGGTTAATACAGAGACCCAAATATGCTATTTAATCCTGTTCAGGGAATGATCCTGGTGAAGGAGTTATCTTTTACAGCACTAGCTTTTGTATCAATGCACAGTGCTGCCCAGAGTGAGGCAGATGAACCCTTGGCTCTCAGTGCCTTTTCTCTGAACAAGTGAAGAATTAACTAGAAAGCTACTTCTTTCTCAGTTTTTTTGGGTTTTTTTTTTTTTTTCAGCCTTCACTGTACAGCATAGACATCTAGTCTGCCAGTAGCTAGCAGCATGGTAACAAAAGCAATAAGCTCTGAGATATGGCAGGTAAGTTCCTGATGAGAAGTACTACCCTGACAGGGTCCTGGGCTCCCTGTTCATTAACTGTTCCTCTTCTAAAATATCAGTTAAATTTTTATCTTCCACTTCCCTTTAGGAAAGATGTGCACAGAACAGTGAATAGGGTTATTTTATTTTTCCTGTAAAAGCATTCATCTCCCACTGTTGCTAGGACTCACATAAGTTCTGTAGTGCTGTTACAGTTGCCATGATATCAGCACAGTATCCCTTTACTGATAGCAGGGATCAGGGATTGTAGCGCTAACAAACAGCTCTCCAAAAGCTTCAGGCTCGGGATAACTTCCCGCAGTGCCCGTGCATTCAGCCGCTGGCCCGGCAGCCTCCCTCCCGCCTTCCTGTCGGGCGCTCTGGTTCCGGCTCGGCCCGCCGGTAGGTAACTCCGAGGCGCCGCGGCGGACCCCGCTCCAAGCTCGCAAGAGGATGCCGCCGGGCAGCCATGGCGGTAGGAGGCCGCCAGAGGGAGCCGTGAGCACGGCCGGGCCTCTCCTATGGGTCGGGCCGTGCCACCCCGCGCCGAGCGAGGGCACCGGGTAGGGGGTGGGAGTGAGGGGGTTCGCCCGTAGCAGGGACGGGAGGAGCTTCTTCCGGGCCCCTGTACGGGAAGGAAGCTACCGGTGCTTCTCGCCTCTCCCCCTGGGCTGGGATAGAAGGCCTGGCTCTGAGAGTGGACAAAGGGAATTTTGGGGATGTTAGAAGGTGTGGTTGATCATGAATCTCTAGAAGGAGCAGGGCAAAGCCACATGGCGTGGGTACCCCAGAGATATAGGGCAGTGTGAGGACTGCCAGAAAAACCTCAGAGCATTAATAGCTTAGCAAGTAGGGGCAGTTTGACACAAGACTGTGATGTTGTTGGTGTGGTCCCACAGGCATGGCATGCTGCCAGATACGCTCTTTGGAGAAGAGGTGAATAGTGAATTGGCATAGCCAGCTGCTGGTATCACATTATTTACAGCAGTCAAAGCTGAAATTGTTTGTGAAGGCTTGCAGAAGGAGCTTGAGAAACTGAGTGATTGGGTAATAAAATGTCAGAGGAAATTCAGTGTCAATAAATGCAAAGTAATGCACATGGAGGAAAACAACCTTAACTATATGTTCACAGTGATGGACTCTAAATGAGCTATTACCACTCAGAAGACAGATTTGGGAATCATTATGTATAATTCTTCAAAAACATCAACTCAAAGCTAGCAGTGGTCAAAAAGACAAATGGAATGTTAGAAATTATTAGTGAAGATATAAAGAATATGATAAAAGGCATACCTTTTTTTTTACCATGCAAACCTATGCTGTGCTCACATCTTGAATGCTATCTGCAGTTGCCTGGCAGAATTAAAAAAAAAAAAAAAAGAGAGATAGGTGTGGAAAATGCAGGACTAGAAACTTCATGAAGATGAAAATGTTCCCTGAAGGGAGGCAACAATTTATTAGACAGCAGGTTTAAAAGAAGCACTCAAAATTTTTGATGGCACTGTGGCTGAGGAACTCATTGCCATGAGAAATTTTGAAAGCCCAAATATAATGAAAATAAACCAGCAACACTTAAATAAAGCTGCCAGCATTAAGCCAGACAAAGGCTGTATTTTTTGAGTGATACAGACACAAGTACAAGCTTGGGAACTGTATTGGGAAATATGGCTTCTAGCATCTGGAAAGGCATATGGGAATGGGGATAATCACTCTACCTACCCCAGCCTTGCTTTTAACATTCTTTTTTTATTATTATTTTATCTTTTTGGCTGCACACACTTTTGCTTTTAACCAGCAAGGCCATACTTATTATGCTAAAGAGAAAGAAATATTTTGGCCCTAAGTAAAATCAATGGCAGAACTCATTGATTTAGAGAACAGGGAAATCAGTTGTGCCTCTGGCTAGGTCATGTCTCACTGTGTGAGGTGTTGCATTGATTGAAGCAAGACTGCTGGCACAGCATGAGCAGCTTATAACAGGTAGCTTTGAGCTACCCAGAAAGTATCAGTGACTACAAGTGGGATTCATTTCAGCTGACTTTAGCTGGTGTCAAGAAGTAGGTGCTTATTCTTTAGGCAACTGAGGTACTTCTTCCTGTCACAATGCTTCTACCATACCAGGTTTGCCAGAGGAAATAAAGACAAAATACATATCATGTTCCCAGGAAAAAAAAAAAGTTCAACTAAAACATCAGAAGTATAAGTCACCTTGCCTGCTTTTCAGCACCTGAAATGGGAAATGAAGGTGGTGTTATTTGGACACCTTGGGCTAAAGACCTGAGCTGAGAAGTTATTTCCCTGAGGAAAATAAATATGATACTGTTTGCTTTTGGGACGTGACAGAATACCCATAGTTTTCAGGTGTGTCAATAAGAGACTAAAACCCAGAAACAGTATTTGCATTAGAGGCATAAATATTTATGTTTGGTGGAGGATTATTGAATAGAAATCTTACTTCAGGCCATTAGTGAATTGCTGCAGAGCTGTGACTGCTTTCTCTACACAGGATTTCATTCCCTTTTACTGGAGAAAGACCTTCTGCCAGTGATGAAGAATCACTCCTCAGAACAGGGTTCTTTCTACTGGAGCAAGCATGTTTTAGATTAATAGTAGGCAAAACTAAAGCAAAATATTGCACAAGGCAGTACAAATGAAAGAATAATTTAAGCTATATGTTTCAGAAAGACAGGAAGGAGGAGACTACATTTGAGGAAAACTGTTCCAGAGATTATAGTGTTATTTATTTATTTTTTAATAGCTTATGTAGTAGCTGATCTCCTGTTCTTCCCCTTGCTCTGGATCTTTTTCTGTTTGCCCAGACCTGAGCAGTAGTGAGAACCAATCATGTTTGCTCCAGAAATAATTGCCAAAAAAAAAAAAAAAAAAGAAAGACACTGTGAAAATATCATGGCTTAGGAACAGTCTTCCCATTCTCTCCAGATCTCAAGCTTTATTTACCTTATTTTTTAAATGATCAATCACTGAAGTTTTTCTGTGGAAAAGAAATGTGAGTATTCACTTATGTATTTATAAGCAGAGAGAAAATAAAGGGCTAATCATCTTTTCAGCAGCAGTACACAGGGCCTGCCAGTCAGCTGGTTTCTTTGGTATACACAATTAATTCATATTAATTATCTTGTATTGAAGTGGTGCTTAGCAGCTGCCACTGGAATTGAAGCTCCTTTGTGCTGTAGCTGTGGAAGCACTAAGGAACAGACCAAGCCTTGGAGCCATCAGTGCTTAACTAGACAAAAGAAGCCATAGCAGGGAAGAGGAGACTTTCCCACCCCTCTATTAATTTCTCTGACTGTCCTCATAATCTGTAAAGGAACATCCACCCAAAGCAGTGCCTGGATAGAAACCTCTGACCAAACTAGTGCCTGGAAATGCCCCAGGGCAGTACCGTTCAGAGACTGAAGAACGAGCCCCAGATACAGAAGAGCTTCACAGATGGGGTGCTGTGCCTGCACCAGAGTCCCTCCTCTGAGCTGGGTCAGTGGGGGAAACCAGGCAGGATGATGTGGGTTCCACCTCTACAGAGAGTCTGTGGAGCTTTGGCAGAAGAGCCAATGTCACTCACCTTGCCTTGAGTGACAAACACACTTTAAGTGGCTCAGCAGAGGGCAAACAAAGAGGCAGCACTAGAAAAAATTGCAAACCTGCCTAAATCTTCTGAATAAAAAGCTCCCAGTCCAGCAAACCTTACCTACATGTGTGTTTGCAACTAGTTCCATTCTTTTTACTGTATTGTGTAGGGTACATTGTTCTGGCAAGAAATGATGTGGGTTTTCAGTGGTGTACATCAGTTTTGGCTACACCTGCTGTTTCAATAGAGTTTCTAGGTACTGCCTTTTATTTGTTTAAAAGAAAAAGAGTTGCCATTAGCGCAAAGTGTTATTTCAAGATGGTGATAACTTGTGCATTAAAAATGCATAGGTAGACTAGATACTTAACATTCAATTGGAGTTCTGGCACAGTCTGAGGGCATGAACTGTAGCCAAGAATATATGGATTCTTAAAACTGTTTCCTGTGCTAAATCTCAGCATCAGCCTGTCCATAAGTAATGAGAAGGATGATGTAAAATAATGGTATTGTTAGAATACTATCATGTCTCCCTCCACCCCATTTTTTAAAGAAATACATTGCAAAAAATTCATAATGCACCTGGCTATCTTTCTCATGTCTTTCTTTCTTCCTCATCCTGATGGAATCAGTGCTCTATATTACTGCTTAGATTCAAGAGATTATGGCAATCTTCTCTGGTTGTTTTATTAGTTGAACTGATTCTGTGCAAAAACTGTTTAAGATTCATGCATGATTTTACCTCTGCAAACAACAGGAATGAAGCTGAGGAAAAAAAAAATAGGAGAGGTTTCCAATATTGTAGACCGACCATGGGATTTTGATGAGAAGTATGCACACAATTAACTCGAAATAAAATGCAACAATTCCTTTCCTCAAGACTGTCCCAAAAAACTGAGGTATGCGTAGCTGACTGCACCCAAACCATTGTGCAGAGTGATGTTGCACAGGCATATTCCTGCTTTACTGGGTCTCTACAGGGCTGTAAGCTCCCTACAGTTATCACAGATTTCCCCCAATCTGGAAACCTTGAGGCTGATGGTTTCTGTGGACAGATCCCATTGTTTCAGGCCAAAGTTTCTTATTTTCTCTTCCCGAAGACTTGCAGACAGGGAACATCAGATTCTGTTGCCCATTGATCCTGAGAAGCTGGATAGAGATGAATCCTCTCTCTGCCCATAAATCAGCTACATATGACATTATGCTTGGGCTGTGCTGTATGAATAACCTGCCAAATCCTAACAAAGGGTGAACTTTGGCTTAGATGATTCCTGGGTCCACATCTGTTTGCAGGTCCCATTTCACACAGGTGACCACTTTAACTGGGTATTTTTAGGCAGATTGCAACACATACCTCATGGTAAGAAAACCAGAATTAGTAACAGGATCATTGCTCCAGTAGGCTCAGTGTGCTCAGAGGTGCCAGCTATAGGAGTCTGGTGTAGTGCTGTGCATTACAGTGCCTTTGTGCCTCCTGATCCTCCAGAAGATTAAGGAGACTCCTATGAATGATTCACATTCCTTGTATCTGCTCAGCAGGCCATCACTCCAGGTGCTGCTTAATATCAGCTCTTCCACACTGGGATCTGTTTGTCAAAAGTGTCTGCAGATAGCACCCATGTCCCTTTCCTCCTGCCTTTTCCATACTGTCTCTGCAAGGTACTTGGAGCAGGGGAATGGCATTAAACACCAGACAGTCTGAAGAATGACGTTCAGACTTATATTTAGGCATATCTACTTCATTACTTTCTTGGGTCAGGATCTTAGGACCCTGCAGTCACCAAGTGAACAACCCTGATGTGAAGCAAGGCCCAGATTTTGAGTGGCTAAGCAACAGAAGTTGCACATTGTAGTGATGCTATCTTCTTCATTAAGAAATATGATTCAAATATAATTATTTCTTGAAAAGCATCCAGCCTGTGAAAAGATTCAGACACTGTTGATCAAGTTACCATGGATTTCTTTTGAGATATTCAAGCTATTAAGAGCTGGAATGTTTTGTCTGAAATGCTGTAGAGAAACCTACTGATAGAAATAATCACTTGCTAGCTGTTACCTTTCATCTTTTGTAATATAAGTTTACCGTGTTCCTAATTACAGTGAATTAGATGAATTTGTCCGAACAAATCAGGCCATTCAGAGTGTGAATATTTTCTGGAAAGGGAATGGCAAAAAAGACTTCAAACAATGAGGCCAGAAGAAAAGGTTGTGAAGATGAGCAGACATGAGTCATAAAGGAGGAATACTGTAGGTGTCCTTCATATCTATGCTTCATATTTTTTCTTCCTGCACAAAGGAAATTAGTAACATTGTACACTGACAGCAGAAGAACTTCATTTGAGAACATAATTTATTGGATCTTCTTAAAGAAACACTCATTATTTTGTATAATGGGGACAAAAACCTTCAAGGCACCCTGGAACACACAGGTTCTATTGACTACAAGTAGATAGTTTCTACTCTTTATTCCCTCTCCAGAAACTTTCCAAGATGAACTCTGTGACACAAGTGTGACTACAGAAATAATTTTGTTCATTACCTATTGCAAAAACCAAACAAACAAAACCCAAACCAACCAGCCAAACAAACCAAAAACCAACAAAACAACAAAAGAGGGACTGATTTAAAAAATGTACATGGTGGTTGGTTCTTATTTGAAGAAAGTTCTTTTTACAAATTTTGTCGGTATAGAGTTGATGTGACAACAGTCTAGGGAAGTTGGGAAAGAGGAGCAGCCTCTCCCCAGCCTGCAGCTAAGAGTATGCATGACATCTAGCAGATGCTATAAGTAGACTTATAGCCCCATCAACTCCATAAGTCTATCCCTGCAAGAAAACAGAAAGAAAAAAATGTGCAAAAATAATATTTACTTCTGCCTTAAGGTCCTGCTCCACTGTAAGGGTAGTGGAAAGGATCAGTGTCTCTGTACATGAAAGTACTATTTGTTGCTACAAGTAGTAGCACAATTGCAGAATCTCTCTCTGAAGTTTTCTGAGGTTTCAAATTGTTTAAATCCTTCCCCAGGTTATGGGAAAAGTCAAGACAAATATCTCCCCTTTAATTTTTAATCCAGAGGACACTGAAACTGAGAGAAACCCAGGTTTTGTGCACTTCTCTGAATGCATCTGGCTCTGGGACTGAATAGTCACTTTTTGACAGAATCTGTCACAACTACATAATTAGCTGTGGCTGGACAGGAGGTGACTAAAAATGTAACAATAACTCCTTGGTGGATTTTTCCTTCTCCTCTGTGTACTAGGGAAGAACATGTAAGTTCTCTGCAATTCCTTGGAAAACAAACAGTCACAGAGGACAAGCTGTGGAGGAGAAAGAGGTGTCACATTCCTGTACCTCACAAAGGAAATGTTGAAATTCTTTAAGCTCTTATGTTCCAAGTGGGTGTCAGGAAGGATTATGACCTGTCCTCACTGAGAGCAAGGTGACTTTCAGTTCATACATTCTTGATTTGGTGTCTCACTGACTGCTCTTCCTCCCACACCCCAGCTCTCCAGTCTGGTCTGCATGTGTTGAATGAACATTCCATTAGTTCAGCTGAGCTTCAGGTGATGAGAAAGTTGCCAGTATGCTTCATGCCTCAGTGGGTAGAGACCTTCAAATATGAGGATGAGGAGAATGGGTTTCTCTTGGCACTGATGCTACGTCTTGACGTGTCACCATTTGACAGCTTAGTATCATCCTATGAGGAGAGGATGAGGGAGCTGGGGCTGTTCAGCCTGGAGAAGAGGAGGCTCAGGGGAGACCTCATCTCTCTCCACAACTCCCTGAAAGGAGGGTGTAGCCAGGGGGGTTGGTCTCTTTTCCCAGGCAACCCTCAGCAAGACAAGAGGGCACGGTCTTAAGTTGTGCTGGGGGAGGTTTAGGTTGGACATTAGAAAGAATTTCTTTATGGAGAGGGTGATCAGACATTGGAATGGGCTGCCCCGGGAAGTAGTGGATTCTCCATCCCTGGAGATATTTAAAAAGAGACTGGATGTGGCACTCAGTGCCATGGTCTGGTAACTGCAGTGGTTGGGCTTGATGATCTCTGAGGTCCCTTCCAACCCAGCCAATTCTATGGTTCTATGATTAGCAAGCAATGCAAGGGAGCATCTTCAAATAGCTGGGACTGGGCACAGAGGAGACAGGACACAGTCAGCTGAAGTCAGTGTTTTTGGGACTAGTCAATCTTTGTGTGTGCCATCCAGGTAATGCTGCCACATTTCTGACTGAGATTTCCTGGACAGGAGGAACACACCAAACATGAGGAGTTAGATGGCCCCCTGTTGCATCCCAGCTGCTAAGAGTGTATCTTGGAGGTGGCGAAGCCACAGAGAAACTGTTTCTGGACTGATTGTGCTAAGCAATGATACATGAGCAGCAGTGTTTGTCCAAACCCCTTGAAAATATTGAATAAACAAGAATATAAAAGGTCACTGGTACGTACAGCATTTCCAGGCAGAGAAATAAAGAATGTGCTCCAGGTACTGTAGATGGATGATAATCATACATGAATGATGTATTTCCCTTCATGGGAGGTGAGACATCTAAGATCATAAGAGAAGCTGGAAAACCAGATATAGTAAAATGAGGTAACCAGGTGCCACTAATTACCAGGTAGTGGGCATGAGCTTGTGTTAAGCCCACCTGTGTCTGATTAAGGCGGGGCCCCAACTGCGCATGAGCAGGACTGGGGGGCCAATAAAAGGTGAGCTTCCAAACACACACTCAGCTCACTCCTGAGCAAGCCAGCAGAGAGGTTTGTTGATTCTGGAGCAGCAGCACCGAGCCAGGCTGACCAATCCTGAGGGCAACCAACTAAGAGTGCTATTTGTGCACTTCTCCTGGAACACCTGTTGGACCTTGGAGCGCCATGCCCTAAGAGAGGTTCGACTTGCTACACCAGATATACAGGAAGGTGTGAACTCAGCAAGTCAGACCTATGGGGGTGACCAGTGTAGTGTCCTAATTTTTCTTTTTTCCCTAACACCATGAAAGGATAAATTATGTCTGAACTGGATATTTCCCTTTATCTTGCACCTGAACTTCTTAACCAGCTCCCAGATTGCTGCCTGCTGCCCATTCTTCCTTCTCTTCTTGCTGCCCAAAGACCTGTGCCTCTCAGGGCTAAAATCACTACTTCCACCTACAATTTTAACCAGCTAAATTAACCTGAGTTATTTTACTTGGCACAAGTGAAGGAATGCTGACCCAAATTGCTGTGCGGGCTGGTGTAAAAGGGTGCTTAACACTAAGGGAGGAAAGGGCCAAAAAGATGACAGGAGACACATCAGCTGAGCAGCTGCAGTGGTAACAAGAAGCAGCACAGCTGGATCTGAAGAAGGATGTTTGTCCACAACCTCTAAAAGCAATTAAACTAGAGCCTTGGGTAGTCTGGCACATCTGAGAAAAAAATGCTGGTTATTTCATTAACCAAATAGGGATTTGGATATTCATCCTCATTTCCAGACTGTAGTATTCATCGACTTGTATGTGCTGTGTAAGCATTGAAAATTTGGCTGCTTTAATTATGGGCAGCAGGTCCTCTGTTAAATACTGTGCATCATGTGAAAAGGTGATGCTGATTTCTAAGTTGAAGTAGTGGGAAGGGTAGTTCTGCTGCAACTTCCATCAATCCACAAGGCATCTCCAAATCGGGCTGTCTAAACTCAAAATGGATTTTTTGTTTGATTCAGCTTTGGAACCTGCTTTTTTTTCCTGGTTTCTGTACAAACTTTGAGTTCTTAAGATGCCTCTGAATGCTTTTATCAGGGCAACCTAAGACAGTGTCCTTCAAACACTTCTATACACATCAAACTGCACTATGGTTAATTGTTTCTTGTTTCCACGGTAGCTAAGTGTGTAGTCCATTGTCTGGGTCTGTGAACTTTTCATTTGCTTTTTCTTTTTTTATAATATTTCCTTCAGGGGAAAGTAGAAATTTGAAAAATACTGCTTAAGACTGGAGAACATGACTCCAGTTTTCTTTTAGAAAATAATTTACCAAAATCAAAACTTTTTTTTTTTTTAATGGATGCATCATTCTTATCTCTATCACCTTGTCTGACATTACCTCAGTCAGCATGATGGAAATGTTTTTGTTAAGCATTATCATGCAAACTTTTAGCCCCAGTCTTTCAGTGAAGTAGCACCGTTTTGGCTTTCAATATTGAAAATTAAACTCAGCCTGCCATACAAAGCTGAAACTATATGGTCAGACTGGAACTCTACGTATAAACTGGGATCCTATTCCACTTTACCTGCAGCTGTTGTTACACTGTCCAAGGTGGATCTGGAAACACTTTTGCCAGAAGGGGATGCTTAAAATAACTACATTGTCTGAACATCCTGCCACTGATTTGGACTCTGATGTCAGACTCTGACCAATGGGTGTCCCTGCTTACTGCAGGGGCTTAGACTAGATGGCCTTTAGAGGTCCCTTGCAACCCAAATTCTATGATTCCATGGTCATAGCTAAAATATACCAAATAGAGACATGCAGTACAATTACTTGAAGGTTCTTTAATAATACTGAAAAGGAGATATTAATTTCCTGTTGGTTGATGCAGACATCTCTACTTTTTCTTTAAAGTTGCCATGTCTATGATATTTTCAGTGTTTTGTGTTGTCCAACCAAGAAGCAGTCCTTCCACAGCTTCAGGCATGGTAAAGTGGGTAACCTTCACCCAGTCCTGGTGAAGACACCCAATGGAAGCTTTACTGGAAAGTACTTAAGCAGTCTCTTGTACTACTGGAGACCTGTAGAGAACTTGACCATGGACAGAAACCTATCCTCCCCCTGCCCACAGTGCCTGCAACAAGTTTTGCTTTTCCCTGGCACAAGGCCAAAGGGTCAATGCTGTACATCCTTTTTAAAATTAGTAATGAGCAACTTTATCTATAATTATAATATTCTAGGTTGTTTTTAACATTTACAATGCAGCTATAGTAAATGATTTAATTGTGCAGCACCTCTTTGCCCCTCACAGCAAGCACATAACACTCACTAGCTTCAATAGGAGTTATGTGCACATAACTATTCCAGAAATGAATATACCCCTTTTGATTATTATAAGATTGTAAGCAGCAGGAGTCCATTATGATTAGTATTAAAATGAAGAATTTTTCATAAATCATAAATGTTACTTTATAATTTCCATTTATACTTATTCTTTTTCTCTGCATGCATCTACAAATTTATATTTTGTCCTAATTCAGGCACTTTGCAATCATACCAAGAGCTTTTATTCTTTATAATACAAAAAGGAATTTGCTGAATCTTTCTTTTTAAAGTTCCAAAGGATCAATTATACCAACAAGAAAGGGAAGAAAAAAAGAAAAAGAAAAGAAAGACTAAGAACAACAAATAATGTATTAAAATCACTCAATAGTATTTGCCTGAATTGACTTTCTGCTTCTCTGCCCTAGGGCTAGATCTGACTTGAATGTCTTTGTCTTGCAAAGTTTGCCACATCCCTAAAGTCCTTACACTCACAAATGGCAACAGAGATGCAGCTGGCATCATCTTAGCTACCCCAAAACAGCACAAGGTCTAGTAGGGAAGAAGAAAATGGTATTGGCAGTTGTACTATTATGGTTATTACCACAGAACCTGCCTAAGGTGGCACCATGGGACACTTCTTCATTTGGTTGTGAACCTCTGTTCTGAAAAGGGACTTTCACTTCCATCCTGTCACCCAACAGTGATCCTGGGAGGTCACAGTTTGCATGATGTAAGTGAGGGTGTGATGCTCATCAGAGCTCCGAGACAGGGTTGGAAGCAAGTGCAATGGTTCTGAGGTCAGGATGGGACTTTGGGTGTCTCTTTAGATACAAGTGTGCATCCATGGCTGTTGGATGTAGGACAGTGGACCAGGCAGACTGCTACTCTACTGTGTCAGCTTCTGTATTTCACACATGTCTGCATGAAATTGCAGTTCAGACCTGTGAATGTGATGGGCATGTGGCCAATAATTCCGTTCTTTTTTCACACTGCAGAAGACATTTAGGCTGAGAGAACAGGGAATAAAAACACCAACAGAGAAAATTGTTTGCATTTTAGGTGGAATTAAATATCTCGGCAAAGAAGAGAGCATTTCTCTGCTGACATAGAAATCAAATGAAGTTAAGCTGTGTTTCCCAGAAACAGATTTACAGTGATATATTATGGTCCTGTGTACTGACTGGTCATTAGACAGGACTGTGAAGCTGTTGTTAATTTCTGATGTTCTTCCATAGCTTTGGTTCTGGCTGAGAGAGTGCTTCTGGCAGAGGCCAGAGTTTGTGTCTGGTTCTGGACATTGGCCATTCTATGTTTCTAAAGGACCAAGCCATCCTGATCTGATACATATCAGATCTGTTGCCACAAGGAGTAACGTTGTACCATCCATTAAAAATTTAAATAGAATTCCTACCAAATACTGCATGGCTTCATAGCAAGTAGCAGGCACAACATCAACCTGCAATAGGGGAGATAATCATGACCAGAGGGCTGTATACATGTGTTCAGCTACATGTATACAGACATACAGATATAACCTTAGGATACCACAGTGAGCCAGATCCTACTGGGATTAACTGCGGCTCTGACATGCCTAATCAACATATCTGTCAATATATTTATATCTCTGACCATTCTCTGTAAGATTAACCACTTCCTATTCAATTGAGAGAAGGGACTTAAGCAAATGTTAAGTCTGTGCCTAAAGAGAATAATTTAGGTTGAACACTGCAGAAAAAAAAAAAAAAAAAATCATTCAGTTTGAGTACCAACAGGATGGAGTTTGGTCTGAGGATGGATGTTTGTATTTTGTGATGGGGAAGCTTCTTTCTGAGATGTAGAATAGCAGCTTTACTTCTGGAGTTTATGTCACTGGCTTTTGGGTTTGCTTTTAGAACTGGTTTTTCAAAGAAGCTTTCGCAACACAGCAGATACCTGTACCCAAGTTGAAGAATATGGTTTGTGATGATGCGGTCTCTTTTTTTTTAGTGTAGGAAAAGGTATGAGAAACTCCTTTACATTTCTCACTTTCAAATCCTGACAAGATTATAGCAGAATGATCCCACTGTAAACCCAAGCAAGTCAATGCCTTATCAGCTGTTCCAGCACTTGTGAACACTAGTACATTTTTCCCCTGTCCATGCAAAGGGGTTGGAGCTATATGGTACTCAAGGTTCTTTCCAACCCTACACATTCTATGATAGTATGGTTCTTGTGCTTGAAAAATAAATGGAAAAAAGCCCTGAGTTTTTATCATGTTGCTTCAAATTTGGTTACTTTTTTCTCCCTAGAAGTCTTAAAATCTTAGAATCAAGGTACTAGATGCAAAATCATATCCTATTTTTGTCTTTTAAAAATCATATCTGGTATTAAAGTAAGTGACAAATAGCTTTTTATTTGTCATGGTTTAACCGGCAACTAAGGCCCATATATCCACTCACTCACTTCACACTGGTGGGATGGGAGAGAGAATCAGAAGAGTAAAGGTGAGAAAACACATGGGTTGAGATAAAGACATGAAATAAATTAAGTGAAAGCCATACACGAAAGCAAAACAAAACAAGGAATTCATTCATCATTTCCCATTCCTTTCGTCAGCTGTCCCAGCTGCCTTCCCTCCCAGCTTCTTGTTCTCCCCCAGTCTACTTGCTGGTGGGGTGGGGTGAGAAGCAGAAAAAGCTTTGGGCTCAGCAGTAACTAAAACATCCCTGTATTATAAACACTGTTGTGTTTTCAGCCCAAATCTAAAACATGGCCCCATACTATGAAGAAAACTAACTTCTATCTCAGCTCAAAACCAGCACAATATTTAAGATGGCAAAGTGCATTTTATTATAAAAATGTATTTTCAAATTGTTGTAGCTTGTGAAACATCCAGCTTCTAGGCTAAAATTTGTCATGCTTTGTGAATAGTTTTGAAAAGTTTACATATAAAGTGTTCAGACCATTATCAAGTGAGAATGAGAAGCAGAATATATTTCTCCCATTGCAACCTGTGAGGCTTTTCAACAACGCCTATGGGCAAAGTGGCTGACAGTGGAAAACTGTGATTTGCCATGGAAATAGCTATGGAAAGTTGCAATGCCCAGCCTTATTGTGAAGGAAATTGATTTTTATTTAATTGAGATATGAGTGTTTGAAAATCTCATACCAAGCATGCACTGTAAAGCCTTTTTTTTCTTTCTTTTCCCTCACTTTGCCTTACAGCCCTGATCTTGGGAGGGCTTATCCAAATGCTTCCATGCTCTGAGTAGTTCCCTTGTGTCCCACAGAAAGACCACAATGCCACAGCCCATGTGGGGAGCAAGTCTTCACAAAATAGGGTTATGTGCTTTTTTTTTTTTTTTTTTTTTTTAAATGCTGTGGCTAAGCTCAATGCAAAATGGTTGCATTTCAAATTCTTTAGCAACTTAAAACAAGTCTGACCCAGCAAAAGAATCACTCTTCTTAAAGTATACACACTTCTCTCCTACTGATGTGATCTATATGAAGCATACGCAGAGCAGGGAAGGAAAATGCTTGTGAATTTTTTTTTTTTTTTTTATTTTTTTCCCCTATTTGACTTCATAACCTTCTGCAATTTATGGCCTCTGTTTGCTGCACTCTGAAGAAGGGTAAAATCTGAAACGTGGGAGCTGGAAAGCTGTAGTTCAAGCTGCCTAGTGAAGCCAGCCATCCCTCTCCTTGCTCCTGAGGAGACATTTGGCAGCTGATCAAAAGATGAACATTTGCAATTCCTATGCTGAAGCTGTGAGCTTTTGGCAAGCCTGGTTCAAACAGCAACAAAGGGCTCCAATCCCAACAGCTATTAGAGGTGATAGGGAAGCTGCCTGCTGCAGAAAAATGGTCGGGAAACTCTTCCCACGGGCATTGCCTCCCAGCCTCCGAGCAACTCTTGCAGGCATCTGCAAGAGGGGGTGGAGACAAGAGGTAATATATTAGCAGCAGACATTGAAAGGCAGGTAGTAAGCAAGGATTTGCTTAACCGAGCAGAGTTGGAGCTTATGCATTGAAAAAACCAGGAAAAGCAGGTACGGTTCTTGTACATGCTCTGCCCTCAGCTGCTGCAGAGCCCTTCCTGTAACAGTGCTGGACTTTCCTGGAGGCATCAAGGTCAGCCTATTGCCAGCTGGGCATGTCCAGAATGCAGCAGTGCATTGAGATGTAAGCTCCAGTTTGAAGGTGCTCAACTCATGTTAATGAGACTGAGCTAATAAAGCTCTGCCTCAGGGAACCATTTCCTAATGTTCCAACAACTGTTTATGGTAAAATGCCAAACCCAGATATTCTTTCTGCCCAGGCAAATGCTCTGACCAGTGAAGTATAGAGTAACAGTCCCTCTTATTCTCTTGCTTTCTAACCTGATCATTGACCATTCCCATCTGCCTCATAGTCCACGTTGAGTAAGGGCTGGGTAAGCCTAAACAGTAGGCAGGTTATTAAGTAACTCAAATGAGTGTTGTAAAAGATAGGTATGAATCTGTCTACTGGGCAAGGGGAAAAACTTGGGGTTTTCACTAGGAAGGGAATTCCCCAACCCTGTCACCAGAGAGGGACAAATATTTCACTCTCCATCCTTAGAAAGAAGGAATAGGAACATGTCCCTGTACTGCTGGGGAGAGCATCCCTACTCTCTCAAAAGACAGGAAACCCTAAGAACTGAGCCCTGCTCAGCCAAATTCTCACAGCAGTGATCTGATGCATTACCTGCTTCTCCCCATGAGCCATGGGGTACATGAACCCTTATCCACAGGTTGTGGATGTCAGTCTGAGGATCCCAGCCCAAAAATTCAGTGCTGCACCTTCTATGACCTCTCTTCATTCTGGCCTGCAGGTGCATCAGAACCACATGGCAGAGCTGAGCATCATGAGCTATTCCACCCCTGACTTACATAACAGAACCCTAGGAAGAGATGGTCAGGGATCTATGGAAATAGATTAGGTACATGGCAGGATTGTGCTGAGCACAAATATGGCACATTTTTCATAATTTGCAAATGGCCGTTTGTGATTTATCTCTCAGCACTTAAATGGAAGGAAAAGAGTGGGTGCATTACAGCATATTGGCTCTCAGCTTGCAGTGGGGGCAAGTAAAAAACCAATTCCTCCTCATTACAGGCAGTCAGAGGGCTCGTGGGTAGCACAGGCAGCTTATCTAAACAAAGAGGCAATTGTGTGTTGCACACATCTAATTTTATTCAGGGGCTATGATGACTCAAGCTTCCTTTATTACAGTAGATGGCATCATTAGAAGGTTTCTGCTCTGAATTAGAACAGGAACACTTGAAGAAATAATAGCCTCATGATGCATAGCCTCCTGTTATTTATTTGCTCTATAAATTACTTAATCCCATTGCAGAGAGATCAGGTTGAGGCTGGGCATAGTGCAGGGGCTACCAACAGCTGTTAAGGCTTGGGATGGTCGACTGGCAGGAGCCCAAGCATGAGCACATGCAAGACTCTGTCTTTGGGCAAACTTTTTTTAGATGCTTTCTGATTACTACATGCAGCTCTTACTGGTGTAGGTTTTGCACCAACTGTGAGGATGCACCTAGAGTACTGCGTTCAGTTCTGGGCCCCTCACTACAAGAAAGACATTGAGTTGCTGGAGTGAGTTCAGAGAAGGACAACCAAGCTGGTGAAGGGTCTGGAGAACAAGTCCTGTGAGGAGAGGCTGAGGGAATTGGGAATGTTGAGTCTGAAGAAGAGGAGGCTGAGAGGAGACCTTACTGCTCTCTATAACTACCTGAAAGGAGGTTACAGGGAGTTGGGTGCTGGCTTCTTCTCTCAAGTAAATAGTGAGAAAACTAGAGGAAATGTCCTGAAGTCACACCAGGAGAGGTATAAACTAGATATCAGGAAAAATTTATTTACTGAGATAGCAGGCATTGGAATGAACTGCCCAGGGAGGTGGTGGAATCACCATCCCTGGAAGTATTTAAACACTGTAGATGAGGCACTTCAGGACATGCTCTAGTGATCCTGGTGATACAGGTATAGTTAAATATATTCTATTTATTTTATTGAGGTGTTGGGGGGGGGATGTTGGCAGTTGCATGCTGTGATCTTAGGTGTCTTTTCCCACTGTGACAATTCTGTGATTCTGTGGAACTTTGAAGAATGGAGAGATGAGCTGGCCTCACTCCAGTTGAATTTAATCACTCATAGATCTGCTAATATTTCCTAGCCTTGGTGGGTTGTAGAAAACTGTCATTAAACATGCAAAAGCAACACTTAAGTTTACTCTGCAAGGAGGGAGAGAACATATGGAGGGAGCCCATGCTTCACGCACTGCATCACTTCAGAGACTAGATTAGCATCTCCTTTTTCAGTTTCTAGTCTGGCCTGGAAAGTTTTTAATTGACAAGAATTGTTAGCATGGCAAAAATATCAGTGTGTTATCCTAAATGCAGATGCAAGCAGGATCCTAATGTAATTTTATACCTTCTGATGCTTGATTTCTAGTAACTTTCAGTAGAATCTCATTAATATTTGGCTATTGACATGGAAAGTGAGGTCACACCTGTTATGAAAATGGTTCTTTTTTATTACCTCTCAGTTTTTCACCACCACAGCTTCTTCTTGCTCCCCACCAGAACCCAGTGACTGTGTGATAGAGTTTTGGGATTTGTGGCATGCTCCATGACATTTAACTGGGGTCAGAAGATAAAATAACATCTACAAAGGCTCTGGATAGAATATTTTTTTTTCTGCTGAAATTTCAGTGAAAATTTCAAACATAATTTACAGCTTTTATGTGGCAATAAGTGCTTCTAGGAACGCCATTCTGAGCAAAATGGGAGTACTTTTCTTCAACACCAGCCTTTTGATGTTTGCAGCTTCGTATTTCCTACTTGAAGCATGAATGCAAGAAGTAATTAATGTTTCTTTGCTACACAGCATTACTGCAGTGAGTACTTTGGAACTGGAACTTAAGGCTCATTTTGCACTATAAACGAAAAAAAGAAGGGGAAAAATGCTCATGGATTTTGCAGTTTCTTCATTCTTTTGTTTTTCCTCTCTCTTTATAAATATATACATACATGCATGTATATTTAATGGACTGAATTATTGCTTCTTTATGGCTCCCACTTCCCCTTGCAACACTGTGTGCATGGGAAAGTGTAAGCTGCCTCCTTCTTGATATTAGGAAAGCCTCAGGAGAATCCCAGGCTTGCAGATAAACTTCAGTTGCAGCATCTTACATAGCTCTTCCTGGGGAAATGGAAACGATGCAGGTATAGCCACAATTCTTTTGGAGTGAGCTCTGGGACTGTATTTGATATTAGAATTAAGTTCGAGTTGGGTGGACTAGACTTCATCTGCATCTACAGGCTGAGTTTCTCATCCATGCAGTTCCCTTATTCAGCACTCATTTCCAAAATGGAAGAAATTAGGGTTATTTCTTTGACAGCTGACCTAGAAAATCGGGGTCAGGCTCTCCTGCTTCTTTGTAGAGTTTTGTATCACATCCACTACCACAGCCTCCAAGCATTTTCTTATGGTACAAAAAGTCACTAAATCCCACACAGAGTTCATGGGGCCCCTGGGGTCACCACTCTGCATGGATAGATGTTCTTTTTGTAGAGAAGGAGGGAATCAGGGCATGAGGCAGGGAGATTAAAAGTTCTATTATTATTAGTGTCAGTGATGGCAGTAAAAGTTGTCTCCAAGGAAAGCCAAGTGACATCCTTTAGAGACCCCCAGGCTTGGGAATGCACTTGCTCCCCACTAGAGCAATTTCCAGAGACTTCCCTTCAGTCAGAGCTGTTTTGTTGTCAGGTCAGGTATTAGATCAGAGGAACCCAGCTGTCAACAGGGGTCACGGACTGAAATTTGGTCCCTCATGGAGGAGGGATTCAATCCTTCAGCTTCTTTGAAATATGAGACTTTGAATTGATGTCAGAGGCTATCAGTGAGCTAGAGAAGCAACTACAGCAGAAGCTCTGTGTGCTTCAGCCACACAGAAGGCAACATTTTGTACCAGCTGGAATTGAGTGGCAACAGATATAGTTGCTTCTAATAATCCTTGCCAATACTGATACATTAATTAATTGTGTCAGCCATGTCCCACTCCTGGGAGGAAGAGATAAAGTCAACTTGCAAGCTGAAGATGAAAAAAAGCATTTTTAGAAATTAATGCAAGGCACAGGGACTCTGGAGCTTTGCACCATCCTTGACAAATGGGCTTCACCGATGGAGACACCCTCAGAGCATATTTGGCCCTTGGCCAGTTTCTGGGTCATTTTATTACAAAGATGTATCAATTCGGGGAAACCTTCCACCTCCAGACTGGTGGTACTCTGCAGGTTACAAATGCTCCAGCAGTGGCAGTGAATATGTTACCAGAGAATGTATGGATTGGTTACAAGGTGTGTGGTACTACAGGGGGAACTCTGCCTGGGAAGCCCTTTCTAGGTCTGCGTGTCCCTGAGAAGTTATCTGTCACTGCAGCTGCAGGAAGGATAATCTCATGTGAGAAGCATGGGTGACCTGTGAGTGGGAGCTGGTAGTGACAGATTTTGTCCTTCTTTTGTTTGGCTTCACAGATGTTTTTTTGTGGTGTGTAAAGAAAGACAGCAGGCTGCAAGAGGAGAGATGTCATGGTATGGTAGGAGGAAAATAATGTCCAGGCAGATGTCCAGACCAAGGAGAGATTGGAGATCAGAAGCAGCAACAGGCTGGGCATACAAGCCTTATTCCCAGCACTGGCCATGGAAAAAACACATCAAGGTGAGAAGGTGACATTATTGGTGTGGTGTTAGGGGTCTTTGTGCATAAGAGTTGCTGAGGGAAAGTGGATTTGAGATGAAAGAGGAATCCAGAACTGGTCTGCTGCAACACAGGCCATAGGTTTTGACTGTGAGTGTACATTTGGCATTTCATGTTGAAAGCAGGTCCTACATTAAACCTGAGAAGGCATTCAGCCTCTCTACAGAGGTGGAGAACCCACGGTTTCTCTGGGTATTTTGTTTCAGTGATTAATCATCTGTACTCCTAAGAAGCTGTGCCCCGTTACTGTGTTGGATTTGCTGTGGTTCACCTCCTGGTAATTAGTTCTTGTTATGTCTCTCTCTGCTAAATTAAAGATCCCGTTTGTAGTCAGTATTTTCTCCCCATGTGGGTAATTATATGCTGTAGCCACACCACTTCTCAATCTTATTTTTGATTAACTAAAACAGATTGGGCTCCTTAAGTCTTTCCCTGAGAGGCAGCACGCTCTTTTGTTCTTTCTCCACCCTCAGTCTTTGAATTACATTTTGTGACTTTTCTCTCCATCCTGTCCAGCTTTGTGGCATCTTTTTAACAAAGGGGTGGTAGAATGTGATTCCATGTTCTTCAGCGATGTTCATAGATGCCAGTAGTTTTAATTTCTTATTTTTTTATAGTATACAGTATGCTATTATGTTGTGTTTGTTTGTTTGTTTTTAAAAATGTTGAATGGGGTTATCTGCCTCACTGGGATGGGTGTGAGTCCCCAAGGAGAGGCAAGGGCTTCCACATTCAAACCAAACTACTGCTTCAAGCCTCCTAGCTTACCACCCGTGCACAGAAGATAAAGTATTTGCCCTGAATGATTCAATATTACTTTGCACTTATATGCCAAAACTGCTTTAGCTCTGCTGGCTTCAAACGGTTTGTGGTCAGCTCTTTGTCTTTATGAATGTTGCAAACCTTTTGAGGTTTGTTCTATGTCTGACAGAGACTCCATAAGCTTCTGTACTGGCTTTTGCATGGCAAGGCTTTGGTAGTCGGTGTGTGTGTGTGTTACAGGGGTGGCTTCTGTGAGAAGCTGCTAGAAGCTTCCCCCATGTCCAACAGAGCCTGTGTCAGCTCCAAGACTGACCCACCACAAGCCAAAGCTGGGCCCATTAGTGAAGGTGCTAGCACCTCTGTGACAATGCTTAAGAAAGGAAAACAAAACAACAACTATGCAACACCAGCAGCAGTCAGAAGAGAAGACTGAGAATATGTGAGAGGAATGACTCTGCAGACACCAAGGTCAGTGAAGAATTTTGATTGGTAAGAAATTCATTTTCCCAATTTGAGTCTACTTTGCCCATGATGGTAATCAGTGAGTGGTCTCTCCCTGTCCTTATTTGGACCCACAGCCTTTCATTATATTTTCTGTCCCTTGCTCAGTTCAGGAGGGGAGTGATGGAGCAGCTTTGGGCATCCAGCACAGCTTCACAAACCAGGGCAACTTCATTTTCTTTATGTCAGTAATCTAGTCTTCAGGTTGTGATATGTAAATGTTTAACCATCAGACAAAAAATATGTTCATTCCACCTTATTAACCAGCGTATTTTGAACATACTAACTATTTTCTATTCCAAATTCATCTGTTATACTTAAGATTTGTCTTACAGCTTTTGTTAATACATTACATTCAAATATAGAGCGTGACTAGGTGAAGATGAGTTGCCATTGCAGACAAATTATTTTTCAGAATATCTTGCCTTTGGAGTACTGGATTTCAAAATGTTCATGTTGTACTAAGCCAAAAGGCTTATGCTAACATATGGAAAAAGTGAATGTTCTTCAGGTAAAACTAATCTAGAGCAGCAATCACCTAATTCTGATATAATTAAAAACAGACAAGGAGATAGTCAGAGTGAGAAAAATATTCTGACTAAAAGATCTTTTGTTGATGACATGTGCTGAGGGAAACATCAGAATAAACAGATTTAAGCATGGTTAGGAGCTTAGATCGCCTATTATTTCTTTCTGTTTATGACACAAAAGGAAGAGCTCTTTCTGCCAAGCTTGTCTGATTGCTTGTGATGAGATTTGGAGGGATGCCTTTAGAACAAATGGAAGTTTTTCTCTTCAGTGATCCCAGTCTGAGTGCCTCAACTGGGAGTCAGTGAAATGTGACACTAAGCTCCCTTGATCACAGAACAGGTTTCTGAAGGAAGGCAAGATGAACAATTTTGAGACAGGGCAGGGGAGGCACCTCCACAGTAAGGATAAAAAAAGCCATCCTGTGCTCTACACCCCCTGTTCTCTATGTGCCATAAAACCCATGAGGAACTGGGGTAGTTTCTGTCAACATGATGATCAGTCATTCTGAGCATGTGTCCACAAAGGGGCACAGGGAGATGGGATTCTGCTCTGAGGTCCAAGGTGTGAGCTCTTTCTGGACTGAGCCAGTCTGGCATGGCTCAGAGCTGGAGGTAACACCTTATCCTAAGAGGTGCCTGCAGAAAGATGGAGCAAGCAGAATTACTTCTCTACTGTACAGATGGCAAGCTGACACACAGATGGCAGTAGCCAAAAAAACCCAAATGGCATACAAAAACTTTGTGGTCAAGCAGGGCCTTGAACCTGGGCCTTCCAAGTTCCCTGCAGGGGCTGCTGGAGGGGTAGGAGAAGTATGGTGGGAGTGGGAAGAGAGGACTATCAGGAGCAAATGAATGTCTTGAAGTGACCTCCAGAGACGAAAGAAAATCAGCAGGCAGGAGGGACTGAGGACACACAGACCAAAGCAATTCTGTACTTAATTAGCTTAGATGCTGTAAGCCAACACCAGGGTATGTGAGTCTGGGATGCTCCTACCCGCCAGCCTCACAGGTGCTTTTATGGTCACGACCAACTCCTCTAGCCTGTCAGATACAGTTGTCTAAAATAATCAGGCAACAAAAGGGACAGGGAAAGTAAAAGAAAAGAAAACAAGATTAAAAAAAAAAAAAGAAAAATGAAAATGAGAAAGCTCTTTGATCAAAGCCTTCTATGGATAAGATTTATTATTATTGTAAGACATTTCACCACAGCAGTGGGTGTTTCTCAGTTAGGAGATGCCAGCTGGGACAAAAGAGGTGCAAAGCTGGTTCACTTTACAATGTGGATTCTTGCCTAATAGGGGCTGAACTCCAGCCATCAAATGCATTTCAATTAGACTCTCAGGTTTATCTCTGAAATACCAACAACCCTGTTGGTATTCAACCAGCTATGTCCATTTTCCAGGTCAAGTCTTTTACTCTGTCTGTGGGTCTAAGCAGGCTATGCCAGGACCTGTGGTCAATTTCTTGATCCCAGAGAAAGCAGATTTGGGGAGGGAAGTACAAACACCACTAGGTTTCTGCAGAATGGCTTTGGAAGTGAACTACATCCACCCCTACCTCCCCAACCACCTCCCTCTAACACGGAGACAATTTCCACGCTTTATGCTGGTGAGAGGAGAAGAAAAGTTGAGTTTTCAGTGCCCTCTTCAAAGACCATGGCTGAACATTGCCAGCTCCCTTGGGGTCTAAAGGAGGTCTTCGCCAAGATGGATTTCTGGAAACTGTGTCACAGCAGAAGCTATGTCACAGAAGGGGGAAGATTGTCATTAAAACTGCTTCTGCCAGAGCCTGGTGGTAGGAGGGTGACCAATGCCTCATCAGTTTTCCAGCAGGAAGGAAAGTGGTTGTCAACTACACCAACACTGGGCATGATGCCCAGTCCAGGATGCAAGGAAACAGCAGCTGGGTTTCATGAGGTCTAAAAGAGAAGAAGCACTTTTTTTCAGCAGAATTCAGGTGACACCACAGAGCAAAGAGCAAGACCCTCAGGCAACAAGTTGGTGGGTGGCAGCAGCAACATCAGCAAGACAAATTCCCATCAGCTGACCTTATCTTCCCACCTTTCCTAGCTACAGTGATGCCTTCCCACCACATGGCATCAGGAGAAGGAGGAGGGTGGAAGCAGCTGAGGAAGCAAACTGCACCTGACTCAGACTTTTCAGGCTGAGATTCTGCCACTTCTTTTGGATAGAAAAGGGTTTTTTCATTTTCCAAATGATAATTTTAAATAACTTTCTCTAAGTAATAGAGCAAACTTTGGCCAATGCTGAAATAAGCAGTAGCTTCCACTCACCTATAAGTGCACACTTTAACAATTATTAGTAAAGAGTACTATTAAGAAAAAACCTAGATGCCCTGGCTGTGACAGGAGGTCTATTATCTTACATTGTCTGATAAGTTTATGACAGGAGCTATAATCATTTTAGGACTAAGTGGATGAGATGAAGAAAAGAGAAAGGATACATTCTTATTAGGACCAAGCTAAGGAATGTTCTGCCTAGAACAAGTTTTTTGCATAACTGAAATTTTGCCATGAGAAGTTTCAAGATTGACAACAAATTCCAATTTTCCACTGAGAAAATGCAAATGACAGCTCTAGAGCTGCCCGCCTGGCAGGCATTTGTCAACTTTGTTTTCTGTCTTCAAGGATGCAGTGGAAGCAACAAGAGACATTTTGACAGGAAGAAAGTCAGCAAGTCAAACAATAAGAAAACATATTCTATTTCAACTTTTCTAAAGATTGTATGTATGGGGGGATTCCTAACAGGAATTTAACTTCTATGGGAAACATTTTTACTTAATTCCTCCATTCCAAGTTGCTTGAGAACACGACAGCACTGACCTTTGTGTATGGTGCAAGAAGTGAAAAACAGGCACAGGAGAGACTGCAAGCCAGAACAACAGGTTAAGGTTACCTGGACTTCAGTAACCACCATAAACCATGTTTGGATAGACAGTGTCCTGCACTAAAATAGCCAAAAGGAAGGTTTTGATTTAATTTCTACATCGACTTCTGAAGAGCTAAAATTGGAGTTTGGAGTAGTCTTCTCCTCTGATTTTGCCTGAATGATCCTCTTTTGAAAATGTCTGGAGCAATTCAGCTTCTGCTGCTGCTTTTGCAGCTCTAGTCTGCATATTATAATGTCATATGCTGTACAAGGACTTCTCTTCTGGGCACCTTCTTAGAAATCAGACCCTTTTGCCTGAAAACCTGCTCACCCACCCAAACCCTTGCCAAGGGACATTCCAGACCTGTTCTGTACATTCCACAGCCCTGTCTCAATAGGTCCAGGAAAGTGGTTATTCCCCTCTACTCAAGTCTTTTGAGGCTCCATCTCGAGAAG
Organism: Heliangelus exortis; assembly: GCF_036169615.1. Classification (NCBI taxonomy): domain Eukaryota; kingdom Metazoa; phylum Chordata; class Aves; order Apodiformes; family Trochilidae; genus Heliangelus; species Heliangelus exortis. Next base: position 143,986,550 of record NC_092422.1, on the reverse strand, counting down.
CATTTACAGGTTGGGGCCACAAAGATACAAACTGTAGTCTGGTGGAGGGCCCCCGAGATGGTCAGGGGCTGCAAAAGATGAATTGTCTATCATTCCCTCTGAGGTTTGCACTGAGTAATCACCATGACTCTTATGTGTCTTAAAGTAAGCTCCTCACACTGTAGCATAAGTCTATGAACTCTTGAACTTTTCATGGTATGCATTTTTGGCCAAATCTGTAGAAAACCACCATGGTGGTTTACTGGGGTTGAGCACAGCAGCCAGTAACCAACTATTGGTTTACCAGTGACTTCAGCAACAACATACAGGGAAGTGAAGCTAAAACAAGGAAAAGCACAGGATTGTCAGAACTGTTGGGTAAATGTGAGGCTGATAAGAGCCAAGCAAAGTTTTAATAAGTGGAAATGTTTGCAACCTGAAAGTAATAACCAGCACTGGGGCAGTGAAGGGGAATGTCCTAAAGACAGTGGTTAGGGCTGTATGTGCAATATGCCATGCACTAAAACTTACTCTTCCCCCTTCCCTCTTCCTCTTTCTCCCCAAAGGCAAATCTAACCAAGTGTTTGCACAGGAGCACTGCCAGCAGAGACCCCCTACAGGATGAGCCAAACCAGCACATCCCTGGAGTACCCTCAGTACTCTCACTTGACTTTTTTCTAGGCTGAATGAGAGAGCAATCCATTACTTAATCTTGCTGCCATTTCAAGATTGTTCCCTGCAGTATATTTTACAGTGCTTTGTCCAGGCTGGTTTTCAAACATCCAAGTGATAAGACTTCCACCAGTTTACTTGGGGGAGCTATTTTACAGGCTAACAGACATCACCATTAGCACTATTTCTTGTCACATGCATCATCAGCTCTCCTATAAATAACTGCTAACACCACAGCTATTCTACAGGCCCAGGGAAGGTGTAAGAATGCAAACAGGGAATCAATATTCAGGTGAATAAAGGAATATAAAGATAATGGAAATGTCTGGCTTCTTCAGGAACATATGGCATTCACTTGGGTTGTGAACACTTGAATAACACTTGACAGAGAGGTAACTGGCTACCTCCACCCTCATCCCTGAATAAATGTGAGGTAATCTGAGAGAGATCAGGCACAGAAGGAAAGCAGACTGCTCAGGATGCTGGGTTCAGTTGTGCCAGCATCTACTAGAGTTGGCTACAGATACTTCCATTCCCCTGTAAAGCCACCCCCAAAGTAAATTACCTCACATGTATCACAGGTTAAAAGAGTAATTAGGGGAGGTGCTGCAGAGCAGCCTACAGTGTCTTCTGTTACTGATATTACATCTAAAGAAATGGACACATGACCAAATGAGTAATATTTAATGTATTTTAGATTCTTTTATTGAAAAGCTATTTCTTGCTCTTCAACTCCTCCTTCTGCAGAGGCTGGCTCCTGACAAGTTAGGTGAAACCTTCCAATCCTTTATGGAGCCAGGTTGAAGTTTTCTGCTTAAACAGAAAAAAAAAAAAAAAAACCAACAAACAAAACCAGTTCTTCCTGGCCGGTGCTGGTAAATCAGCACCTTTGGTAAACAGCAGCATCCTCTGCATGGTTACTAGTTCAGCACTGATAATGGCTGTGACATCAGCAGATGCTTTTCAAAATTCCTTGCTGCAATATTTGACTCAAGGTTCCCCCCTTTGGCAAGTAATTCAATAGTTTTACTGTTACACACTGAGAAATGCCACCTCCAATTCCTTTGTTCCTTATTACATGTCCATGGATCTTGTATCTTCAGTAAAGAAAACGTGCTGAAAAAAGAAAACCACAGGCAGCATTTCTCAGAAAAAGAGAAAGAAATCCAAAGGTTTCAGCCTCCACCTGAAACAATCAGCCTCACCTGAAACAATAATGCCCCTCTTACAAAAAACAACAGCAAGCAATTCAGGGAAAATTTAGCAAATACAGAGTAGCCCATGGATTCCAGTCTTAGGGGCCATCTGACCTCAGGAGTCTGTTCCCTCTTTTGACCGCTATGAAATGGTTCCCTAACAGTTTTCTTGTAGTGTACCCAGTATAGTTTAAGCAGTCCTAGAGCAATGCTTCCCCAGGGATCTTCTTCCACATTGTACTAGAAAGGAAGAAGTTTTTCTTAACATTCCAACTTCACAAATTTTTTTTCTCTAGAGTTCATCCTATTATGCAATGCTCCATTGTACTAAGCCTGCACAAAGTCTCTTCCTCTTGGGATTTGCCTTGAATTTATTTGGAGGTGATTATCATATCTCCTCTTAGCTGTTGCTTTGCTGAGATGTATGTAGTTTGCTCTTTTAATCTTTCCATATCAATCAAGCCTTCCCACAACCTAATCATAATTGTGTCTCTTCTCTCAGCTCCCTCTAGCTTTTCAATATCTTTCCAGTGACATGGTGCTCAGAACAGCACAGAAGATGCCAGCTGCATCTGCAGCTGTGTAGAGAAGGTAGAGCTTCATTCATCTGCTTTGCTGCAGAGTATCTTCAGATAGATTGCCCACCTGTCCTGCTGCCTTTCATTGCAACAATTCCAAGAGCCAAAGAAAAGCAAATTGTAGTTCTGGAAAGCTGCCAAATTGGTGGAAAGTTCCTCTGGATATGTTATACCATGATTCTACCTAAGAACTGCTACTATGCTCCTCAGGGACCAAGTGCTGCCTATTTCTGGGAGGGTAACAACAGCATCTTTTCAGAATATGGATTAGCTGTTGCTTGTCTTCTTTGGTCAAACTTTGTGTGGCTGCTCCATCTGAGCCACAAATGGTCAATGATGTAATGTCTCTGCACAGAAAACAAAAATTATTTTGACCTTTTTTAAAGCTATATGTTGCATTATGAATTCTTTTTTGATTTACTTATTTACTATGTAATCTAATGTTTGTGATTCATACTTATGTCTAAGCCTTCATTACCAAGCCAAATTCCTGAAACCCTGAGCATGTGCCCAGTTTAACATCAAAATGTATTTGATATTATAGGAAAAGCTATCAAAGACAGCATAAAAAATTGCATTGTTATATTTCTACTACTATTTAGCAAACAGTTTTCTGTTAGGGCTGAGATAACTACAGATGTCTTTAGCTTCTCTAAGCGCTGAAATCTTTCAAGTAATTGATCTGTCTAAGAAGTGAATTTTCTGTCACTAATTGCAGATCATATCAGAAAAAGAATATCACAAACAGAAGTCAGAGGCAAAAGACAGGAGGGAAGAGAAGAGAAATGAGAGCATGACAAAGGAAAAATATAACAGCCTTCAGGTAAGGATTGAACACGCGGAAAGGAGGAGATAGAAGAAAATATATGGAACCCGAGATAAAGTGGTGCTCTGCTGTCTCAGAAGAAGCACAGGCAATACTTAAAGTTGGATTCAGAGTTCTTCATCTTCACAGTTCTGAAACCACTGGGAGCAAACAGTTACAACAACATGAGTAGCATAATACTTTGCTTAATGACCGATAACACAGTGCTGTAGTTATAGCCAATACACCAGTTCTGCTGAGTCAATTTGCTGCTTTCAGATTTTCTTTCAAACTGTTAACAAACAGTTTGCATTCATCACTTGAGACCTGTAATTAAGACTGGATACCCCTCTGACAGATACGTTCTCACACAAATGAGAATACCAGACTTCTTGGAGGAATCAGTACTTTTTGGCCTGTATTGTGAAGGCAATTAAATTAAGTAGAAAATATGGCATCTTCTGTCCTTAATATCAAGAACTATTACCCTTTCTCAATATTCCTCTCCAAAATATTCCAAGCAAGATCTAGTTGTTATGGGTTTTTTTGTTTTGTTGTTGGTTTTGTTTGGTTTTTTGAATCAGTTTGCCCCCTTGTACCTCCCTTTTCTCTGCATATTTTAATTTTTCCCTTTTATTCATTCCTAGTATCATTTCCAACTTCCTTCCCCCCCCCCCCAGTTCAGCATTGAATGTGAATTTCATTAATGCACTGTTTATTTTTCTTCCACACCAATTAATGAGGGTGATAAATGAGATAGGACATAACATCAATCCCTGTGGCACCCCAGTAGCTACATCCCCCAAATTAAAACACTGCCATTTATCATTACCATTTGCTAATGTTCTTTCCGCCAATTTGTAGACCCTGTGGCAGTACTCCTACTGAAGCCAATCTCAATTAATTATTCAAGTACATTCAAGGGAGATGCAGTATCAAATACTTTATGGAAAACCAAAATGCAGTATACCAACTGCATTTCCAGTAGGCATAACCACTTTAATTATTTTAAAACCTTTTATATCTGTTTGTGAAGATTTATTCTTTTATCATTCGTACTTTAGTGGTGCCCGAAGGATCCAACTGGGCTGAGGACCCATTGTCATGTTTATTACTAAAATTTTATCTTCAGCTGCTTAGTGATTCCCTTTCGTCCTCTCTCACATATTTGCTTCATTGTCACCCCAAGGATAGAATTTAAATTAATGTAACTGTAATTGCCAGGATCATTGACAATTCCTTTTTAGGAAATCAGGTGTGTTTTCTATATTTTGCATATTTGCTGCTTCCACTCTGTCTTTTTCAAAAAACACTTTATTATGAGCCATGCTTGCATGGAAATAGACTCTTGTCTCTGTTTCCTTACCATGCAGCTGCTCCTGCTGTGCACTCCCCACTGGGGTCCACATCACTGATAATCCTGTGCCTGAGAAGTCTCAGTAAGTTACATGGAGATGACTGATGTCACACTTGGAGGATTAAGTGGGGAATAAGCAGGAGCACACTATCCCTCAAGAAACAGAGGACCCATTTTGTCTGTGCTGGAAAATGCCAGAAAGTGATTTAAAAAAATGTCATAGTGCTTCTTGATACAAGAAAGAAACCCTCTACTTGCCAAACTGAAAATATACTTATTCAAAGGGAGAGGAATGAATATGTGAACAGCCCCAATAATATCCTGAACTCAAGGATAGATGAGCTGTGTGACTAGAGCTTCCCTTCCCTTCCCTTCCCTTCCCTTCCCTTCCCTTCCCTTCCCTTCCCTTCCCTTCCCTTCCCTTCCCTTCCCTTCCCTTCCCTTCCCTTCCCTTCCCTTCCCTTCCCTTCCCTTCCCTTCCCTTCCCTTCCCTTCCCTTCCCTTCCCTTCCCTTCCCTTCCCTTCCCTTCCCTTCCCTTCCCTTCCCTTCCCTTCCCTTCCCTTCCCTTCCCTTCCCTTCCCTTCCCTTCCCTTCCCTTCCCTTCCCTTCCCTTCCCTTCCCTTCCCTTCCCTTCCCTTCCCTTCTTGTTTGTTTGTTTGTTTCGGGTTTGTTTGTTTTTAAATAAAGATTATCTTATTCACAGTCTTCCCTCTGTTCCCTTTCATGGGGCAACCCAGTAGCTGTGCCTGACAGAGATCCCCATCTTCCCTCTCACCCAAGAGAGACTGCATCCCAGCCTGGAGAATATTTCAAAGAAACACTGAAGAATCTTCTCCTTGGTGAAAGAGCTGAGCTTGGAGGAAATGTTTTCCCCGGCCCACTAAAACCACAGGATCTGCCAACTACCCGACTAAACTAATTTTTTCCTCCCACTTATGCAATAAGTTTTCCCACCAGTGCTGAGAGTGTACCATCTCACCCTTCCTTTGTAACAATTTCTTGGTCACAAGAAGCCCCAGATCTGCTGCATTCTGAATTTTTGTAAGATCCTGTATCTTTTATGGGACAAAGATTAAAGGTTTTGAGTCCCACTGTGTTCCTACAGGTGCTGTGGAGCCACTTGAACAAGGCACTTGGTGCTGTGATGCCACAGTCCTTCACAGTGCTTGAGGAAACTTGGCTACCCAGTAGCATCTTTCAAGTTAGAGCTGTAGGCTAGTGTTTAGATCAGAACCTCACCTCTGTCCCATTCTGATTCCTGAAATGGCCTGTTATTAATGGGCCTCTTATTAGTTCTCCACTTTAAAGGGAAATATTTAGTAGCCCTCTTTCAAGTAATCTTCATTATAACATGCAGTATTGGTAACTTTATATATAACTTTGGTATTTGCCTCTGCCCCTCTGCAGACAATTATGTGCAGGGCACTGGCCAAAGGAGGTTAGGCCTTATTTTAAGCTCTATGCCAAATAAGTAGGCCTGGGCTTCTGCATCTAAAACTGAATTTAATACCACCTCAGCAAAGCTGAGGCTGTCCCATTGCAGGAAGTTTTCTTGGCCAGTTTGGATGGGCCTTTGAGTAACCAGGTCTAGTGGGAGGTGTCTCCTGCCCATGCAGGGGATTGGACTAGATGGTCTTTAAATATCCCTTTCCAAAACCAGTCTACGATTCATTTCAGGCTCCTTTGCTGTAGAGGAAACCAAAATAGTGGCATCTGAATGTGCCCTGCAGTTGAGAAAACTTCTTGACTTTTTCCCATCTAGAGCATGCAGTTACAGCAAACCCATTTCTCCTGATGCTCTAAGCAGGCTGTTTACCCAGAGGGGTTCAAAGCTTGTTTCTTCCTGTTTGTCTCTAGCCCTGGTATTATTCAAGAGTCAATAATTAAATTCAAAACAATGCAGTGACAATGAGGTGGAATTGGTTTAATGGTGTTTACTTGTTCTTAATGATGTGCTGTATCCCTGTCTCCCTGTTACAGAGAGAAGCAAGTGATAAAGAAGGGAGAAACTACACAGTAATGCAGACAGTAAAATCAAAGAAGAGACACTCCTGTTGAGATGAAAGAAGGACTCCTGCTAGTTTCTGCAAACTCACAAATGTAGGATTTTTACTGCCACAGCTGAGGTCTTCCAACGCGGACCTGACTGTAAAACCAAAGAAAAATTTTCCATTTCAGAACCCTTTGCAGTTCAATCATTCTATTCCCTAATGACAGTTTTCGGCCAAAACCAGAGTAATTCTCTGTTTCATGATGGTTTTTTTTTTTTAATATACTCCAAATTTTGGCATTGTTTTCCAGAGAACACAACTGAAAAGGGAGCATGCTTATGCTTGTTCCCTCAAGACTCAAGGAATGGGTTGGAAAATTGATCTCTGCCATGATTTACACAGGTCTTAAAGATGTGCCAGTTTGAGCAGCTCAGCCCGGCACATGAAGGCAGCTGCAGTGCAGTGCCCAGGATGTCCTCACAGCTCCACCATGCACAAATGGTGCGAGGAGAGATGGAATAATATGAGTTTTAAAGCTCTGCCTGCCCATTTTGGTCAGCTCTCAAAAGACAACCAAAAAAAGGATTTAGGGCAAGGCAGAATGTGCTTCCACCTTTCCATTTCTTGAGCATGCTGAATTGAGACTGTATGGTCTAACAACACCTCCTGCAATCCATGAGGAAGCCTCTCCTCTCGAAGACCTGTGTCCAACTGTGACATCATGATGATTGTCACTGTTGCTTCTCCCTTTTCAGGCTTTGTTCAATATTTGTCTCTGATTGCTACTACGCTTTCTGTGCCTGTTTGGGTGTCAAAATCATTCTGAATAGGATGCAGATATGTTTGGGTTTTAAGAGGAGAGTGAGATTACAAGAAATTGCTCGTGTATGAGAGACTGGAGTGGGTGGCTGTGTTTTGATTATTGCACATGGAACTTGTAGCTATCTGAGCTTGTGGTTCCATCAAAGGTTGTTTTCTGCTTTGCCTGCAGAAGTAGCAGGTGTCATAATGTTTTTGCAAGGCTTCTGGGAAACGCTGGGAAGCAGCTGCTGGCCACCACCCCTGCAAGTGTTGGAGACATAGGGTCAGAGATTTTAATGGAAAAAAGAGCAGGATCTTCTAGGTAGCTTTCCCCAGAATAGTGCTGGCAATGCATGCTGGGCCAGGCAGATGTGAAGAGGTAATTCTGCTGGGAAAATTATATACATCAGAGAGTTCAAAACCATCAAGACTAAAGAGACATCTGAAAGGGATGGGCCTGCCCAGAGGAGCTCCAGCTACTGACTGCACAGGAGGATGCTCACATGAGTGTCAAGGAGCAGGAATTTTGGAGGATACATCCTGACATTACAAGAACTCTTCATTTGCAGTTGAAGCACAGAAGCAAAACTAGATATCAATTGGTCACAAAAAAATGCACATTGGCACAGATAAAGGAAAGCTAAGGGCAGTTTTATGCCTACATTTGCCTTAGTGCTAGACATGTAGGGAGCTAGAAATACTTATATTTCAATGAATATAAAGACACAAAAGTCATATTGGAGATTTGGTGCGAGGAGAAACAGATGGACAATGTAACACCAATTTGAAAAACAAAATGTGTCCTATAGAGGAAGGGATGGTAATACAACCCAAGAGAAATTTTGAATTAAGTCAGATTAATAATCAAACAAACCTTGTCAACAAGCCAAGGTATTTTCCTACCCTAGCCCCATGTAGGAAAATACAGAAATAAGGCTGCATTACAGGCTGTTTGATGAAGATGGTGATACAGATTGACAGACTGAGGAAGATCAAGGAAGGCAGCACTGAACAATGCAAGAAGACTACAGCTGTCCTCATTTACTGTGTAAACTTTACTTTGGGGTGTGACTTTGAGACACTGCCAATTTCTGCTTTATGGAAGTACTACACAGGGAAATGAGAAATGAAGAAGTCCTGATCAGTGTGCAGGATTTGGTGACTGTCACAGAACTGTTAGGAGCGGTGGTAGTGCTCTATAGAAGCCCAACATCCCTGTTCCCCCTGCAACAGCCAAGGGGCCCACTGTTGAAGTGATAAAATTTTAAAAATGCCAAACTACACAAAAATGAGGAGTTTTTCTGAAAAAGCACGTAAGATGAATGATTAAAGTACAGAAGTCTTCTTTGTAGACCACACTGTGGCAGTTCAAAATGCCATGCTGGATGGTCACAACAAACACATACCACCTATCAATAAATGTTTCAGAAAAAGCCAAAAGATAACAGATCTAGTTTAACAGATGTGTAAGAGAGATTTCTTAAGAATAAATGGGTGTTATTCAAAAAACCCACAAAGCTGTCCTATTAAAAACCCAAAACAATACAAAACCCCCGTAACACTATAAAACAATAACTAAAAAGCCCTGAACCTAACCTGCAAATGAAAAATGCACTGAGATTCTGAAAGTCAGTATGGGAGGTCAAAAAAAAAAGACTTGTGCTCAAGTTGCAAGAAGCAGAGACAGTAATTATAAATTGTGTTGCTACATCTTAGGGGCTACAAGACCTCGAGTGCATCTTAAAGGCCAAGGAAAGATTAAGGAGCAGAATAGTTCAAAGACAACATAATTTTAGCAGAAAAAAATGTCAATCTGTTTGACTGCACTAAACATGAAGAACAAGAATTCAGTAAAGTTTCTACAAGAGAACTCTTAAGGTTTCATTTTTTCACACATGGAATTATGGTAGCAATTGATACCTCGTGGTCCATATAGACTTCTGAAAGGCATTATACAAGGTTCTCAGTGACAAAAATCCTAATATTTCATGAGATAAGACTGAATGTCCTCATGTGGTCATGTAATTAGTCATAAGACAGGAAAGAATAAAAAAGTAAGCGTAAATACTTTTTGTAGAGAAGGTGGATGTCAGTGGAGCTTCACACAGATCTGTGTTCAGACCCATTCTTTTAATGAATTCATAAGTGATCTAGAAGAAGATAATTAATTGAGAGATGATTGCTAATGCTAAATTATTCTAGGTAACAGACAACATGACTGTGAAACACTATAAAACCTTTTCAGCAAGCAACTACGTCTAAAGTAGCAGCATTTGAAGCAGTGCATACTGGGAAAAAAATCATAATTTTATATGTACAGTGATGGGTTCTGAGCTCTCTATTACCATCAGGAATGAGAACTTCAGGTAATAACAGCACTTCAAAAATGCCAGTTCAGGGTAGAGCAGTAGAAAAAAGCAATCAAGATATTATAAATTTTGAGGCTGGAATAGCAATCACAACAGGCAATACCTTTATGCCACTTGAAAATCCATTGTGCACCTGTGCTAGAGACTGATAACAGTCTGGTGTTTTGTCTCAGAAAGAACATAGATGAATATGTAGCAAGAGGACAAGGGGAAATGGCTTCAAACCTGAAGAGGGGAGATTTAGATTAGATGTTAGGAGGAAATTCTTTCCTGTGAGGGTGGTGAGATGCTGGCACAGGTTGCCCAAGGAAGTTGTAGCTGCCTCTTCCTGGAAGTGTTCAAGGCCAGGTTGGATGGGGCTTGGAGCAGCCTGGTCTAGTGGGAGGTGTCCCTGTCCATGCAGGGGGCTTGGAACTGGATGATCTTTAAGATCCCTTCCAACCAAAACCATTCTATTGTTCTATGAATCAGAGAAGGTGCTACAAAAGTCAGCAAAACAATCAGTGGTATCAAATAACTTCCCTATATGAAATATCTTAGGAATCTTCAGCCCAGAGAAGAGAGAATGGTGAAATATCATAATGTAGAACTGTATAACACAGGAAGACTGGAGAAATCCTGGCCTTTTCCTGGCAACATGATTATGTATGGTAGCAAGCAAACAAGTACTACACCTCAATGAGAAATCTTGCCAACATTGTGGGTATAAGGCGTTCACTGAAATTATGAAAAATTCCAGTAATACATCTGTTATAGTAGATTTAACATTAATTATTGCATAACTGCTTGTGACAAAAACATTGTATATGCCTAAGTGCTGTGATTTTATATCATGAAAACTGACAACTTAAATGACTTAATAAGTTCCAAAACATGTCTACATATGCAGCATACTGGATTGCCTACCTGAGAGTTAGCTTGTGAAGAATTACATGGTGAAATAACATTCAAGCAACACTATAAGAGGAGCTGATCTGTTGCATCGGTTTAGTCCACAGGCTGAATCCCTGAAAGTCCAGTCACTTCCACTGAGCTGAAAACATTCTAGGTTGGCAATTAAACATTAATGCCCACATTATAAGTATTATAATACTTATAATACTTATAATAATATAATACTTATAATACTTATAATAAGTGTTATAAGTAAGTTTAGTATTACTTTGCATTACAGATCTTTCCATTACAGTAGAAACTGAGCCAAGATAGCAGATGCCTGTACAGTTCTGTGTATGGTTTTGCAAGTGCACAGTTTGAAATGGACTCTTCTAAGACTAAATATTCAGTGACCAAATCTAGTAAATAAATCCATTGGTTATACTTGTTCATGGCAGCTTGAGAGTCCAATTAAAGTTTGCACAGATAAATGTTCCCTTGCCCTGCACACACACAGAAGTACAGACACACAAATACACATCGGCAGGGAAAGTCTGGGAGTTTTTCTGACTCTTGGGAGAATTTGCTATGTGACTCCTGTGCTCAAAAAGCAGGTGAGATATAAAGGGCATACACACAAATGAGAAATGCAGTTCCAGCTGAACTAAACCTTTTAGAGTAGTTAGAAATATGAGTTTTATCAGCAAGGGCATTTGCAGTGGCTTAAGGCAAGGAAGCTGGAGTGGTGAGATTACAAAAACTACAGATGAGGAGGCCAGGGTCTGTCTGTCCTAAAGCAGTGACTCTCACACAGTAGATATTACTGAAAACTGTGCTTTAAAACCATTATTTCCTAGATAGAGGAATGCTTGCCAGGGAAAGCCATTCCACTGCTGCTGGTTACAACTGCAGTAACTTTAGCCAGTGAGATTGACCTGGTGTCCTGCATCAGGAGAGAAGGGATTCAGGGTCCATGGTGCAAGCATTGTGTACAGACTTTCCTTCTGCTCTGGAAGGATTTTGCTACAAGATTGTCAATCTTTCCCAAAATCTAAGGCACAGCTGCTCCACATTCTCCCATCTGTAATTGCTTGTTCAGCCCTCTGGAGGTATCTATAAATCCAGCACAGGCATTGCTATTAACACATCATATGCCTTTTCCATCCTTGTACTTTGTCTTTCTGTATGAAATATCCATTTGAGCCTTATAAAGACCTGTTCTTTCTCCAACTACATCTCAATTACTCAGTAGGAGCTAGCCTGAGTGCCTGTGCAACCCCTTCTGCATGTGGGGATGGATATATAAAGAAGTTATCAGTGCTTAGACTGAGTGTGTTAAATAAAACAGTATCTACATTTCAGACAACTGACTTCCTGACTGTAAAGGCTCCCACTAACTCAAGGCTTGGGGCTCACAGTGGAATCCGAACCCTTTGGATGACAGTATCTGTTCAAGTGCTGGTATGGGGCAACTTGTTTTGTAGGTAAGAAAATGCCAACAAAGCTCAGGGGAGCTCCATCCCTCCAGCCATCACATGCTGTACTGATCCCAGTGCCTCAGGGCACTCAGCTTCACACAGCTCTCAAAGCCTAGAAAAGGCCACTCCGTACTTTTCTTGGGGTAGTTTCTCCTCAGGTCAAAGCCTTATACCAGAGGTCATAAGTGGGTGACTAAATAAAATAAAACTTGTCTAGGAAGGCTCTAAAGAGCAGGTTCAGAAGCAGAGTAACATGGAAATACTTTCATTTCTCTAGGCAGTGTCTGACAGTCCTAGAAGAGATTGTGTGCTTGGCCCTTTGAGTTTACAGGTACAAAAGGCTTTGCAGGTAATTGAGAAAAGAAGTAATGTGAGCCTCATCTTTACATGATACAACTTTTAATGAGATTATTCTGGAGAGAACACTTGAATAAATGCTAAGGTCACATGTCCAGAGGTATCTGAGCCAGAATAGTGAAGGCTACAAGTAAGAACTCTGTGTTTAAAATGCTATAATCATGATCATAACTGCAAATTGTACCTCAGCCCAAGGCTTTACAACAAAGCTGTAAAAAGTAAAATCAATTTTAATCTTTAAGGGCACTTTGCTACATTTTTCTTCTTCAAGGCTAAACCAAACTAGGTCAGTCCAGGTAGGAGCTAAAAAAATATGAGCTCTTTCTCCCAGAGCAATAAATATTATCTTCAGAATCACAAGCTGGATTGCTACCAAGTACACTGCATGGCTCCTTGGGGGGGCTCAGTCCTGGGTCTGAGCATGTATCACAGGTGAAAAAAGGCATCCAGGCTGGGGGAAAGTGCACTAGATCAATTAAGAAGAAAATCTCTCACCCTTGACTTTTGGTGATTATCAGGTCGCAGGAAAAGTTGTCGCTTTATGGTCTTATGTGGGTCAATTTACTCTTCCAGTGGATGTAATACTGGGTGAAAGGTTTGCTTATATGAAACTTCTGTATTGGGGTTCTTTAGATACCCACTGGGGAAATCTCTCTTGATGTAAATTGGTATTATCTGTGCAACTACACACTGCAAACGTGCTAGCCCCTGGTACAAAACCATCTTGCAGGATCCCTTCAACAGTGAGAGCCACAAAGCTGAGTTCAGAGTTCAGTGCTTTCTTTGTCCTTGTTTTACACTAGTGATGTGGGAATGGGAAGAGGGCTGTAATTAAACTTCTTGTCCTCCTGTCGTACCTCATGTGTGGTGGCTTTCATCACATCTGAAAACGGGCATGTTGCTATGGTTGCAGGATTAAAGGATAGACATCCTTATTCCCTTCAGCTACTGTTTCTGTCTTCATTACTCCATTAAAAAGTAAAAACTGAGTTACTAAGAAATATCATATTTAATCACAACAAGCGTTTCAACAGATATAGGCAAAAAAGTCTTCCCAGAAAACTCAGACATGCTTCTTTGGGACTCCAGTGGACATTTAAGAATGCACTTGCTGATAATTCAATATCATTAGAGTTGGTTGAATAATAGATAGTGGATAATTTACTTGACAAATATTATTTTTTTTTCAAAAACAAACTACTCGTCTAGTTTAAAAATATTATTCATGAAGATATAGGACAGCATGAGTTATTAAATATATTCATCAAATTGGTTGCTCAAGTTTTGCAATATATCTGAATAGATTATACATCTTATTAATTATTCATTAAGTTCTGCTTATTATTTTAAGCACTTATGTAGCAATATTAGTGAACTGGTGTAAGTAGTCAGTGACAAAAATGACAGGTCTTCTGGTGGATCTATGCTATAGATAAGGTGGGAGTAAAGCATGGGAAGAATGGTCTTCAACCATGCTGAAGGGGTTGATTACTATTAATTTGATGAGTTTGGGATTAGACATGATTTATTTCTGCATATGGTCCTAGTTCCTGGAATCAAAGAACTCCAGAAGTCTTTTTCCCTGTATCACTGGGATAAACACGTTGTTGAGATTTAACAAGCCAAGTGCCAGGTTCTGCATTTGGGTCACAGCTATCCCCTACAATTCTACAGGCCTAGGGAAGAGTGGCTGGAAGGCTGCCTGGTGGAAAAGGACCTGGGAGTGTTGGTCAGCAGCCAGCAGTGTGTCCAGGTGGCCAAGAAAGCCAACAGCATCTTGGCTTGTATCAGAAATAGTGTGACTAGCAGGACTAGGGAAGTGATTGTCCCTCTGTGTTCAGCACTGTACCTTTAGTACTGTGCTCAGTACTGTGCCTCTCACTACAAAAAAATGCATTTTGGTCCTCAAGAATGTTCAAAGAAGAGCAACAAAACTCATGAAGGCTCTAGAGCATAAAATCTGACAAGGAGGGGATGAGGGTTGTTTAGCCTGGAGAAAAGAAGACTGAGGGGAGATCTCATTACCCTCTATGGATACCTGAAAGGAGATTGTAGTGAGGTGAAGGTTTGTCTCTTTTCCCAAGTAACAAGTGATAGGACAATAGGAAATGGCCTCAGGTTGTGCCAGGAGGTTTAGATTGGATATTAGGTAAAAATCCTTCACTGAAAGGGTTGTCAGGCACTGGAACAGAGAAGTGGTGGAGTCACCGTCCCTGGAGGTATTTAAAAGCTGTGGTAGCTGTGTAGATGTGGTGCTTAGGGACCAGGTTTAGTGGTGGACTCGTCAGTGCTGGGTTAAGAGTTGGACTCTATGATCTTAGAGGTCTTTTCTAACCTAAATGATTCTATGAAATTTATAAATGGTATAGTAATGTGAATTTGAATATACTGGCAGCCTAAATCAGCAGCTTGGAGGTGTGAGTTTGGCTGTTGGAGTGCAATTCCAAACCTACAGATTTAGGGGCAGATGGGAAGAACTTTACTAATCGTAATTACCTGGGCACACTTTTACAAATCAGATCCCATTGCAGTCCATTTGTTATCTCCAATGGACGGGATGTTGGAAGAAAAAGGATTCAGCAACAATGCAGAAACTGCATAGCCAGAGGTGTCACAGAGTGGTTAGCAGACCCCCACCAGCCTTCTCTTCAAGCATAGGTGTTAAGCACCTGGCTCCACAAAAGAAGAATGTTGATACAGATATTTGTCAAAAAATTCTCAAAGACCTCTTCTTTCAAAGAGCTGACCATCTACACTTTGCTATAGAGTTATTTTCTGCTCTTAGTTGGAAGGCAAACCAATTTTAAAAGGAAAAAGCAGGAACAGACATGATGTACTCCCTAGATGGACCTGTATCACAGGGAGGCTAAAATTCTTCCTAAGGCTCATCTTTGGAAGCAACACCAGATAAGACCCATTCTTATTCTCTTCAGCTTTCTGAAAGAGGGACAGTTTTTCTGAAAGTACAATATAGTTCAGAACATAGTTAATTTCAGTGGAATAGAAAAAAAATCCCTAATGTTGTAAATGCCCAATTTTATTTTTCAAGGAAATTCTTCTTTTCCTTGTTGTTGGCTTTTGTTTTGTGGTTTTGCTTTGTTTTGTTTTGGTTTGGTTTTGGTTTTGGTTTGGTTTTGGTTTGGGTTTTTTTCCCAAACATTTTTGTCATTCTTTTTCTCTAATTTTCTGTCAGAAACTAACTCATGTACATGTATGTGGACATACAGTCCTGTTCTCAGTCTTCCCCATCTTTCATTTTTGCTATTAATTGAAAATCAGGACATGTGAAATAGCGTCTGATGCTACTGAAGTGAGAAACTTTATGGCACAAAGCAGGCTTAAAAAATTGATTTTTCAATGACTTGGTGCATATCTGAAAAGCCCAGTTTTCATTTTTGGATAATGCCTTGTGGAATAGTTTGTACTAAGTGGAGCTGTCTCTCTGGTCCAGCAAGTCTCCCCCATGTCCCGATTGGGGTAGGTCTTATTATAACTCAGAATGCAGAAGACAATTTACTTGAGACTAGACTGGAACCTTAGAAATGCATCAGGGAGATGAGTTACATTCACAAAATGCAAATTCTGTATCATCCGGAGGGGGAAGTCACCCCTCCCAGTATATATTTATTTATTTTATGGCCTGAAAGCTTCTTGCTAAACATGAAAGCAATCTTTGAGCACTGAACTGTAACTCTGCTGGGCTGCCTTCTTGTTGATAAAACTTGGAAAAGCAATTTACTCTCTTGGGCCTGTTTAAGAATTTACAGCGTAGAAAGGAGAAGGATAGAGGGACAAGCCACATCCTACCACCTCTCTCAAATTGCTGCCTTTTTTTAAAGAAATGAGACAGAAGGGGCTGGAGAATGTTAAGGGGAAGAATACACACACAGGCTCTGAGACACACATGGCCCCAGGGGAATGATGGTGTTTCCCTTCCTCCTGCATTGTCTTCTTTCCCCTTGTTTTAGAGGGTCACTTCCAGCCAGCACTCCTCTCTCTCAAAGAGGAGAAGCAGGGCACACATCAGAGCCTCTCCAGGACTGTCTGCAAATCTGTTAACTCCAAGCTCACAGAGAACAGACATCCATCCACACAACCACAAAATGTTTGCAAAGGATAGCACAGAGTCCTGTAAGCACTTTGTTTAAGACAAGCCCCAGTAGTTCTGAGAACTGTTGGAATAGTTCTGCTGCCAATCTGTGACAGGAGATAGAAAAGAAAAAAAGATTTGTGAGGATGAGAACCGTAGGGCTTCTGGGGAGAGCAGGGGTTCTTCCGCCTTTTAAATTTCATTGTACTGGTAGGGATAAAAGACCACTAAAGAACAACAGAGGAAACAGCTCTACTGTGTAATAGATTTTTAAACTAGAACAGAAAACATTATTGGGCTTCCAGGGGACCCTTCCATGCCGCTTCAACTCATTATGCTTTCAACCAAAAGCACAGAAAACTGCCACGCACCCACACTTGAGGACCAGGAGGGTGCCTTCTTTCCCTCTTTTGCTCCCTGAAGCAACAGGTCTGCTACTTCTGGGTTGCAGTGGCCAGCCTGTCCAACCCGTCTGCTTTTATTCTAGACACTTGATTTTTTTTTTCCTTTTTTTTCTTCCTTTCCTTTCTTTCTTTTTTTCTTTTTTTTTTTTTTTTTTTTTTTTTTTTTTTTTTTTTTTTCTGAACAAGCAAATTTTGCATGCAGATGGTGGTAAGTGGGACAGAGGGGCTGTGCCTGTGTGAAATGACAGGAACTGGCAGGACTGCAGATGGAGAGCCAGCCTGTAGGGGGAACGGTGCTTCACGGCTCTGTTTCACACGGAGTGCATCTTCAAGATTTATTTTTTAATATCATTTACATCCAGAATATACATTTTAAAAAATGGGAACACTGAAGCCCTGAGGGAGATTCACTGAGTGGCATAAGACAGGTGCATAGTTTATAAGTAAACATTAGAGATGTTCTTTAATTCTTCCCATCCATTTGGTCTTTTCCTAATTTATGAACAGGAATGGAGAAGGAACTTCACCTGGGCTATAACAAATTCTTCAGAAATAACTGTCATGGGTGTAATAAAAACTTCCCTGCAGGGCTCCTTGTGGGGCCTAGGTTTTAAAACCAAAACAAAAGTCTGAGTCCCTTGGCAATCACATCAATACAGAACTCATGTGATTCATAGGGTTAATCTCAAGTGGCACAAATTGCCTCCTGACACTCGAGGTCTTGGCTTGCATTTATACCCTGTATTGATATTGTGTAAGCAGACCGGAGGCACAGCTCTGAGATGTGACCTTCAGTCCTCAACCCTGAGGTCACTTTTCCTTCAATCAGACCTGCCCAAAGCCTGAGACACTAGGGTACCTTCCAAGAAAACAGGATAAATGATCTGGCTTGCACCTCACCCCTTCATGAAGAAAGCACTAATAGCTCCAGGAGAGATACTGCTTACAGACAACTCAGTTGGTTAGCATGGTAACCCTGTGACTACTCTGTACCTTAGAAGTGCTTTGAAATAAACCTCAGGTAAATGAAAGAGACTACCGAAGCCTAAATCCTCTTTTTGTATCCCAGCCCTTCCAAAGAAAGATGGATGCTGTTTATTATAAAGTGATGCTGGGAGGCTCAGTGCTAAGGAGTACAAGAAACTGTCTTGTGAAGTATTTACCAATGTGTTTTAGGAAAAGGAAATCTGTCTGGAGTCAAACTCAGTGACCAGTCCTTTGGGATGAGATGAGTCAGTTAAGTAATAGCAGAATGAGTTATGGCACCTAAAAATAAAGGGTGTTCTAGAGGAAGAGATGGGATGAGGAGGAGCTTGGTGTTGGAGGAATTCTCTAGTTTCCTCTTTTCACCTTCCTAAGCATGACAAACTCTGCTTGATCCACAGGACCAGTGCTTCAACTCTTATTAGTCCTTACAGCTACAGCATCTCCAGAGATGCTGGCACCTGGTTGCTGCTTTGTTGTGCCTCATTCCACTTGCAGCCTTCCTCCCCAGCTACGTGTTGCTCCCCATAAAATCTGGCTTGAAAAAACTCCAGGGGCGTCCTGTCCCCTCCAAACTCAAAGTAAGTATCATGGATGCTCTGCAAACTTTCCTTCTGCTGATGTTTCATTGTATCTGGTGTACTGCCAAGTCACTTTTCTACTGACATTCTCTCTGGCTCACCTGGGGTATGGGATCTCTGGCTCACTCTGGTATGGGATCCATGTAGCTTAAAATTGTTTTTTTTGTCCATCATGTCAGCAATTCACAAGTCACTGTATGTTTATTTTAGCCAGATGAACCCCAAACATGCTTGGGTTTTAAAGGAAACATTTTATTCCTTTGAAATATTGAGTAAAAGCATCTCTATAAAACACAACAACACTCAAAACTAGGTGAGACAAAGAAAAACTGTCTGACAGAAAGGATATGAAATTATTGTTGAGTATTCACGCTAAAAACATGGAAATTAGGAAATGCAATGCTTAGATTGAAACAATGTTTTCAAGCAGCAGCCAGACCTGGGCAGAGCAGGAGGATGCACCAACTTGTGACTGATTCCTATGAAGGCTCAGAGATGACAGCTGCTCACATCCAAGCACAAAATAGCTGCAGCAGTACTGAAAAAGTAGCATGGAGAAAAAGTGGTCCTAACCTTCCTTTTCATTCCACCTTTCCCTCTCAGGTGAAGAACTTTCCATGTTTATACCCACATGCTGTGCAGGTTGCAATGAACATGGCACACAGCACGTTACACTCCGCTTCCCAAATAGCACCCAAGTTCCCGAACATCATGTCTAAATGTTAATATTCCCTACCTCATCTAGGGCCTTTGTGAATTTTGCTATGGTTTGGCTTCTTTGTCTGACCAGGCTTAGAAAACTCAAGGCATACTGCTGAAGCAGAAGAATGGTGGATCCAGAGGCTGCACTGACTCAGACCGAGATGCCATTTCTATGAAGTCTGTAACCTCATGCTGCCTAGAATTCTGGCTGCATTCTGTAAAGTCTAATTTTTCTAGAAATACTTCATTACAAGCTCCAGGATTTTTTTTTAAATCATTATTATTTTTAAATAACTAATAGGAGACAATACTCTGTTGCTTTGTGCTAACACTGAGACTTCTGTAGGTGTTGCTGGATCATACTGCCTTTTTAGGATGTCTAGATTCACTGTAGAGACATATTCTTTTAAAGCTTAGAGTTCACATGGATAAATGATTCACCTGATAAATGAAGTGATGAACTTTTGCAAAAAGCATTCCTTTTCCTAGAGCTGTACTTGTTACTCATTAAGAGGAGATGAATAACACCAGCCCCAAGCAAGAAACATGATGAAGGAAGTGTTATGTTTCAGTTGCCCTGTCAAACTGTCTGGACCAACACCCAGCTCCACTTGACCTTTTTAAGGCTGTGTCTCAGATTTTGTAATATTTGTAACTTTGGGACAAAGACTCTCACTGTTTTTCTATGGAACTTAGTACAAAGATAGGGAACCTGGGGCTCTGGACCTAATGGTTGCAATGGGGGAAGAGGCTGTATAAAGCTGAGTGGTCTTCTGACTTGCCCTGCACCTGGTCACTGAGTGGGAAACAGGTTTTTAAATGTCTGAAAGGGAAAGCATTTCATTTTTCGGGTTTTAAGACAGGAAATCTTCAGTGAGTGATAGACAATTTTTACTCTCTCTTTGAAAATCTCTTTTTTTTTTTTTTTTTTTTTTTCCCCTTCAATGTGAACGAGAAACAAGGGGATAGGTGAAGAAAGAGGGATTCACATCCCAGATCGCCCAATGCCTCGATCTCTTGTAGAGGAGTTTTCACCTCTGTCCAGCTTGGTTCACCAGAATTTTGAAGCTGTGTTACAACCCAGATGAATGCCCAAATATTGGATTGATTGAGCTGCTCTGTGTTTTGAAAGTCTAACCCACCTCATGAATAGAGCTTTAATGCTGAATTTAAGTCTTTCATTTTGCCAAAAGCAATACATTTACTCAGAGTTCCACAAATCAGTATTTGCAAGGAAGAAGAAACAAAATGCTTTGCTGGGAGCCTGTTGGTAATCTACACTAACATTCAGAAAGTATTTGCTATTTCTGTGAATAAGGTAATAAAAACACCCAGTACTCGACTAGGAGTATCCTATAACAACAGAGAGAATTTGCGTATTTGTTTAGGGCTATCTTTATAACCTGTCTTGGTATAACTCAATCAGCTCAAATCACCTCTCTAAAGAATGTCTTGCCTGTTAACCACATCAGAGAAGCAGATAGATAATTGTGTATGGATGGCTCTGCTATTGAAGTGAGCTTTGCATTGATGTTAGAAAGTAAAGAAAAAAAAAAAAAGGCATGAAGAAATTGAAGTGGGAGGGGCAGATGGCAAAACCATCAGTGCATACAGAACCAAAAGGACTTCAAAGCCGTGTCATGTAGTGCAGAGAGACACTGGTACTGTGGCATGCAGTGGGTTAAAACTAGTAAGAAAGGACACATTGCAAAAGGCTCTACATGCAGAAATGAAATTCCAGTCTTTTCCACATTTCTACAGGACACAAGTCAGGGGTGTACGTGGGGTAGACATGCTGAACTCTAAGATTATGCACAGCAGTCCAGTAGCATATTTTCTCTACTGCCCGCTGCTCTGGATCACAACCTGATGATGTGAGTTTCCAGCCCTAACATCGTCCGTGCATTTGCCATGGCTTATATGCCTGAATTTCTTTCCAATAATAACTTTCCTTTAGGCACGGTTATTAAGACCTCTATCACTGTGAAATAGCTTGTGTTCAGTGAGGCAGTCTTTTAATGGGATGCAATGCTGTATAGCAGAGTTCCAGCTACTACATTCAAGAAGGTAAATGATAGATTGTTTACTCCCCTAATCCATCTAATTATGGCAGCTTAGAGAAAATCAGAGAAAAAGAATTTTTGCCCTAGGTGGTGCTGAGAGAGATCTAAGAGCGTGTTGATTTAAAAGGCCATAAAGGCATTGTCTAAAATATATAGAGTAGCTTGTTTATCTCCCTATAAGCGACAGCACTGATAATTCAGTATAATTCAGATAACTCCCAGCCCCCCCCTGGGAGATGGCCTGTTACCAGATACTGTAAAAATTTCTAGCCTCTTTTGTGTTCCTTTGACAGGCAGGAAGCTCAATGGGGATGCTGTAGAGCTGTCCTTATCCAAGCATAGAAAGAAGAACATGTGGAGAGGAAGTTACTACTACAGTGCTAGCACAGGTGTCCTGACCTGCTCCCATGATGAGCCTTCTCCATGTCCTGTGTCCCCTAACTTGGCAGCAGCCTTGCAGGAGCACAGTACCCATGTGGGGAAGCACAGCCCTTGGTGTCCCACCAAAACCTCCTGCTTACCCTGCACTTCACAAAGCTGACGGTGGAGCACTGGTGTTTCTTTCTCCACTGATAGCTACTGTGAGTGAAGAGAATTAATTGTCCTGGGTGCAAGTACCATGTCTGTTGGACTATCTTTCCTTGGTCACTGACTCTGGTGTTTGAGAAGGTACAAAGTCTGCCTGGAGCTTTTTGCCAGGCGTCCCATGAAGACTTGGCTCTGAGTGGGTTGTCTGTGGCTTATGGGGTCACAAAAGGCTTCAGACTCTTATCATAGAATCACAGAATCATAGAATTGGCTGGGTTGGAAGGGACCTCAGAGATCATCAAGTCCAACCCTTGATCCACTACCGCTGCAGTTACCAGACCATGGTGCCACATCCAGGCTCTTTTTAAATATCTCCAGGGACGGAGAATCCACCACTTCCCTGGGCAGCCCATTCCAATGCCTGATCACCCTCTCT
The DNA here is from genome assembly GCF_036169615.1 of Heliangelus exortis. NCBI lineage: Eukaryota > Metazoa > Chordata > Aves > Apodiformes > Trochilidae > Heliangelus > Heliangelus exortis. The sequence continues at coordinate 143,964,302 of NC_092422.1, read as the reverse complement.
GTAAAGAAATTCTTTCTAATGTCAAACCTAAACCTCCCCCGGCACAACTTAAGAACGTGCCCTCTTGTCTTGCTGAGGGTTGCCTGGGAAAAGAGACCAACCCCCACCTGCCTACACCCTCCTTTCAGGGGGTTTGTAGAGGGTGATGAGGTCTTCAGACTCTCTCCTTCAGACTCTAAGAGAGATGTCCTTGAATGTAGTGCAGCCTATTCCAGTGAAACTGGTTGGTGCCTCCATCTGTCTGGGTGAAAACTCAGCACTGTGTTTCAAAACTTACTGGGGAGAGGAAGAGTAGAGGGCATTCATGCAAAGCCCAGTGGTGTAAACTTTTAATAGGAAACCAGACTGAAATGCTTTCTTGTTTTAGTTTGCTATGTAAACTATTGAAATATAGGACATGCGTCATTTTTCTAGAATGTTGTCTCTTCTGCAGTCTTAGTAATTTCTATGCTACTAACATTAGAAAATGTGTTAGTTTGAATTTTTGGTTTTGCTTTCTCCCTGTTTCTGCTTTTTGCATCTCTCAAATTTTTAAAAGGCTTTTCTTTTCTCCCCACCAGCTCCCACTTGCCCCCATTGACATTATTAAGTAAAGCCAGGTGTTTTCAGAACTAGTTTCATCTAATAATCTACAAAATAATTAAAAATTTTAATAGAAGCTGCCTGTATTAGTTTTCAATGGGGTGCAGGAGAGCAACAAGGTAGCGTTTGAGAATTAAAGCTTCATTATTATGTTCTCCACTCTATATTCTCTGTTTAATAAATCCTTTGTTGCAGAACTGGATAGACTGAGCTCTTTTGAGAAAAGCATTGTAAAGAGCTCAGGATTAGTTTTTCATCTATTTTCCACTCTTGACAAAGAGTGAGAGGAAGGGGAAGGGCAGGGAAGAAGTCTAATTATTTATTTTTTTGATAATTAATTTTTAATCTGAAAAATTCAGGAAAGTAGTAATATAGAAAAGATTCTTTCTTCTTGCAACCTGCTTGCCAGATGGCCTGCCAGACATAGATACCAGGCTGAGAGAGAAAATTGTTATATCTTCTTGTAAATCAGCATTCAAAAATATGTAGTCTTTGGAGTCTGTGTATAAGATACTCCATTTTGGCTATCAGGGACTGGAATGAAACCTTCCAGAAATACAAGAAGGAAGGTCTCCAGCATATGTGGCCATGACATATGGCTCTTAAATCTCAAAAAGAAAACTCCGGCTAAGTCTGTAGCAAGTAGAAGGTGCAGATATTATCTCTCCTGTTTTGATGTTACAAGAGACCAAGATCTTATTCATAGCTTGCAAGGCAGTTGCAGTGATATGAAGAGGGATGGGGTTCAGGAAAGTTTTGCACTTAGGCAGAGCTGTTAACTGGGTTAGTAATTTGTGTATATCAGTGCAGCTGTAGTAATTTATACCTGGGTGCAAAGGACCTTTAAGTTTACTTACCAAAGCACCTGAGTTAAACTACGCTCGCAGAATGTGATGGCCTTTCCTCTTCCTCCCTTTTCCCCCAGTCAGTGAGAGGTGTTTGGGTGCTCTGCAAAGCCCCAGTTTCAGACAGCAAAGCCAGTGTTCCCTCTCTTGGTGATGCTGTAGCATCATGTACTCCCCTTTGACCTGAAGGCTTTGTCCATTCAGCCATGAACTGTGAAGTTAGCAATTTTGTGAGGAAGCAGGGACAGAAGAAATAAAGAGAACCAAGGAGGTTCAGCTTTACAAAGGGATCTAAATGCCTAAAGTTATTGTTAGTATTTGTGATTATGATCCTTGGAATCTCAGCTTCCAAATAAATATGCATGCCTTACTTTTGCAAAAGGCAGACCCCACTGAAGAGAGGTTTAAGGGGCTTAAATGAAAGTGCTGGGCATGAAATTGTCTAAGGGCAGCCTAAAGAAGGCATCAACCAAGAATGTTGCATGAAATCCATTCTGCCTGCAAATGTTTTAGTGAGTTGTGGTCTAACATGGGTTAAACTCGAGGAGCAGGAAAATGGAGACACTCATAAGAAAAAGAGCATTTATTTTTAACTTGCTACCTATAGGGAAAACAAGCGGAGAAGCAAAGCTGATAGCTCACTGGGAGGTTAACGAGAAGGCAAGAGGAGAGCAAATGTGTTGATGGAAGAGCCCAATGTCCCCTTCAAATGCCAGCTGCTCACCCTCTTCTTTCCCTCTAGTTTCTGTGCACTAAAAGTAAACACAGTAAAAATCAGCAGCTGGGACATTTTTTCCAAGACAACAGCACTGAGCAGAATTCTTCCCTCCATATTTTATAATTTATCTGAAGGCTACAGACATCTGTTCAGATGGCCAAGGGGAAAAAAAAAGTATGAGAGATTTCGGCTAAATTCAGCACCACTTCGGAAAGATGCACCTGGCCTGCCATTTGTTATGTTCTCTCCTCTCTGCTTTATGATTTATATTTTATGAAGCCTTTCCATTGTGGCTCCCTCTGCTTCCCTCCTTCTGTTCGAGTTTGATCAGATTGTAAAGGTTCAAAGTGTACTACTGTTACTTTAATTAAAGTTATTTCCTTCTGCCCTCCATGTTAGAACAGATGTATTGGAAATCCCCAGGCACCTCCTGCCTGGGCAAAGTTGGACACAAAAACATAAAACTGCATTAAGACAAATTCCCTGTGTTAATTACTTTTCTCTATTCAGCAGGGATGTGAGGGAGAGAAGGTCTTTCTCTATGCTAGCAAGTTTACTTTACCCTCTGTAATGGGGTGGTGGTGGCTACCTGAATTTCTTCTCACACTATCCACTTGCCAAGAAGGCTTAAGACAATAAAAAATACAAGACACATCTGGGATGACCTTTCCTGCCTCTGCCACTCATATCCTGGGGATCTCGTGTCACTGGCTGGTTTACTGAATTTACCATTCCTTTTTCAGTGGAGAATTGTGCCTGGAGCATGGAGGTTATTTAGGCACCCTGATTCATCAGCTACGTTTAAGGCTGAGAGAAGTAGAATATAGCCTGAGGTAAAAGCAGACTTGCAGTATTAAGTCATGAGATGAGGCAGGAAAATACATCTCTATGATTATGCTCGACAGGAAAGTGCCAGCTCTTGCATTTTAGCCAGCTCATGAGGTAGCTAATTAGCCTACATGAGCCTGTCCTGGAGAGCATTTTGAGCTATATCTTTCCTGCTATTGGACTTAGCTTCCTCTTCTTCCTCAGCCTTGCTTAATGGAGATTTGTTCTCCATATGTTGTTTATAGCCCCACGTTCAGCCTTGATGCTAATTTCTCTCTTACAGCTCCTTTAAAACACTGCAGATATGCTGTATATGCCTTTCCCATCTGCTTTAAAAGGACAGCCCTTACAGGAGGGATAAACACATCTCTGCAGAAGGTCATTTTATCCTGGCTAGAACATGTCAAAAGCCTGAAGAACAAACACTGTTCAATCCAGGCAACAAAACAGCCGTATGGCCATAAAATATTATTTTAGCCTGTGAAAGCATCATTGGAGGACGACAGCAAAGAGCTGTGTGGCATGGAGTATAAAGCTCTGATGGTTTTGAGAGAGTATTACCTATTTACGTGCAAGATGATGGATTTTGTCCTTGCGTGAAGATATATTGTGTGTATTGTGACTCTACTGGTCTGTCCCGTAGCCCTGGCTGTTCTCCCCTGGTGATATTCACAACCTGTGCACACTCAGTTACTCTGCATGCATGACAGAATGTATGTTAGTGAAAACTCAAAAAATGCCCAACCCCAGCAGCAGCAGCCCAGCATCCAGCAAACACTGTGCTTTATGTGTAAGTAGAGCTGCTCTTGGTTCACAGCCAAGTACCACTCTAGAAAAGTAAATCCTTTTTAACATTATTGGATTCCGGATTCAAACTGCTCCTTAGCCTTCTACCTCATCAGAAATTCAGAGCTCTATCTCCTTCCCCAGAAGCTTATGCAGATTTATAATAAAAAGAAAGACAACAGCATAAACAAAGAACTTTCTACCTTCTCTGTACACTCTTTTCTAGAGACAGTTTTCCTCTCCAATTTTACATGCACACTGGTATGTACCATCTGTTTCAGAGCACCCTCACATGAGCAGAAAATAGGACTCTTATAGCAGAAGAAGAAGCCTTTGGGCACCACACAGGCTTCTGAGGTTTGGAGCAAGGTTTTGGAGAACAATTTAATTTAATATTATACACTGTTCTGTCCCTCCCTAAGTGTTTCTTGCAGAACAGGCAAATTTTGTACGGTCAGTTCCCAATCCCAGCTCCTGCTCCATATAGGACAACAGAAGTCATTTGTAATTTTTGAGGAAAACTCTCATTTTCCTCTCCTTTCCATCTTTTCTGCTGACAGTATTCATGACACACCAGTTTCTACTTGCCTCTGTGCTGTATTAATGAATGCTTTCATTGAATGACAGTCACTGAAAAATAGATTTCCCCTTTCCCATGACACCCTTAGTGAATGCATCATTCCCCAAATGTCCTAAAAATTTCAGGTTTGTGTCTAAATCCCTTTAAAGTCTTTCCATTTTGTTTTTAAAAGGAGATTGGACTGGACTGATCTATGGTCCATAAGCCAAAGTCAGCATCACTAGCATTTACACTGTACAGTTGAAAATTTAAAGAACTTTTGACTCTTTATCAAGATAATTTCATATCTAAAACATCTGGGATTGTAAGCACACAAGGCAATAATTTTTAATTAAGACTTATAAATTCATAATATTATTCAAATATTGAAATACGATAACCTGAAGATGACTTCTATGCTAATGCATAAGTAGAATGAAAATTCCATTAGTAACTGGATAGACCCAATGGAAAATCAAAGTGAACAGTAATGACCACCTGGTGGATAGACATTACATGGGATTCCAACAGCAAGCACAAAACATGCCTTTTAAAAGAATGTAAAGACAGAAAATAAGAATAAATACACTAAGGTATGAATTTTTCATTAGAAATCCCTTGGGCTAAAATTCGTAAACATTTCACTACTGCCAAAAAGTTCATAACTATTCAGTGCTACACCAGTGACTCCAAGTCAATTGCATCAGACCACAAAACCTCTTTATTGGATATGGATAGGTGTCTGTGTGCTATTTTTAAACCTGGAAAATATCTGTGAGTAAATTTGAATTTTCTGTTTGAGCCAATTGTCATTCCAGAATTAGAGGAACACATTCAAAAGAGTGTGTTTAACAGAGAGGGGAATACAGATGGGGGCATGTTCTGGAGCAAGCACCATTGACAGATTTACAGGATAACTGATGAGTTTTGGAATGCAGGTTGCATAGGATACAAAGGACACCTTGTGCCTGTGAGGGCTGTGAGCACCGATGCGGATGCTGACAAGGTTTGCACAGCTTGCTTGTGTGTACATTTGCCTTTCCACACTATACTGGAGGTGAGAAGAGCCCAAGCTGGCATGATGGCAGCTTAAACACGACAAAAAAAGAGAGTTAGTGATCATACATTTGCTGGAGGATGCTACACGCTTTGGGCATTTCTGGGGCTTTACAACCTAATATAATTGCTGCTTCTTATGGATTTTTTCCTTGCAATTTTTTTTAATTTGGTTTTGCTTTGTGCTTGGTCAGAGAGGGATGCTTTTTTGTTTGTTTGTTTGTTCTAAGTAAAAACTAAACATAAAAAATTTGAGGTTTCTGAGTAATGAAGGTACTGGGGCTTGTGCCAAAAAGAAGGACTGTATGCCTTACTGGTTTTGCTTAGCAGAGCCAGGCAATTCCTTGTGTTTCTTCCATGTGCATGTAGCTTGGACTCCAGCAATGGATGATGATATTATTAACTTTATAGTAACCATTGATCTTTCCTCTGTCCAATTTCTCACAAACTTTAATGGAAAGTAATGTCTGAAGGCTGCTACGTTTTTCACACCTGACTAAAATTGAACAAAATCTTTCCCAGTCCTATTGATCTCTCCCAAACATTCCTGAATGTGTGCCACTTTTGTGAGAGTTAACAACAAAAGGCAGAGGCAGACCTTGTGGTCCAGCAAACTGATCTGTGACTGGTGCTGGTGGCAGCAGGAGTGCCAGCTCTCAAGCAATCTCCCTTCCTCTCGTCTCTCCCCATGCTGAAGAATGTAGACAAAAAAACTCTCAGCCATTGTGACATTCACTTTTTCTTACTCTGCTGAAAGGCTTTTGATTAACCCTTTGACTGTGCTCTGTGCAAAGCACATTCCTTTACTATGGCAGAAGTATTGTGAGCATCCATCTGAACAGATATTGCAGAAGCAAATCTTCCTAATCACAACACTTCATCTTCCCTAATAATCCCTGTAAAAGCCAATTTCCTTCTCAGAGTTCTACAATGCCATGTGCACATAAAACACTCCTTTATAAACTGGGAAAGGGTAGATTTAGATGAAATATGAAAAAAAATTCTTCACTGTGAGAATGGTAAGACACTGTAGAAGGTCATCCAAAGAATATGTGGATGCCCCCTCCCTGGAAGTGTTCAGCACCAGATTGGATGGGGCTTTGAGAAACCTGGTCTAGTGGGAAATGTCTCTGCCCACAGCAGAGGCGTTGGAATTAAATGATCTTTAAGGTGCCTTCCAAGCCAAGCCATTCTATGGTTCTATGAAGTAAAGTCCAGAGAGTGCCATGTTTACCTGGAGAGGGTCACAAGAGAGACTTCTCTAAAGAAAAAGAGACATACTTACCTTGTTTGAGGATAATGCAAAGATCTCCTTCTGGAATTTAGATGGTCATACTTATTTTTGACAAAAGAGTAGGGAAAAGAAAATATTAACTGTGCCTCAAGAGAAAAAATCCTTCTTTTCTTATCATACTTTGTCCTTTATCAGACTTTCGCTCCCCACTTACTTCCTTTGAGGATAATGATCTACAGTTATGATGTCTTTTCAGCAGAGTATCCACATCAACTGAAGTGTAATAGAAGAGGACAGGACACTTATAGCCTTTGGGCCTCTGAAGATTTTGCAGCTGTTTCAGGGATACAGATTAGTTATCCTAATCCCTTTGTGATTTTTGGAAAACACAGTCTTCATCCTTTCATAATTAGTGTGCATGCAAAGATTTCCTTATGGAATTTAGATGGTCCATACTTATTTTTTGATAAATAAGTAGAAAAAAGAAAATATTAATTGTGTCTCAAAAATCCTTTTTTACTTATCATACTTTGACTGCACATTTTTTGAGGAAGGGTCCCATGCTTTTCTTGCATGTTTATACAACATGATCACCCCATTACTCTTCTATGTCAAGTGCTACTGGTTATGCAAGCAGTAAGCAGAGCAGTGTAAATCAAGGCCCCGATGGAAATCAGCACACTAGAAAACCATTTCTGTCCCAGCTAGAGAAAGTGTTTTCTCTAGGTTGGTTCTAAGTGAAGACATAGAAATTTGTTTGTGATTTTACACATGCTTATACTGTGTTTAATTTGCTGCTTCTCAATCCTAAACAAACTAGTAAAACTAAGCTACTTTTAAGCCTTAATTAAATTGGTATGGCTACATTTCTTTAAGATGTTTTCCTGTTGTCTGAGAAATATCTATGCTGAAATGACAGACATTCTTTATCACTAATACCTTCAGTTTTCAAAGATAGCTGATTACTCCCAAACAAATGTGTGATGTGGCTGCACAAAACGTGGTGCACTGCATTAACATGGTACTCTTACTCACTTTCTTTATTTTAAGGTTGCTGCTTAATCAGCTCTGATACACATTCCTTGAAACAAAGAACACTTATCCCAGCACATTAATAAAATGCAATAACACCCATGGGACCTCATTTGACTTTTCTCTCCAGACAAGAAAACTTTGTATCAGAAAGTCAACAAGAAACTTCCAGTAGGAATCAGTCTGGGGGTCTTGCAGAGGACATCTGGGCACACATGCTTTGGTCTTTTGTAGAGGGAGCTGAAGGAAGTAGCTGATATTACACGAAGAGCAGAGAGGGGCTCATCTATTTATCTGGGAAATTTTTAGCTAAGAGGAAGCTGGGCAGAAAGAAGACACTTGTATTATTTAATCTAGGCTTCATCCATCACTGGCAACCAGGCCATAACTCCCTTTTTATAGACTGAATGATCAAGTACTTACTTTGTTAAGGATTGAGTTTTTTTCCCTTTCTCCCATCACACTGTTGACTAGGGACCATCCTCTAAATCCATTTGGCCTTGTATTGACATGCTTTAGATTAGGCAGACAGCAGTCTCCCTTCCAACAATGTTTATCCACATGATGTATTGCTAGGCAGCTATCACATTCTCTATCAGCCCTGAGAAAGAGCTAAATAAACCAACCTTGATTCCTCTTTTATCCAGGGGAAGGCTCCAGTGTTCCCCTCATGTTTAAACAATCTGTTTCTGTGCCTATTCTGATACATCCTCAGCATAGCTAACCAGATCTTGATGTTCTGTCTAGCTGCAGTCTTTGATGTTAACCTTGCCTCATTGCATCCTGAGATTAGATCACTTTATTCCTCTCACACCAGTGGGTCATATGCAGCCTTTATTTGTCAGTCATCCACAAGACTTCTCTCATTTTGAACTGTTAAATTTAGTGTACGACTTTTAACATTTTCTCTTTTATCCGTGTTCTCCTTTTTGTCCTTTAGGTTTATTGTATGCAGTGCTTTCCTACCTTTCCTTTTACATGTATCTGTCCTACACAAAATATGTCCCTCAGGACAAGTAGCAATGGGGGGGAGACAAAAAAATCAAGAAAAAGACACTCTGAGCCCCCAAAGAATCACAGAAGATCTATATCCTCCCCTGGAAGACAAATCAGAGCCAATTTGTTGGCTTTGGCTAACTCTCATTTGTTTCAACACATGATTTATCACCAGGGTCTCCTCTCACATCTCTGAAACAAATTCCAGGTGTTTTCCATGCTTGCTTATTTCTCCAGCCACTTCAGATTGAGCCAGAATCCAATATCTCAGAGAGGGCCCTGTTTGTGCAACCTGACAATAAAATCTATATCTTTATTCACAGCATTTAGTGGATGGGGTTGATGGCATCCTAATGGTTATTTCATCTCTGATTCAGTTTTAAGCAGTCCCTCAGAATACAGAGGATGCAAACCCTAGAGAAAACAAACCCCTATCCCTGTGGCAGCACAGTGAAGAAGTGGGATGTAAATTAGCAAATTGGGCAAGGAAGCTGATCTCTAAGCAAAACTGATGTGTAAGCATGAATTCTGACTTAAGAGGGCTCAGCAGCATCTCTTTTTTGGGTTTTGTCACATCAAGTCTGCTAATTAAGTGTGGGAACAAACTGGGGTAGGGCTCAGAGGTACAGTCATTTTGAATTTCCTCAAAGGAAGCAGAATCAGCCATGATTTTGGCTATTAATTTTCCCTCCCTGCCCGTGGATGGAACATAGTAAAGTGTGCACCCTTTAGAAGGAGGCAATGAGACTGTAAGTTTCTAGGATTGGCAACAGGTGCCTGGGAGCCTGTAGCTCACCTTGAGTGTTGGGTACCCTCTTTGGGACATGTCATGCAGGTGTGCCTATGACTCTGTGCAGTCAAATTGGGTTGCCAGAATTTTCCTGGGTCCCAAAGCACTCTATGTTGGCTGTTTGAGTACTACTGCTGTGGGGGAGCCCCAGTTCCACAGCTGCCACCACAGTAGCTGCGGGTGCTGCCACCTCTGTCAGATCTCCTGATCACTTTTGCACAGAGATGGAAGTTTGAGATTAGAGGAAAGAAGGGAACACAAAGGAGCAATAAAGCTTTCTAGGTGTGAAGGCAGATAAAGATTATTTCTGTTGTCTAAAGACTCGTCATGACTATTCCTACATGCTTCCTTTGTGTTATTGATCTGATGGCACATCTCATGTGTAGGGTTTTTTTCTTGTTTGTTTTTTTTTATTATTATTATTATATCATCAAACATAGCATTGATTTTTGAAGGGAAAAAAAGAAAGGAAAAGCAAAAGGCAATACATCAAAACAGCCAGTGACTCCTGAAAGAAAGATCTTTAGAAGGCAAGTGTATGGCAAGCTTTCACTTTGACCACAGTTTTGAATTGAGTGCACAAACCTCCACGATGACATCAATAATTTATGTGGCCTTTTCAGACTGGGAGATGACTATGTACAAAGCCACAGGCTACAAAAACATGCAAGGCAGCAAATGGGGAACTTCTTGCAGAATGTCAGAAAGCTCAGTCTCTGCTGTTTCACAACCACTCATCTACAACCATCCCCATGTTTGATCACTGTCATTCCACTAGGAATTTTTTTTCCCCAGTGTCTAACCATAATTTCCTTTTTTGTCTCACAAGTGCTGAATAGAGTGGAAAAATCTCCTCCTTTAAACCACAGACTGCAAGACAGCAGGCTACACTCTTGCTGGTCTAGTCCAGGGTCAGGTTGGCCTTTTCAGCAAAGAAATGCAACTGACTTGTTCTCAGCTTGTCCACCGAGATGCCCACAACATCCTCCTTGGAGAAGAATTTAATTTCTCAGAGAAGCCATGAACTTGAACCATATGGGGTACCTCATCTCTGTGAAGTGGACATGGAAATGTTAAGGAGGTGATAAGCATGTCTTTCAAGTAATCCTTGTGGATTTGGACCCAGAATTCCAAAAATTAGAGGAATTCCCTTGTTATTCTGCATGCTATGGAGAGATCTTTCACTTAACTTTGTTATGTTGCTTCCTTTGCAGATCCTCAGGATTTATAGTTTTACATGCTTTCATGCAGGGGAAAAGAAAAGGAAGCATCATTAGCATATTCTTAAAGATATTGGAGTGCTTTCTCATCTCCATTAATGAGAAATTGAGTCATCTTTACTCTATATAAATTCTGTCTCTAAGAGCTTTTGTTAAATGATATTTGCTACTTACCAAAATTTGATTTAGTGAGTGGTCATGTAGAGATGGAAGGGAAATATTAGCATTTCATTGAAAAATTTAATATAGACATTAAATGGCACCAGAACCCAGACAACTTGGTGCTTTTATTAACTTAGACTCCTAGCAATTAAATGTTTTTCTTCTACAGTTACTCCTTCTTTTCCTTCTTTGTTGTTGCTCTAGCTCTACGTATCACATCCATTTTCTCCTAAGTGGGATTTCTAAATTGTATAATCCATGTGTTTTTTTTTTTTTTTCCACGGCACATATACTGGATTTATGGATAATATGGTATCTATGAAAATTAAAGACAAATACCAATGACTACCTCCAAGCAGCAGGTAGATGAGCCTTTGCCATGTGGCTGCAGTAGGCTGTATTGATGAGATGCAAGAATGTCACCGAGCCTCAGTCAAAGTAATCTTTGATCTTCTGCTCTCAGACCTCCATCCAGTCCTGTCAGTCCAAGCTTACAGTAAGGATTCCAGCCAGAGGCCCCTTTAGCTCTTCATATGTTGGAATGGTCATCCAAGGACACCTCTACCTTGCACAGAACATAATAAATTGTGAAGCCAAAGGTAATTTGTCTGAATGGGTTTAGGAATGTTACTAAGATAATGTGTGATAATGGTACATGTTTCAATTCCCTATTCTGATCTGTGCTTTAACCTTGACGATCACAACTTGTTTTTAGTCTGAAGGATGATAAAAAGTGGGATTTCATGTAGTGAAGCTGCAGTAGCAGGTCACTGCTAATAGGGAACAGGTCAACAGATCACACATCCGTATGAGACCACTAGAAATCAGCAAGTTTGACATCAGATTAGAGATATGTTACTTCTCTGAGCAATGCTGGCTTGAACAGGGGTAAAAAATCCCAGCTTTACTTAAAAATTGTCAGAAGTGAAGAGATTACCATCAGCCTCGGTCATTGTTCCCAGCTGATAATGATCTTCCAAGCTACCATCTTATTTTCCACCCGTTTGTATCCATTCCCTGATTTCCAGCCACCAGAATTTGGTATTTCTACATGAAACTTATTGAGAACTCCCCATGCAGGTATTTCCTCTTTCTCTCAAAAATAAATTAATTGCTTCTCTGTTTCAAGCTTCCAGGAAGAAAAACAAAAGAAACAAAAGAAACAAAAAAACCAACAAAACTCTTTACTCTTTATTAGTCCTTTCTGAATTCTTTCTTTGTGGTCTACCAGGACTCAAGATAAATTCTCCATTGACAGTCCCCTCGATTCATTGATTTTTACAGCAGGCTCACCCAGAACCCGTTGCTGTCACTGGTAAGCAGTCACACAGTCAAATAACACATTTACACCACTGATGAAACTCAGCTCAGTAACTACTCCTGAGGGAGCCAGTGATTCAGGGTTTAATACAATGCAGGAGGATATTCCACTTGCAAATGGTTTCCAGCTGTTCATTTAGATGTGTGTGCTAAACATCATGAAAACTGAAAAGATGCTGAAATGTAAAAGCCAATACTGGTGTAAAGAAAAAGTGGCAATCAAATAAAAAGAATCAAGACTATTGTTACACGTGCTTTGCAAAAGTGCTGCTTCTCTAAGAAAAAAACACCCTCCACAAAAACAAAACAAGAAGTCTGAAAGAAAGTGTTAACAGGTTCAGATCTCTGGTGCTATATAATTCTCCACCACTCACTATCACTGTATTTACACCTCCCACACAGCCTTTCCCTTGCCTCTTGTTTTGTGCTGTAATGGAAATGCACTGTTGGGTTTCTACTGCTAACTTTATATGTTGTTTATTAATTGTGTTGAACATATTTTGAAAGAAACATGTCCCAGGGTACATCAAGCTCTGTCAGACTGTGATAGATTTTCTCATAGTGTGCTAAGCTGGTGAAACAGAAGAATTTGCTCATTGTGAGGACTAAAACGATCGATCCATTTAGTGGCTTGAAATGTGTTGATTAAAGGGTGTTGTAGCCTTTATGGAGGTGGACTTGTAACTTTCTAGTTAGCACTTCACTGTATTGTATAGTAGCTAGTATAAGCAATATGAATATTATTAAAATAGAAGCTAATTTACCTTTGAATTTTAACACACTGAAACCCTCTATTTCCTGTTTAAGGGACCTATTTCTTATGACCTAGTGATAACCTCTTTTGCTATCCACACGCCTTTTAGAAGAACATTTCAGAATTTATATGTGATACTTGTACTTAGCATGGGAAAAAAAATCAGTTTGGAAAGATGACATTTTTAAAGCATTATGAAATGAAGGTAATTAACCCTTAACCACTTCCCACTTAACTAATTAACTGCTATCCCTATGGTATCAGTAAAAGAAATATGGTGGAGTCTCTGATGGTCTACAGACTTTAAATCACACTCACAAACCTTTCCAAGAAGTACCCTCCAGATAATCAAGTAGCTATGGGCTTGCTGTAGGAATTGCAAGGAGAAATTTCAGAGTTAAATAGCAGATTAGGAGATCAAATAACATCCTCTGTAATTCTGTCATTTAGAGCTTTTACAAAATCAAAGAACTTTCTTCTGCAGCTCTCCAAGCACTTAAGAAATGAATATATTAAACTTAATCGTGGACATATTGCCCTCCTCTTTCTGAAGTGGGCAAACTGAGGCACAGTGAAATTACAGTGCTGGTAGTTTTAGAAGTGAGCTGGGAAGCTGGGTGACATGTCTTTGGGGTGTTCAGCCTTTGGTTCACTAAAGACACCTCATAGTAAGCTGCCTGAGCTCCTGTGCTCTACCTTTGCAGTGGAAGAATATAAGACAGCAGGTGACTTGTATCCCCACATCATCCTTTTCCCTTTTATCCTTTACCTTCAGTGTTACACAGAGCTTAGCACATTGCTCCATGTGTGGGCAACTGTAATTCCAGATGACTGAGTATATCTGCCAGTGTGTTTCTCAGCTCCATGGGAAGAGACACTCTGTGTTTAATGGCTGGAGCAAAAGTCCACCTAGTAGACTGAGGAAGGCCAAAGGGAGTAATGAAAAGCAGGAATGAATTGCAAGGTGCCAAAAATGTTGTTTCTGCTGCCAAAATCTGAGACAATCTTCCCCTTCTCCCTTTGCCTCTTACCCAGCAGCAAGCCACATATCCGTAACACACCATGCTGTGACAATTATTCACCACAAGCCTCTAAAAACACAAAAAAAAGGTTAACATGATAACCTGGAGCCCTTTCTAGTCCTGTGTTTTAGCCTATCAGACTGTATTACAGTGCTGTGCCTAAGCATAGACAGATGTAGGCTGTCTGTGTACCATTTTTGGCCTTCTCCACCGAGTAGCTGCTCTGGCCAAGTTTTCTAATCAGTAATCAATGATCACCAGACCAGCAAATGGGACATCCACACCCAGGAGCAGATGGTAGCAACTGTACTCAAGCATGACAGCTCTTTGCACACAGAACTGGCTGCAGAAGGAAGAAAACTGTTCAGGCCACCTAGAGATACAACTCTCCCTCTGCTCTGATCCTCAAATAGAAAGCATTTTTCTACCTGGTAAGACATTTGTACACCCTACTGAAGGCATGGAGCATTCTTTGAGTTTCTTTGGCTTCTGCTTTCCAGGACTTAATAGATGGCACTTCAGTTAGGTGACTGCATAGTCTTTAATGTATGTGAGGTGGAAATATGGGAATACCAGCCTCTGTAGCACTATCCCCTATTCAACCCAGAGAAATTCTGTCAGAAGTAGTCCTATCTGTGATTCTAGAGGAAGCACTATACTTTGAAGGACCCTAAAGATTTGAGAGCTGCCTAAGGCTCTTTATGTACTCTACAGTCTACTATTTCTCCATCTATCCTGTTTCCAAAACTTCATGGAAATTCCCAATGGCCATCTTCAGCATTTGATCCCCCATTTCTCAGAAGGGACAGTAATTGAGCTTGTGTGCTAAGGGAGGTGCTCTTTATCCTTATATTAGGACATTTTGCAAATCACCCAGCCCCATTTAGTCCAATCATACTCTTCAAAGTGGTAGCTGATTTCTACTCTGCTAGTGCTTAATATCTGTGAACATATGAGGTGGTAATTTTTGTTTGTTTGTTTATATTTGGTTGGAGCTTCATTTGTGGGCTAGAGCCCCATTATTCAGGGACTTGTTAAAAAAAAGCATTCAGAATAAGCTCACAGACAGTTATGATGTCCCTCAGGAATCTGGCATGTTATTCTTTAAGTGGAGGAGACTTTGAAGGCAGACCAAATTAAGCTACTTTATAATTCATACCTTTAGATAATTTTGATAACTCTCATGACAAGGAATCCCAGAGCATCCCCATGGAAACAGACTCTGAGGAAAATTGTTTGCATCCAGCTTGTAAGATGTCCAGAACAATATCCACTATGCTCTCAGCAGCACCTGACAGGGATGCTTGTTCTGTCCTGTGACATAAACCTATACATATCCACTTCTTACCTGCAGGAAAGGGAAGACTGTAAGTGCTCTACATACCCACAATATTTAAAACAGTATGCTATCGTTTGCCATTAACTGTTGCTTTCAGCTCCAGCATAGCTCTTTTCAAACTCTGTTGGAATCAGCTTTGTGCATGAGGTGTCCAAAAGGATCGAAACAAACTTCATAAAAGGCAAGCAAGAATATCTGACGTGGTTCATCCCCTCATGGGCCTAAAGTCATTGTGACAAAGCAACAGGCAAGTCAATCTAGGTGAGGTCTTTACAGCACAGCATTTGGGAACCCTGTAAAGAGCAGATGGAATTGAGGAGAAATGTCAGGAAATTACAATAGCCATACACTTACACTTTGTAAGGCTCAGGGGATGATGTGTTGGTTCAACATGAGTCTGAGGCAGACTGAGAGGCAGGTCTGGTCTTATCTTGCTGAAACCTTGTAAGATTGTAAGTGAACCAGACAGACCTGTATTCTAGTTGGAATTCAGTCTCTACTTTCAAAGAGATGATTTTAAAAAACAACCTAACTATAAGTTTCAGTCATGTAGCACCTCCTATGACAGTGACACCATTTATGGAGGAAATCATTAGGACCCACTGCAAAAGAAGCAATTATCCATCTGCAAAACAGCAACATAATACAGAATAGACTGAGAATCCCTGCTGTGGAATTAACTGAATTGGATGCAAACCATTTTTTTATCTGCATAAAGTATACGGGCTTTTTTTAAAAACATCTGTATTATTTGTAGCAGTAACATGTTATCCAAAGGCAGATTAAATTAAACTTCTCCTCCTCCCAAGTGACCATTCCTTATGAATAGAAAACAACCCCAAGGTTAAGGGAACTGAATAAGAAATTTACTACTCTCATTTAGACTACAGTTTTAACTTTTTTGCAGAGAGACACGCTTCCATTTTAGAGGGAAAAAAATGTCTTTGAAAATAACTTAAAAACAAAGCTTATTGCCCCACATTTAAAGGAGACTCTAAAAATAATTATAAAGAACTATAACATTGCTCTTATCAGACCATGTAAGTAAAAATTGTGTTTAAGAGCGTGAGTTGTGCCTATGATACTGTTTCCCTAGATATGGTAAAAGCAAACAATGGAGGTCATCTTTTCTTCAAAACTTACACGTAAGTGACTTTCTCTGATGTATTGCCAAATAAATGATCTGGGATGCCTCAAAATTACCTCGAGATAGAGTAAATTTTGTAGTTTAATATCACATGATTAACCTAGATCTTGTCCCAACATGAAAACCTAGACCCAGACTCCGTCTCTTTCCACTAGGAGGAATAGGGAGGTGTTCTATACTTCTTGGAAGATTATCTTGCTACCTATCAAAACAGAGACAATACCAAAGAAATGAAAAATCAAAGCCATCAGCCAATGTCTTATCTCAGTTATAAAACTGCTTTTGAATTTTGCATTTTCGTCCTCCAAGAAATTTTTAGAGGGCAGAGAGGAGAAAAAAAAAATCAATTGGAATGTCCATCTTAACAACTCTCACCTTGGGAAAATGTTTTCTTCTGACTCTGAATTGCATTTCACTATTCCCTTTAAAATGTCTTCAACAATGTGTTTCTACCAATACAGTAACAAGGTTCCAATTGTAAACCAGAATCACTGTATCTTGTCCTTTTGGAAAATTACTGTGTTAAATATTTACTTCCAAATAACTGATATTTAGCTTCTTTTTTACCAAACTACCTCTGTGTCAGCCTCCCCCTTTTTGACATTATAGAAACAGTAGGCACACTTTTTCCTAGCTTGCTTGTTTGACGTCTAGGTCACTTTTGCTGTCAGAATCTATTTATTGAATAAAACTGTTTTTTCATCCTTCTCAAGATACAGTGAAAAATGTGCAAGAGCTTCCAGTACAGAGATGTTTGTTACTAGGAAACACAGTCTCCAGAGAGCATAGTAGGACCACAAGCCTTGGACTTCAAAGATTTATTTTGGGGAGGATCCTACAACAAGGGTTGGAATTAAAATTATAGTAATCTAAAAAAGTGCCTTTCCTGAAGGACAAGTTTAAAGACAGAAACACCTGTTTCTGCAAGAAACAGGTGCATATGTAAGAGCCTTAAGACAATCTTCTCCTCTTGTCCTGAGGAAATGTTTTATGTAATGGCCCAAACTTTGTGGGTTTCTCTCTGGAAGAAACTGAAAATACTCTTAAGTAGCAAACAAAAAAGGACCAGGGATTCCACCAAGGGTTTCTCTGTTCCTTGGTAGGAAAAACACTGCTGCTGCGATCTGTACTGCATAGTTATAACACAGATGAAACCCTTTTATGTACATGGGCTTATGCTGCTAACAGCCTTCAACCTCAGGTGGTGTATAGGTGCTTGAATATGGCTTCAGAACATGACCTTTGTCACTATTTGTGATTTTGTTAATCACTGATGAATTACAGCTGATTGACAAACTAGAACAGAGTTAAAAACGTAACCACAAAACAACTAGAAAAAAATGCAAAAAAGAAAACCCATCCAAGCCTGGTGATAGTATTCTGTATGTTTTTTTCCAATTCTTGCATTTTATGCCCACTCAAAATGGGAATATAAGTAAAGTGGAGCCTTCCGGGAGGAGACACACTTCTTGGGGAAGAGATGCTCCAGGGTGTGAGGCAGAAAAAGAAAATAAGGATTATAAGAAAAAGTTTATGGAGAGACATCGAGACAGCTGAGAAGGGCATGGGAAAGACCCACATCCAGGACTTAAGCATGATGGAAACATACACTTCCCAGGGACCAAAAAATACTGCAGAGTCAGCTGTAAATCTGGATGTTATTGTATAGATTGAAACAAAGCACTGAAGCGAGTGCCTGTCTGTAAAAACCCTGTCATCGGAGTGGGCAGCTGCATAAAAGCCTTATTTCTAGACTGTTTTGCCTAGTCAATGAGTTAATAACTTAACTGGTTTAATTAATAACCTAAAAAATCCCACTTCTTTGTATTTAAAATATTTTTTACTTTCTTTGGGATGACTTCCTACAAGAAGAAGTTCTGGGCACAGTTGCACCTGCTTGACTAGAAGCCCTGTCACAAGTAGGCATTTGAGACACATTATTTGAGGGTTTTCCCGAATGGGTTTCCTGTGAGAAAGCCCACAACACCCAGTGGGTTATGTTGGCTGAAATGCTTCAATATGGCCAGGAAAATAAGAAAATTAGGAAATGATCCAGGCAGGAGTCGCTGAAGACAAGATTCATCCAAGACATTTACAGCACTGGAGCAAGGCCCAAAGTTTCAATGCTTCTGTATTACTTATTTAGATCGACATATTTAGAAAGAGACTTGCAGGGGAAAGGCTTCTCTTTTAGCCTCCTGAATATTCACCCATCCATCACCAAAAAGCATGTTAGATATCCCGAGGAGATTTGAAGAGAATGAAGAGTCCCATGTTCAAATGGCATGAATGCCATCACAGTAACAAGTAAATCCCCCTTGGGCCTTTCCTAGAGAGACTGTAATTTGACAACCCATTTTATCTGGTCTGCAAGGACTATGTAGGAAAGCACTGCCTCTGGCTATTTGTCTTAGATGTAATTAGTGAGTTTGTGTGATGCTCTCATGTTCCAAAACACAGAGTGGAGGTAACTGCAAGAGCCAGCTGGAGCTTGGCCTTACAAAGTTGGTGCCAGGAAGTTTGAAACAACCACCAGGCTTTCCCACCCAGCACGACCAGTGCTAAACACATCAAAAGCCAGCAGGCAGCCAGAAACTGACTCATGGAGGCATATACATATGATGATACCATGTGCTAGACACTAGAAGAGGAGGTAGTCTTAATCGTGACAAATTCTTCCAGAGGCAAATCTCTGATATTTTTAGTTCAAAAAAAAAAACCCCAACCCAAACCAAAACAACAACAAAAATTAATCAAACAAACAAAAAATCCAAACAAAACAACAAACAAACCAAACAAAAACCAAACCAAACCCAAAACAACAAAAAACAAGCAAAGAAGGTATGGAAAAAAAGAAAGTGAAGAAAGCCTTTAGGTCTGTCACCAAGATAAAAGTTCTGAAAATGTTCAGGGCTCCTCTTGGGAATAGATCTTTCTTTGAAGCCTTGAGCTAAGAAAGTGTCATAAATGCTGATGAGACAGAGGTGCATCTAGAAGGACAAGAGGTTCTATTGGACTCTGTCATCAGAGGAGGACTAGAGTAGTTCTCCAGGTCACAAGGAAGATGTATTTCTACATAGAACTTAAGATGGGTCACTCAGCCTATACTGGGACATCAGTAGAATGAGGATGAGCATTCTTGGGTCTGTTTTGGTGCAGTTTTTCTCATGGATACTCACAAATATGCAGAAAATCTGAAGGATCTGCAGCTGATGAAAGAGGCAAGAATAGATAATGCGCCTAAGAGAAAGTTTAATGGAAAAAGGGAGAGAAGTCATTATCCCATGAGCTCCTCTTCTGGGGTCTCAAGAAAATGGTCTTAGCTAGTACCTACTAAAAACTGCAAAGCTTCAGAATCATGCAACAAGGTTGTTAAATTCTAGCTTTGATAATAAAAGAGAAGACCTCCTTTTCTAAGCCTTTCATTCATTCATTTCCAAGTTTGAATTTGACAATGAGGCCTTTCCAGTTTGGAATGAGCAACATCATTGGATTTGAATTTTGCTGATTACTTGACCCTGCTAAATAGCTCCTGGGACATTAAATCAAGAACACCAACACAGTAGAATAATTTTTCAAACTCTCCTGTTTATGGATCCAAACCAGGAACTGTCATGTTTTATATCAGCTCATTCACAGCAAGTAGCTGTGAAACCCAAGTGGCAGCAACTAAAAGCACTGAACATGGCTGACATTAGTTAAGCATGTAAAATATCTAGGAGTGGTGGCTGATCCATAATTTGGACCACCAAAATCAGGTTGTACTTATCAGAGGACTCTTGGCTTAGTAGAACTGGAAAAGCTTATTTTAGAAAATTCTGGAAGCTTGAACTGCTCTGTGTGTCCATCAGAGGTGGATTCGTGTTCCCGGAGGGATACATAAATGTGAAAAAAAGTCATATTGGTCAAAGGTGCTAAAATACAAAAGGACATTAAGAGATGGCTCTACCAGCTGCACTCATGGCAACGTGCTACGGTCAACAGCAACACACAGTGGCTTTTGAGCAACACATTTGGTGATTGTTGGGATCACTGTCATTTCACTGGTGTTGTGGGTTCTCCTGGATTTGGGCCAGGATAGAGCTAATTTCTATCTTGTAATTTTGTGTTAAGCTAAGTCTCTCAGAAGTATCCATACTTGCTGAAATGAATGGCAATTTTCTCAGTCACTGTCTGCTACTAGGACTGATAACATTTGATGTTTATAGTTATGCCTAGAGAATGGTCTGTAGAAGCAAGGCCACTGCTTGGTTCTGAGGAACTGTATGCTCTGGAAAGAGAAAGGGAGTAAAGGGGTCCCACCTGCAACCCTTCCTTAGGGAGAAGTGGATAAGACAGGTGACCGAAATCTACCAAGCAGATTCCATCCCATATGCTTCATACTCAGTATAGATTTGAGGGATCATGAGGATCAAACCCCTTCCTGCTCTCCCTTCTTCTCCTGTCTTTGCTTGGCTTCAGCACCCTGGGAGGATTCCATCCATTAGTCTGTCTGTGGTCCTGATCTGTGCCAGCCTGAATCTGTGTGTTCCTGCCTCCAGCTCCCAACTTCTGACTTCAGAAGTCCAGCCTGGACTTTTCCAGGGCTGCCCTGTAGCCTTGGTGGCTACTGGGGGGAGAGAGGGGAGGAACGTGCTATCAATTTTTCTATACATTTGTATATATTTAATAATTTTTCCTTTCTTATCGTTACTGTTTCCCTAAAGCTGTGTAGATTAGTTTCCAACCCGTATGTTTCTCTCCTTTATTGTCTCTCCTTTCTTTATCAGGGAGGGGAGGGGGATTAATAGAGAGCATCTGTCATTTGGTGAATTGCCATCCCAGCATTAAACTGTGACATGAGGGGACCTTGTCAGGAAGCAAAGCACTCACACAGCCACTCACTTGCTCATGCCTCCCGTGGAACAGAGAGAAAATAGAATGAAGGCAGGAAGACTTACAGATCAAGACAAAGATAGTTTAACAGGTGAATCAAAGGTGTGAGTGCAAGCAAAGAAAGGGAGGAATATTCTCACTGCTTCCCATCAGCTGGCAGATGTTTAGATGCTTCCTGGAAAGCAGGGCCTCTGTATGCTAGTGGTTACTTTGGAGGACAAACTCCAGACAAGCATTCTCCCCTTCCTCCTCTTCTCCTTGAGCTGTTATTGCTCAAGAAAAGAAAAAAAAAAGAAAAAAAAAAAAAAAGAAAAAAAAAATCAAAATAAAAATCCTTTGTGTTATCCAAGCACTGCAGCAATAGCTGAACACCAGTGTATTATCAAGGCTATTTTAATCACACATCAAAACCACAGGACCGTACAGGCTGCTATGAAGAAAATTGACTCCATCCCAGCCAGTCACAGTACACAGAGATTCATAAGATTGTACTGAGCAGGGGAAATAAGGAGAGAACAAAAGCTGCCATTAGGACCTGGTGAGGAGCAAAGTCTTAACATCTTCAATCCTGTACCAACTATACCATCTCTAGTGCCAGGCCCAGCAGAATATACTGGGTGACATTTATAGGTCTTGAAACTGGAGTAACACGAGCTACACAATCAGGGATGTAGAGTAGGACATTCTGAAAAAACTCCATTAATAACAACTTACAATTAACTACATTAAGCAAATGCTTAAATAACTGCATGTAACACTACAATTTTCTGCTTGTTTCTATGCTGCAGGACATTTCTAAATCACAAACAAGAATGAAATGCAGATATAATCCAGCAGATCATAAAATCTGTTCATTTTCTGGAGGTGCCTGCCCAGAGATACAATGTAGTGGGTCATCTGATGTATCATCATCTGCAGTTTTCCCCCATTTCCACTACTTAGGACTAGACAATAATCTGTGAATCTTGTCTTAGTGATAGCATCAAGAAGTTAAAAGGCTTGACAAATTGTTGTTGATGATGTTAAGGCCAAGAGATTTACTTAGCAGCTCAATATCAGGACAAATCCAGTGCTCTAATAGCAGGAAAAGTTTGGAAATTGTGAGAATTAAACATCAAAATTCTTATCAACCTTGTCAGTCACCTGCTTTGTCCTCCCAGGAGGAATCAGAGTAAGGTGGCATGAGTCCAAGAACAAACTACTTTTGAAACTTTGTCCTAGACAAGGACAAGTTGCCAGATTGTTCAGCTGGAGGTACTGATGCACTGTGCAGACATTTGATATTATGCTCATGTGGAAAAAGTGAAAATGGTGCATAATATTTTATCTAAAGCACTAACTTCTTTGTCTTTTAGTTTTTCTACTTCCCTTTCTGCCTTCAAGCTATCTATACCTTTATTGCTTTTCCGTCTTCCTTTGCTGGGATACTTTTGCTGCTTATAGACTCTAATTAAAAGTTCCACCAGAAAATTCCAGTTTTGGTGGATGGACCATGAGAGAATTTCTTCCTACAGTCCTGTAGAAAGTTTCTCATGTGAAGTTCATGAATAGCATGAGTGATTGAATAGCACTCAAGAGTATCCTCCCCATCAGCCATGTGTAGAACATGAAGTAGCTTCTCCCCCCTTGCCTTTATCTTTCATGCACCATCAAAAACCTGGACTAGCTATTTAAATCTATCCCTTTTCCCCAGCTCTGCTTTTTCCACTTATGTACCCAAAATGTTCCCAGGAAAACTCCACACAATCTCAAAGCCTGAGATGGCTCCCTGCCTGACAGTCTTACCTAAGATCCAGCATTCCTGATTTCAAGGTTATTTAATACTTGTAAGGAAAACTCTGATGAGCCTTGGAGAAGCCACCACCTGTTGTTAAGACAAGGACCATGCTGAAAGAAAGATAAGAAAGAATGCTTTGAATTAATTCAGAGAAGTTCAGAGGGAGCAGTCTTAACAGATTGGAAGTAACTAGGATTCAGAGGAATGGAAGATTCAGATACAGAGACACCAGTTTGGCAAACGTAAGTGACCAGGAAAGATTTAGGCAAGTTGTATGTGACTAAAGCCTGAAACCAAGAGAAGGGCACCCATCTGGGGCAGCTGGCAGGAACCTCCTTTTCTGAATGCACTCACTGTGTCTCTCTTCTAAATTTGTAAATTGTGCTTGGGCTGCTCACTAGCTGAGTCACAGTAATTGCTCATTCCTATTGCTGCCCTCTGGCAAATGAGAGTTAATGTGCAATCTCTCAGCCTTCGCATATTGAGGCATAGCTCTACTTATCTTTCATTAGCTGCAGGCTAACCATGCACACAGACCATGGCAAAGGATCATCTGATGCTATTACCTTGCTCATCAGACTGAAAGCTTCCACTCAGGTACTTAGAAATAAAGGCAAGCTGACAACTGTCAATAGTCATTAGTAACTACTTTTCCAGGGATAATGAAGAGGTGAAGAAGTCTGATGTCACACTACTAAAGTCTCAAGTGCCCCACAGGTTTGGATAAATCAGAAAAAAAAGGATCAAAACTACCTATTTGAAAGTGAACTGTTTACTGATACTGGAATCAATGAAATTCATATTAAGTATCCAGATTTGAAAGTATTTTTGGACTTTGAAAAAGCTTTCTGATTTTTCCAGGTAACTCCAAACATCTCTAATAGTAGATCAACACAATCTCCTCCTGCACCCTTGCCACACATGCCAAGGAAAGGCAGAGGTTTTGAAAATGTTACCTAGGTGAATGTTTACTGAACTGTGTGAGCTCCTGGTGAGTCTAGAACAGGATAAGGCACTGACCCCACAGCTCTCTTACAAGCTAATGAAACTGCATAATTAAAGAGTGATAGACTGAGCATGCCCTAAAGATCCCTTTAAACTGGGCCTGGTGAGACCATTAGCAAATACCAGCTGAGTCCTTAAGCTGCACCATTACCTTCTCCTTATAGAGAGCAGACATGGATGGTGCTCTGTCAAGTGGGGTCAAATGCTGTCTGATTGGTGTCCTGACAATTTCGGACATTTTCTAAACAAGGCTGAAGGATATTTTGCCTAAGGCTGTCATTGCCCCTCCTAGCACTTATTCACACGTTTCACTTGCTAAGCCACTTCTGCTTCAGAGAAAGGGTGGGACAGAGCTGGCATAACAAGCTTGAAGCTGCTTGATACAAGGAGTTATGGAATACAACTTCCCTGTGCATAGCTGATCATTGGCAATTGCAATAGACTTGTGATTTCTCAAGCCAGTAAGACAAAGGAGCCCTTTTAATTTGTATGCACAAGGAGCTGGCTGTCCTCACACTGCCTGGTGTTTAGAGAAGAGTCTTTTCTTATATTTTGCTTTTTCTTTCCAAATATGCTCCTTGCTTCTCAGCCATAGTCGTGCAGATGAGGACCCCTCCTTCCAGGTGGGAAATCTGCAGCACTGACTGTAAATCAGCAAGCAAACATTACACAGTACAGATGATCACTTCTGCTAGAAGTAAACCAGCACGTGTATACACATATGTGCATGTAGTGTCAAGAACACATATGGATTGGACAACCTCTTCTGCTCAATAAATCTATGGAGGAGAAGACATCAGCTTTTCTTTTCCTATCAACCCCACCTTTCTGATGACAGCAATGAATAACTAAAGAAAGGGATTCCTTAAGTATATTTCCTTGAGCAGTTGAATTGCTCTCCTCCAGACCCTTTGTTTGTTTAAGCTGGAAAGCCCAGCCAGGGCTCAGATGCTGCTTCAAATACCTTCAGAAATTTTCATCTAGGGCTCTACCAGGTGATTTATTTTTCTCCACAATCTGTTTTCACCAAAGGGTCATTATAAGTGCAGCTTCCATACACATGAGAAAATGGTTCAAGCAAGCTCAGCTGATTTAAATGACAGAAGGGATTACGTTGTTGCTCATTAGAGAGACTTTTGAGGGACATTGGAGTTAGAAAGCTCTTTAGTTTGCAACGGTCTTACCCCGTTCTGCACTGTTTTCCCCTTCTGTACTTGAGGCAAGAAGGGTCAAGTGCAAGAAAATAATACAAAACCACATTCCGTCCCCCATGTCCTTCCGAAAAAAAGGCAAAATTCAGCAGCCTTCCCAAAGGTCCCCCTTGATCAGGCCTAAAAGCTGCCAAAATAACTAAGTAGGGTTCTTCAGCAAGCACCTCCTCAGCTGTGTTGAAGAGTATGAACTGAAAAGTTGTCATGAAGGTCCCCTATGTGAGGAATTTCTTGAAATTCAGTAAGGACTCCAAGGTCTAGAGCAGCAGCAGCTGTAGACTGTCTCTCTGTGGGAAATGGGAATGAGTTGATATTACTTTAAAAGAAGTTGGTACCCAAGCAGTTTTATTTTTCACCATCTATGAGGACACAAATAAAAAGGTGCTCAAAGAGCTTTGAGATTGCCCTTCTAATTTCAGCTGACTAAGATGAGGTTCAAATTCATTCCACTTCAAAGCCATTTAAACTTCTTTCCAACTTCTTTTCTGCTATTTCTTGCCCATACTATTTGGAACAAAATAGTTAGAAACACTTGATGTGTCTCAAAAATGCATCTGTATTTCTTTCTCCAGTCCCCGGAGGATCCTGACTCTTTGTGGTAATTGCTCTAAAAAGTTGAAAATTTTTACCTTTATTTTCTTCTAAGAGAACTACATGCTCTTGAAGCAAAATAATTTTTAGGAAACATGGACCTATTACTGTAGTTGACCAGCCCTAGTGTAATAGTTTCTGAATAATTTCAGTCCCTTCCTATATACATCTAGGTAAACTAGGGTTCATCAGCTTCAAGTACTTATTTTAGATCTTCAATAGCAAGTTATTCCTGTGTTCTTATTTATGACACTGATAATTTAAAGCAATTCACTTCTGTGAATTTCAGCTTTTCCTCAGACTTTATCACCTAAGATTGAGGTCAGCTGTATGAAAGCATTTAAAGGATGCAATCAGTCCCTTCCTCAAGGACATCATAAAGCAATGGCTCAAACTGCAACAGTTACTTGTGTACAATAACAAAGAAAACCCACACAAAGCTGCTCACCTGGTAAGTGGAGCATGGCACAAACAGATAGAATTTTTTTTTTTTTCTAGATTCTGAAGAATAACCCTTACATATCAGCACAAGGCCAGGGAAGTTAGTGAAAGTGTGCTGGTTTATACTGGCTGGGGAATCAGTCTTGATGGAAACTTGACAAATGTCTAAAACTTGAGCACTAATACTCATCAGGTATTTCACCTCCTCAATGCCAGCCGCCCCTAACAAGTATAACTACAGAGTCTTTTATTTCACAGGAACCATTTTATACCTGCATTGAGGGACAAGGTGTTCCACAAGGAGTGGAACATCTCCCTTACGAGGAAGGAGTGAGGGAGCTGGGTCTCTTTAGCTTGGAGAAGAGAATACTGGGGGGCTACCTCATTAATGTTTATAAATATGTAAAGGGTAAGTGTCAGGAGAGTGGAGCCAGACTCTTCCCAGTAATTTCCAATGACAGGACTAGGGATAGTGGGTGCAAGATGAACCATAGGAGGTCCCATGTAAATATAAGGAAAAGCTTTTTCATGTGAGAGTGACAGAACACTGGGACAGGCTGCCCTGTGAGGATGTGGAGTCTCCTTCTTTGGAATAATTCAAAACCCACCTGGATGTGCTCCTGTGGGACCTACTTTAGGCGATCCTGCCCTGGCAGGGGGGTTGGTTTCGATGATCTTTCAAGGTCCCTTCCAACCCCTAACATTCTGTGAAGGCTAATGTAGAGGCAGACAATGAATCTTCTTTGGTTGGGGAATCCTTTAAACACATGTAAAAAAGTTACAGAATTTACACTTTGCTTAGACAATTCATGCCAGGGATATGGCTGGGGAAACAGCTGAGCCATCGTTGTACCAGAGGATGTCTTGGCTACTGTGAATAACAGCCACAGAGTTTTGCTGAGTGGAATAAAGGCAGAGGAGAGCTACAAAGCTGATTCAAGCCACGGGAGTGCATTTCATTTCCATTCCCTGATGACAGAGAAAGAGTGTTTTAAAAATATTTGAAAACAGAGGCTGGCAGCTGCTTCAGTGTGTCAGCAAGTCTCACACCTGGAGGGACAAGGTGCACCAAGTAATGACATCTGCCACACAGCAGTTAAGTGGGTTTTTTTCTCCCTGAACAGCCTCTGTGCTTCAAAAGAAGGTACTGTGTTAAAAAGAGGCAGCAGCATCAGTCCTGCATGGATATAGGACACTCCAAAGGAGGACAAATATCCATTAGAAAAAAATTCAGGAATTTTCTGGAACAGGCAAGAAGATGTGAGCCAAGGAGACTAAATTTACAAATAAAATGTCAGAGTAAGATATTTTTTGGCAAGGGAACTGCATCCCCCACCTTAGTAATGGATTTAAATAAGACAGCCTTTTACCTTAGGGAACAGGATATTGCATGTTGATGTTTGCAGCACTCTCTGCTCACCCAGTCTCTTTGCACATTCTAAACCTGTTGAGCAAGCAGAGCTTTAAATTGACTCCTAATTTTGTGTTGGGTCAAATTAATTTTGAAACCAGACTAATTTTGTTAGCTTTGTTTATCCATTATTCATGAAGCTCATTGGAACAGAAAAGAGTGCGTTCACATTATTTAGGATATCACTTTGCTTAATGAACTCCTTTTTTACTTCTTATTGCTCCTTTTGAGCAGTTCAGCTTTGTGTTGTTGTCTTTTTTTTTTTTTTTTTTTTTTAGTTTGGTGGTCTGGTGCAAACAATATAATTAGCAGATTTTCTTGCTCCAAAAAAACCTGTAGCTGACAATCTCCAGCAGTGACTGCTTCTCACCATAATTCTGTAGAGGAAAAGGAGACCATGTGTGCATGCTGAGCAAGTATCTCCCACTCATCCTGTCCTGCTGCATTTGGAGGCTACGGAGAGGGGTAAATATGCCCACTCAGCATAAGAGCCAGAAAACCCACAGATGGTCGGAAGAGATGGCTGGATAAATAAACTAGATCAACCTAACTGCAAGTGTTTTGAGTGTCACTGCAGATTTTCTAGTGAAGAATTGTCTCCCCCAGAGCAGTTTATAAAAGCCAAGCTATGCATGAGGGGGTGTGAAGTATGGACTAGAAAATATTACTGAAGACATTACAGAGTTCTTTGCACAAATGGTGTATCCCCTCTGGATGTGTTTTAGTTCCAGTAGCTCTGTCTAAAATGATGTATCGAGACCTGAGATACTACTTGTCTCAGAAACAAATGGCATTTATGATCGAGACTGGAACTCCTTAAAGTAAGGAAAATAAAAGTAGAGCTTTGCTCAAAACACGCAGCAACATCATACCTGTAAATAAAATTAACAAAGTAAACCGAAGTTAAAAGAAAAGAAAGGCTGCCCTCACAAAGTGGATTGAACTAAATTAAACAAAATTGCAAGATGCCAATTAAACAAATGTAGGTCTGAGTAAAAAGATAAAAGGATAGTTTGCAAATTTGGAAGGAAAAACATTTAACACTGTTGGAAACCAAGTCTTTTTGCTGCAAAACAGCAAACTGACAGAACTCATTGCTACAGCATGTTAATGAGAACTCATGAAATTAAAGACAGAAGTGATTGCCCATCTGACCTAGGAAAACAGCCAGGTACAATAGCAAGAACACTATAAAGGATCCAAATGTATATTTCAGGTTATGAAACAACAACAAAAATGAAGACTTCAAAGAAAAAAAGATCTGTTTTCCTTTTACACAGTTCACCTGAACAATATCATATTAGCCACTGCAAAAGACCCAGGATAATAAATCACACATAGCAATAGCTTGATCCTTTAACTGTGATATTTGAATATTTCATGATCTTCATGTATTTATCCTCATAATCCACTTATGAATGTGGGAAAATGAATTGTGTTTCAAAAATGGGGACTTGAATGGGAAGAAATAAAGTCTGTGATCCTCACAAGTGTTTAGGCACCTAATTACTGTGGTTTCACACAAAGATGCAATAAAGAACTGATCTTTGTGTCCAAGTCTCTTCTTTGTGCTCTTTTTAATATTAGGTGGTCCAAACTGACTATTACATAAATTATTTTTTGTGTCTATCAACAAAAAATATTTTTTTCATTTGCTTCTTAGAAGAAGGATGGTTGCTAAGCAAAAGAGTACCCAGCAAGGGGAATGTGAAGGGGTTAGAGAGATCAAAGCAAGAAACCAGAATGATGAAGTTCCCTTTATTCATGGCACTTTTATTAGTGCTGTATTTTTAGATAGCTAAAGTGCTGTTGTAACATCACCACAGAAAGGACCAAGACCCAGAGAAGAGGCAGAAAAGGACAAAAGGCTGTAAAACTCTGAAGAGGGGGATAAAACTAACACTAAACCTTCTACATAGACTTGTGGATGTTGAAGACTAAACCTTATTTAATGGGGCTATATATCTGTTTTTGTTATTGTTGTGGTCAATGTTATCCTATAAAC
The DNA here is from genome assembly GCF_036169615.1 of Heliangelus exortis. Lineage (NCBI taxonomy): Eukaryota > Metazoa > Chordata > Aves > Apodiformes > Trochilidae > Heliangelus > Heliangelus exortis. The sequence goes on along the minus strand of NC_092422.1, from coordinate 143,934,596 downwards.
TTCTAATAAGTAGATTTGTTCCAGAGGGCATACTTTCTATTCATGACCCAGTAATTACTACAGCTTGGACTAAATAAACTTAGAAAAATTTTATGGGAAATAAATTCCTTCAGCCTTGGTGTATGGAACCAAGCTAAGAGGGGAGCATCACAGTGAACATTAAAAGATCTGCTCACCTGGATGCTCCAGCACAGCTCTCACACCATTTCCAGACACAAACACAATAAGGCTAGAGTCGAGCTACCTTTGGCTCTGGTGGATATGTTTTATTTAGGAAGAGGATAAGTTTTATTTAGGAACAGTTACGACCTTCCTCCTGTGCAAGCTGTAAGTATATTATCTGTCTAATAGAACAGGATGTAAGCAGAGAAACCTATAGCTCATCAGGATGTCTGTCTGCCTGGTATGGAGACAAGAAGGGGTGATGAGGCTGATGGCTGATGGACTGACCAAAGAAGGACTATTTTAACAAGCTTTAAAGTTAGTTGAAGGGAATTAATTTTGAAAGGAGTCAGAGCCACCACATGGGTTCAATAAAAGTGGGTCAAAGCCAGTGCTTGGCAGGTCTACATTTTATCTGTCTTGTTGCCCATTTTGGTCAAACCATCCACCTAAGAGTGGGGTGAAACCTGGGGTGAAGTGTTGGCTCCTCTGAAGTCAAGAGGAGTTTCATTACTGAATTTAATGGACACAAGGGTTAACTCTGTGTATGTGGCTGGAAGAATTGTGAGTAGGCAGTGCTCTGGCTGGCATGAGCAGCATGCAGGACCAGAATAAATAGATTTTTTACCAGACTGAAAAATAGGTGCACTATCTCTGTATAAATACCTGCACTTTGATTGGCCATTGGCTGTAAATAGCCAATTTGGCTGCACATGTTGCAGATTAATATATGGCCATTCCACTCTGGCTCAGCTGCATAACAGTCTACAGAGTGGCTCACTAAGGACATTCCACTGCTGCTTATTTTAATTGTTATTAGTTTTCATTATATGTTAAATAGAGGAATATTTTAATATAATAGCTGTAAGCACTAAAGCTGAGTGAATAATTCATACAAAATTATTTATTCAATAAATTTAGCCTCTTTTACTCTTCAGTTTTTCAGGAACAAGTTTAGTATTTTTGCAGAAGAGTGGTTATTATTCAGAATAAATTTCTAATAAGTTTATCAGACTGTTTCTTGCTCTGCAGATCCCATGGGCAGGCTATTTTTGACTAAATAAGTAACCCCAAATCACGATTTCCTCACTTGTTTTGATGTGTATTACCCTTCAGCAGGTTTCCAGTGAGGACTTATGTTTAACCAGAGCCAAACCAGCTCCTGTTATTCATAGCATCCCTGATGGAAGGTAGGATTCATGTTCTGCCACAACACTTTTACCTCCTATGAAGGCTGACCTAGGAAAGTGGTCCCTGCTCTGGAGGTTCAGGCAGCTCTACAAATCAGAATTTTATGTTACTGAGATGAAGAATGTATAAATAACTGCCCTATCCCCCTGCTTTCAGACAGCGGGTGCAAAGCATGAGAAGTGCAGCACAGATCATTTCAAGATCCAGGACTGGTATGAAAAAGCCACTGCAGCCTGTGCACCAATAAATGGCATCTATCTCGCCAAGTACCAGAAGACCCCAAACACATATTGTTGTTATTATTTAATTTTTAACTTTTTTTTTATTAGATCACATCTTAAAAAAAAAACAAAAAACAAACAACAACAAAAAAACCCCACAGAAATAAAAATCCAATCCCTCCAAAAAAAAAAAAAAAAAACCAAAAAACCAAAACCCAAAAAAACAGATGAGGAGAGCCAACAAACAGGAAGGAACAACACCCACCCCCACACATAACTTCATTGAGCCACCCCCTGTGCATCTCCCCTGGCTCTGCACTTGAGAGGTGAGCAGGTTATAGCTCTGCTTTTTTACCCTCAGCTACCTTCCCTTGAGCTTATTTGCAGCAATGCTTCAATAATTTCGTTGCAGCCCTTGGTGCCTCAGCTGTGCACCTCATGCCAGGTGTCTGCCTCAGGTATTTACACGTGAGATCTGAGAAAAGCAGAACTCATCACTGAGCCCTGGCAATTAATAAACCTGGAAATCTCACAACGTTTTTCCATTGCTCCCCTGTCTTCTCCCAAGGATCCCAGGGATTGCTCTTATTCCTCCTGGAGAGATGCACTCCACCTCAAGGGCTCCAGCTCAGATCAACCTCTCTGATACTCACAAATCTGTGAGGCAGAACTGCATCCTCCCTCCTTGCAATTACGGGGCAGTCATCAGCATAATGCTGTTTGTTATTAGCACAGGGGAGGTCTGCTGTTTAGGAAGACCAAGTGGGAAAGCAAATAGTTTGGGTAAGCTCTGCTGACAGTAGAGTACAGCTTTATTTAGTAGAATTTGTTTCATACAAATGGTATCCCAAGGTACTTATCAAAGTTAAATAATACATAATAGCAGAGGGAGAGAGAAATTAAGAGACAGAGGCATGGGAGCAGAGATGTTTTCAGATGAGATTTGAAAGTAGATGGAGAAGCAGTGAGGCAGAAAGAAGCAGCAGAAAAAAAGACTGCTCCAGATGGTGGGAGATACGAGGGAAAAAACACTTTTGCAACAGCAGTGGGTTGAGCATAATTAGGGGCAGAGAGATGGCCAGTGCCATTTGGAGAGAAAAATAGGAATGGAGAAGGAAGAGGAGTTCCAGGAAATGGAGTGGGAAAAGGTCACAGAAGGCAAATAAAAAAATGAATTGGAAGCTGTGGGAGCTTTTTCAGTAAATGTCATGGCACTGATTTTGAAAGCCAAAGCACCTCCAAAAAGACTGATGTTTTCAGGATGGCTGGAGGATGTTGACTTGGAGAATTCAAACAGAAAGTCAGACACTGCCATATCTAGAGGCAAATTTCTGCCAAACAGTTGTATCTGTCTAGCCTTCTGCAGTGGATTCAGATACAAAAAGTCAAATCCAAGAAGGGTCTGTATAATATTTTGCCTTCCTTCCTCCTTCCAACCAAGGGTTGTGTTGTTTTCTCCTTCCTGAATTGCAAGCAGCAGTTCCATTGCACAGCTGTAGCATGGTTTTCTTTGACAAAACTAATTTATTTTTATCCAAGAAGCTATGAGAAGGAGCCAAGGTGCTGCTAGAGATATAGTGGAGTATGGTAGTAAAAAGAATGAGATGTTTTCTATCCCCTGTGGCCTGAAGTTGTCTCCATTCTGCTGGGTGGAAGCAATATCAAGTCAAGTTATGCATCTCTAATACTAACATGGAAAAAGAAAGGAATGCTGCAGGAGGACACTCTCATAACCAGGCTGCTTCTGCCTGACAGTGGATGAGACAAGGGTATACTGTGGTTAGATATGCTTGTGAAGCACAAAATGAAATGCAGATCTCCCATTTTGGCAGCCCTTTGACTTCTGAACCATCAGCTCTCCTTTACCAGACGTAGAGGGGTTATGGTCATGAAACTGAGGCTGAGGACACCATTGGGTTCTTCAGTAGTATAAGCTTGCCCATTGGTCTGTGGGTAGCCTGAGCCTCCTGTGGGTAGCTCTGCAGACCCTAATGTGTGCACAAGTATCTTAAGGGATGCACACACTTGTACTCAGGTGGAGAGAACACTTTTGCCACTGGAGGAATCCTGAGAGCATTTTATATAGTGGGGGCAGGTAGAACATTCTTACTCCTCACTACTTTATTGTGTCTTCTCCTGGAACATGCTTTTGAAGCAAGACATAGAATCTGTCCCTAAGGTTTTCTTCAGTGCTCTGCTGGTCTAAATGCATCTTCTGGAAACACTCTGATCTGAGTGTTGGAATAATACTGGGACTGTGTGTAGGAAGACAAGGGTCTGCCATGTGAGAGAAGAGAATGGCACAGACTATTCCAGAAGATTTTGCTCAAACAAGTAGCTCTGCTGCAAGTGCCAGTTAAGTAACCATGCAGAGCTAAAAGGGGGCTGAAATATGAGCTTTTTTGTGCCATGAGATAAGACAAAGATGGCTTGAATCTGTTCATAGTTTGATTTTTTCCTTGTTTGTTAATTACATTCTTCCTCAGTCATGCAGAAGTGGGATCTGTAGAGATAAATCAGAATCCATCTCTTTCCCTATGTTAAGTGTCTGAAGGTCAGGTGAAGAGCAGCATAAAGTCTGGGCCTGTAACTGGCCCAGACTCAACAAATCAGAAGGAGGAAAGCAAAATAGAGGCAGCAACACACTTGAGAGTAAACAGCAAGGGAAGTCAGTCCATCCCAGTCACAGAGGTATCCACTGATGGCAGCAGAAGACCTATTAAACAGATTAGGAGGAAGGTAAGGAGTTACCCGGTTAAGCCAGGAATTCAGAGCATGGATGTTGGTCTGTCAGGAAAGGTCACAAAACAGTGAGAAGAAGACATAGCCAGAGAAGAGACCTTAAACTTTGAAGACACTTAATGTGTAACCCAAGCCTTTGCAGGGGATCCTGGTGGTCTCTCTACATTACCATTAGAGCTGGTGAAGCCCAGACCACTGAAGGAAGCCACAGAACTGGCAGTGAGGATATTGGCCCAGTAGCCCCTCCAGTAGCCTGTAGAGAGAGAAGCTACAGACAAACTCCAGGCTCTGGTCCTACATGCAGGGCAGAACATTGGCTTTTTTTTGTTTATCTCAAGCTTTTGCTATTTGTAGCCTCTGTGCCTGAAAATCAGAGGTCAACCAAAATCCCAGAGAATTGAAAGTGAAGAGCCTGGATGTATTGGATTTGCCAGGACAGAAATGAGATGGTCTTTCTCATTAAGAAATGTGTGATATTAAAGTATAAAGGAAAGCAACTATGAATATCTCCATATTTATTTTTCAGCACATAATTCCCAGTAAAGAGCAGCCTTTTATTCAAAGATTGTCAGAAAGACTACCAAATATTTTTTCAGATATAGGAACTTCTAGCATTATTAATATTTCAGATTTGTAATGATCATAATTGTTTAGATACCTCAAATCCACCTCACTATTTCACACAGTACCAAATGGCTCTGCAGTGTTGCCATGTAATGTGCAAGAACTTGGAAGAATATTTTGTTTTAGTCTTTCTGAAAATTCCTTGTCCTTCCAACATAGAGAAGAGGATCAAGAGCTTTCTCATTTACCTGTATATTTTGTGACTGCTTTACTTTGCTTCAGTCAAAATCCCCCTTAAAAAACAATCACTGTTTCCTTTCCATTTAGGGGCAGGAGGCATCAGCTGCCTGGCCCTGGGCACAATAACACTCCAATAGATGAGGATGGGAATTGGTGGTATCCTCATTCTCCCCCCAGCTTTCATAAGGAAAAATTCATTTAGCAGCTCAGCATGGAGGCCTCTGCACAGCCTGCCCCTTCCCTGTGAAAAAAAAGCAGCATTTGAAATGGTGGCAAGAACATGAATATGCATTTCAGATTTTTTGGTTGCTGCTAGCTGAATTTTATCATTCCCTCTGCAAATATATTTTCTTCCATCTGTGTGTACTCCCACCACACTCAGGTACCTAGACAAAAATGGACACATTTTGTTCTGTTTGTCAGGTGCTTTTGTTGGTTTTGCTTTTTTTTTTTTGTTTTGTTTTGTTTTGTTTTGTTTTGTTTGCTTGTTTTGTCTTGTTTGCTCGTTTTGTCTTTAGTTTCCTAGGAGGGAATGGTTAATCAGGGGACCCATACTGTGTGACTGAGCCAATCATAGAAAATGTAGAATCACAGAGGGGTTAGGGTTGACAGGAACTTACAGATCCTCTAATCCAACACACCTGCCATAGGCAGGGACATGTTCCACCAGACAAAGTTGCTCAAAGCCCCATCCCTTGAAAACTTACAGTGATGGGGCATCCACAGTTTCTCTGGACAATCAGTCAGCTTTTCCAGAGAGCATATTACTCTGAGATTACTCAAAGAACCCAACTAAAGTTGCATCAAACAGCAAACTCTTTGAAACACAAAACCCAAGTAGCTTGTTCCATTATCTGGTGAAAAGGTATGGCTCTCTGAATGATCCTTTTCCAACCAAACCTATCTTCAATTAAACAAAAAAGTAATATAGTAGTACCTATTACAAATCATTTGAACACACTGACAGCAGAACCGCAGGTGTCATCACGGTGCAATTTGTGGTCACCAGAGCCTGGAAGTCTACCCTAAGGCATCTCCATAACAGCTACCACTACCATTATTTAGTTAAGTTTCTACGCTTACTGTAGATGCCTGGTTTCTAGGTCCATTTTGCCCCATCCTCACAAGTAAATTCTTCATACCTCCTTTTCCTTCAAGAGAAGCAACATGATTTGGTTTTTGTCCCACATGTGCCTGTTCGGGATAGTGACGATTCTGCATGAATACAGATCTACTTGCCACCCTCACAACCATTTAGAAAAAATATTTTCCATATACTGGATATACACAGGACTTTTATGAAACATTTATTATACATTATGCTCAACTTCTTGTACAATTTAACCTGTCTCTCATTAGAAGTATCTGGAACGAGTAATAACTCTGAGTGTAGCTTGGTAGAAGTATAGAACTTGTAATGCCGGGATTTTTAGAAACCCAGATAGTTCCACATGATGACCCACAGTATCAAGTGCACTTTCATGACCTGAAATTTAACGCAGATAACTAATTTTCAGCCTTTTCGACAGGCTATTGGTTTGGTATTTTTTTTCACCACCTCATCATATTGGGAAAAAACAGAGTCACAGTCACATTAAAAGAGTGTTTCAGTTCAAACTGTTTAAACTCATGCTGCTGAACAGCAGTTCACCCTCAAATTGCCAGATCAGGTATACTGTGTTAGATAAAATAACTAAAGCCCCTCTTCTGTCTCACATCCGAAAGGTGACTCAAATAGTGCTGTATACTATGTACCCTGAATATGGTGCTTACTGTCTCTGGGAAACATTACAAGCCACATTTCCACCCTGATCTGATGCAGGATGACTGTCTTAAGGAGAGGCTTGTACTAGATGTGCTAGAGAATCAAAGAACTTTAGTTGTGGGGGTTATGACAGCACCTTCTGCAATGAGAAAAGTATGAAGGATGGAAAAAGAAACTGGGCTTGTCTTAGAGTATCATGGGACTGTCAGGAAGATGTCTGAGGCTGGAAACGTTGCCTGTTGGACTTGAATTTAGTGTCTGGATTAGGGGTAGAGAGTTGTAAATGTTCATGTTCAGAGTGGAGTTGTCAATGAAGTTTTATCTAGGCCTTGGCAGTCCCAGACATCATCAGTAAAAATTGTATCTATAGATGATGACACAGGTGAAGATTTTGTTGCAGGGTTCATGCTGATTATGGAACAAGTCCTGTGAGAGAAGATAGTTTTACCATGTAGTTGTGTAGTGTTGAGCTCTGCAGCAGCCTGGGACTTCCAAGAGTGCTGATAACCATGCTGACAAGCTCCTTTGAAATCTACTCACACTACACAGTTGCCTGTAATCTGTTCTGTAGAAAAAGGCTTATGGATGTCTTCCAACATGGAGGAAACTTAAAGGCAGACAAAGTTAAAGCTTAAGGGAAGGAGAAAAGTTTAAGATTGGTTTTTTTTCCCAGTTTAGTTAGATTGTGATACTTAAAACCCAACTGGGGGGAAGGGAAAGGGAGAAAACAGGACATATACTTTTTTTTTACTGACTGAAATTTTTAATCTGATAGGAACTTCTGACTGATAACAGTGTAATGGACAAAACAAATGTACTTAATCTTTTTAGACTGCGTACATAAATCATGTGGTCTCTCTGAATATTTGCACTGACAAGTAAAATATTCACCGTCAATCATGTGAAGGTGTGCAGTGGAACAGCATTGTAATGGAGTGGTGCTCAGTTCACCCTCAGGTTTGTGTTTGGGAAGCATTGCCCTTGTCAGGTTTGTTATTAGGAGCCCTCCTCTGTCCCTGGAGGCTGCCACAAAATGGTTTTGCCTCTTCCTATCAGGGAAGAGATAAATACATAAAGTGCTGCAGTTGTTCTCTTTGTTATTTGAGGAAATGTATAAGTACTTTAAGTATTTTGATGGTACTCTATTCAGTGCATGGTGACAATGACAGAGACTGGAGAACACTATTCAATGGAGCAGAGGCAGCAGGAGCAAGTCCAGCCCTTGTGTGCCAGTTACTTCCACTTGAATCACAGTCTACAAAGCCATAAGCCCTTCCAGGGTAAGCACAAGGCAAAACTGAAAGCCACACACATGGTGCTTCTGAGCAGTCTGCAGGCTTCCATATTTATGCAACTGCAGTAGAAGATCAGTGTATGTCTTTTCCCTTCCCTTCCCTTCCCTTCCCTTCCCTTCCCTTCCCTTCCCTTCCCTTCCCTTCCCTTCCCTTCCCTTCCCTTCCCTTCCCTTCCCTTCCCTTCCCTTCCCTTCCCTTCCCTTCCCTTCCCTTCCCTTCCCTTCCCTTCCCTTCCCTTCCCTTCCCTTCCCTTCTCTTCCCTTCCCTTCCCTTCCCTTCCTTGTCTGGTGTAGGCATTTATATTTACTTTCAGTATTTTTCAGCCCAAGACAAGTATCTTACTGCATAGTTCATGATGGATTGATGCACCTCAGATGAAATAATTCAGCTCCCTCAGGGAGACACTCACAGTACAAGCTGAGCAAGCAGAGGCTCTTAGGATTCTCCCTTGGCTCTTCCTCACAGGTACACTAGTCCCCTTTGAGTGGCCATCAAAACAGCAAGTTTTCTTCTTCCATAAAAAAAAAAACAACTCCTCTGTGTAAACAGAAAGGAGTGGTTGCTACAAGGCAAATCTGAAAGTAAAGGGACATATCCAAGAAAGGATACACCTGGTATCACCCTTTCTTTGTGCCTCTGCAGGAGACATAAGAAATCATCCAAAGACCTGCATGACGTAGCTTTACATCACTCATGTTGACCAGGCCAAGGGAGAGGAATTCCTCCCATGGACAGTGAGGTATCAAAAGGCTGTGAAGGGACCCTGTGGTAGGATGAACACAGTCCTTGCCATCCTCTCAGCCACTTCTCTCCTTTTCTTGTCCCATCTCACTGCTTCTGACAAGGTCTGTCTAGACTAGTCGTGGTCCTGGCCTGATCAGCAGTGCATATATAGTTGGAAAAAACACAGCCTAAGATGTCTGGTTGTTGCATGTGTTTTGTTCACAGTTTACAAAGAAATTGGAACACAACTGCCCTTGAAAGCACAGATATTTGCATGGAGCATCTTATGTAAAAGACATCCTAAACATTCCATTGTTATGGGGATGTGGATATTTGGATAGAGGACAGTCTGACTTAAAATATATATATATATATAAGCTTTTTATGCACCAGTATGTCTAAATTGTCATGCCTACATTTACGGAGACAAATCACACCTTATCAGACAGTTTACAGGAATACTCACTGGGATCTTCGTAGTCTCCACTGAGTATACTACAAAAGCCACACACATACAGCAAAGAATATATTCAAAGATATCTAAGGGAGCCACATTTTGCAGTGAAATTTTTAGTACATTTATGACTGAATTTAACAGAGTAAAACTGAGCTCTTTTATTACAAACATCCTTTTATGGGATAACAATACTACCAGGAATGGCAATGACTGGATTTCACTTATCAAATGCTTGCAAAACAGCTATGATAAATTTAATTAAAAAAAAAAAAATAAAATCTAAATCGTCTTATGGCTGAAGTAATTTTAGTACAAGGTCATGCAAATCTACTAAGCTAATTTTATCCTGTTGAAACAAGCAGAAGAGCTGTATCACAAGGTCTGGATATGAAGTCCACTGTTCATGGACAAATCTGTTTGAATCTTTCATATATGTAGGCTATTAGTATTAGAAAAAAGTATCTTCTGAGATAGAAACCTTGTTGTTCACCCTCTAATCATAAGTACTCATGCATGTGATAAAACCATACACACAGCCAATCCAGATGTCTGCTTCTGATGCATGTTGATCCTATGTTTAACAATGACGGAAGTTCTCCCTGGATATAGTATTCAAACCATCTCCTACTTGTGTTCAATTTCAAGTTGTTTTTTCTTACAAATATCTATTACCAGCATGGCCAGCTACCTCTAGCTATTTCTTACAATTGCTTGAGGAAGTCCTTCTTTCCATTCTTTTCTAGAGAACTGAGGAAAGGAGTCTTATTCAAAGTCCTCTTTCAGTTGAGCAGATAGGCAATTCTGGCTCATTATTCTGGTCTTTCATGAAGACAGACTGGTGCTGAAGCAAATGACTTCTCCCATGCCTCTTAAAAGGAAAGAAGCAATCTTCCCCGTTCAACCTTATGTCTAGGCATGTTTGATTTGCCTTCTGACTGCACTAAACCCATCTTTAAATAGTGTATAATGAGCAGAGTGTGGCTCTGCTGTCTTGTAATGCACGATTAGTTTGCTAACAACTTGTTTGAGTAGGCATGTGTGTTGCTTCATGTCTTTTAAGATTATGCCTGAATAGGAACAAAAAAAAAAAAAAAAATCCCAGTTCTCCTCCTGTTACTCCTACTCTCGCCTTCCTCTGGAGCATTCTCTCTCCCTTCCGTCTGTCTTAATTAGATCATGACAGTCCTACTTTGAGAATGCAGATTTTAAGCAGGGAGAGAAAAAGGAAATGAACAGACAATATACTAATTTTAGACCAGGAGAAATGTGTCTTTTTCCATTAAGAAAGGGAAAGAAAGGAAAGCAAAGGAAAAAAAAAACCAAACACCAAAGCCAGAAAAAAATCCGCAGGTGAAAATTGTACATTGTACCTTAAGTGGTGATTCTATCAAAGAGCACTAGGAAATTCAGCTGGAGAGAAGTCCACAGTTGAAAAGAGTTCTATTACCAGGTCTTATGGCCTTCTTGCTCTTCTCACTCAAGGTATGCTACAGAATAGCATTGCACATTTCCATTTAAGTAGATCCCAAACATTTTTGTATCTCTCAGAAACTACAGGATAAACCAGCATGTGTTTAGACTCTATATCTTCTCCCCTGCCCATCCATAGTAAAGCTTTATGTCACCTGGGGATATTGCCCTCTAAGGGATTTCTCCAGCCTAAATACCTGGATGTGTGTGTTTAGGATAAACACAAAGTTGAGGGTTTCAGACTGTGGAGATTCCTTTGTGCAAGAATGGATTTAAAGGACAATGTTTAGCACTTGCTGGATGTAAACAGCAGCTCCCCACCAGCAGACTTTTGTTACTGACTGGGGAGTGGGGAAATCCCTCAGAGTATTAAATAAGAATTTTTTTGCAAGGACTTGAATTGGTTTTGAATAAATCCACTCTGTGACTGTGTGCCTGAAGAAGGACATTTAAGATGTGCAACGGTTGTTGTTTATTAATGTAGAAAATTCATTTTTTCCTTTCACTGTCTGTCTCTTTGTACTGGCACAAATTATGCAGGTGTGGAATTCAGATCAGAGAAATAAACAAAGGGGACTATAGTTTAGTCCCCCAAAATTATTCCTCCTTCAGATTAATCTTGAATTTTTCCACCTCATTTGTCATCACAGAATTATTGGCTTTGATCCAGGACATTGCATGCTGACAAACAAGGGTGAATGTCTGGAGGTGGAGATGCAGTCACCGCCCCCATTTTAATAAGAGAAATGGCATTCAGGAACATTCTGTCCATTTTTTGCAGGGTACCTGTGCAGAACAAACTGAACCAATGAGAATGGAGAATGAGGCTAATCCCATAGGTATCTAATTTCAGTGATCAGGTCTGACAATATGCTGGAATGGGGAGTTCAGGGAGGTGGTGGAGTTGCCACCCCTGGAGGTTTTCAAGAAGTGTTTAGATGTGGCACTTCAGGATATGGTTTAGGGGCTGTGGTAACGGATTATGGTTGGACTCAATGATCTTGCAGGTCTTTTCCAACCTTAACAATTCCATGATTCTGATAGCAGCCTTGTCCATGTCTGCAGACAAATCATGCAGCGACCTAGTATGATGTGTTGAGCAGGTGACGTTTCTTTTTGCCGAGCTCAAAGAACAAGTACACAGTAGAGTCTTCTTGGCCCAACAAGTAAAATTCAGCATTGTCAAGAATACCAAAAGTAGGTGTAGTGTGAGTGGGTTGAGCCTAATCACAGGAGTGACAAAATGTGCAGTGTGGGTCTTTTATGAAGTGCTGTGGTGCAGTCACATGCCAGCACAATGGTACATGGTACCATGGCAAGAGGTACATGGGCTAGAGACAGGTGCTGTGTAGTGTGGCTGTGGCCAGTGCACTGCAGCTGAAGGTAGCCTGTGGTGGCATGAGCATGGCCCACCCAGCACAGCTTGGTTTGACACCAGGAGTCCTTCTTTGCAGTGTGTGCAAAATGGAGGCTGGATGTAATATAGGGCAAAGAGAGAGGCAAGATAAAAGTAGTGCCTTCTGTAAGCCAACAGATTCTAGAGTTCACTATTTGTTTCTCTTCTATTTAAGAGGCTGGCTTTCCTGTTCGCCCCAAACTGAACTCACACAGTGAAGAGGTGATGGGATAAAAGTGAGTTTCAGCAACTTACATGCTAATTGACAGAAGTTCAGCTCATGGTTAAAGCACCCTGCCAGGTACTCAGTGGTGGGTCCCCTGGAGGCCATTGCACAGCCAGGAGTAGCTGGGTCATGGCAGATCCTGCAGTGCTGGTGATTGTCTTCCTCTTTAGGGAAGTAGTTCAATTAGGCTTCTTTTCAGCTGCTGGAGTTTTGTGAAAAGGCTACAATGGAAAACTGCACAAGGTTTCAGCTGGCTTTTCTTATACTTCAATTTGTAGTTCAGCAGACTTGTCAGATTCCCAGGCAGCAGCAGTTTCTTCAGCCATCAGTAAGGAAGAGGTGACCTTTCCTCTCTCCTCCAGACCTCGCTGCAGTTTCTTGCACCCTTCTCACACCCTGAGAATAGACCAGAACAACACCCTCTGTGCAGGGCCTCACCTCTGAGGTCACTCCCAAACCTGAGCTGTCCTTTAAATGAAGGGACTCACAAATAACATATTACAGCAACAGAGGTCAGAACTTCAAATGTACAGGCAAACCCCAATACACCTCCAGTTTCCTGTGGGTTTTGCAGTCTTTTCTGCTGTTGTTGTTATGTGTCAGGCAAGGTACAAGAACAACTTTAACACTCTCAAGAAACTTCATAATAAAAGCTGTTTATTCATCAGATAATCCAAAAGGGAGAAAGGCAGAAGGTAAGGGAGGAGATGAAGGAAAGGAGGGCATACAAGGAAAACTATCAGTATTTTTCTTCTTTCTTTTCTATGTAAGTTTTCAGCAAGTCATTTGCAAACTCCTTCAATTTTTCTTATACCAAGACAATAGTTTTGCTCATACACAAAAAAGCAATGTTTTTGAAAGAGAAAGTCTTCCCTTGCACAGCTATCAGTGCTCAGGAACTGCCTTCTAAAAACACCAAAGAGGACTTGAACTAAACAATTTCATGTCAAGTTTCCCTGGTCAGAAGAAGAGGAGAACTCAAAGCCAAAGTGGCAGAAAACATCAGAAAACGTTGGGATAGAATGGGTCCAGGCTGTGGTCTCATAGAGTCTGATAAAAAAGAACACTGAAGAGGACAGACATTGTCTGTTTTGGCCTAGTGTCCCAGTTTGTGTCTTCTGTACAGGACAAGCTAGAAATCACTGCTTTGCTGTGTGGACTGTATTGTACTATTTCCTGACTATGCCCATTAACAATAGTAAAAATAAATCTTAATAATTGTTTATGGACTTTAGGTTCCCATCTTCTAAGCACTTAAGGATCACTCCTTTGACTATTTATTCTGATCTCTGAACCACTCAGAAATGTTTTTTCTCCCCACAGAGTGGGCTAGAAAAAAAAACAACAACAAAAAAAAAAACCAAACAAAGATAATATCTTTCTAAAATGTATCAAATCCAACATGAAAGGGTCCAAGCAAAAATAATCCCACCTGTTAGCCCAGTAAGCTATTTTGATGTTTAACTGACCTCAGTGCTGGAAAAATGGCAAAATTATTTTCATCCTCCAAAGGCAATGTGTTCCAAATGGTACTTCCTATGTAGCTCTGTCATGAGAACTTTATCCTGAGAACTATTACCCTTCCGCTAAGATATCACCTCAGTTTTGTGCAACAGAGTATATAGGGATTTCACTGATGGAAAGCAATTTCTGTGACTTTTGTTGAGTGACTTTTGATGTTTGCAGCATTCTTTCCTGAACAGCGTGCACAAAGAAAATGCTGTTCCATTGTGAAGTAATCTTGAGAAAAGTAGAAGGAGGAAGGCTCTGTGGCAGACCACAAAAACACTGTCCCTCTACTCCTGAAGCAAAAACTACCTAAGTGATGAGACACTGGGACTTATATCTTCCAGATGGAAAATCAAGAGCAAAGCTTCCAGCCTGGGGCTTCTCCCAAAAAGAAAGTGAAATGTGTTAACTTTCTGGGCCTGTCAGCTCCTGTGCTCAGAGTATACAAGCTTAGTGACTTTTGTCAATTTAATTTCTGGGAGGTACCTTCTCTAAGAGAATTGGACTCATGGTGGGTTCTCTGACTTCTGGTTTTGGTGCTATCACAGGGGCTGTGTTTCACCATTACCTCTCTGAATCCATGTTTTACAGATGTTAAAGCTGTTGTACCACTTATCATTTTAATTTTGCCTTGTACTTTTGCCTTAAATCATGCTATGATAAATCAAAAGAAAATAAGATGCATGTTTCAAGACTGCACCACTGCCTTTGTTTTCCTACCAAAGCTGAAAAGTGTCTTTGCATTGTGTATGGTTTACCCTCCTCTGTCCTGTTCATAAGGAATAAGCTACCGATGAGTTTCAGACTTTTCTTTGTGCTGTGATAGAATCTGCCTTTCTTAATAAGAAGACTTTTGATTCTTCTAAACACACTGTAGCTTGGCCCTTGTTTTCCTTGGCATTTTGCCAAGCCTGTTACTCACATCTGAGCAGCCAGAGAAATAAAAGAATTATGATTTCCATTTGGCTTCTACTACTGCTTAGTATAATTTTCACTGGTTCTGAGATACAGCAATTGCTTTTCTTTTGTTTAATTTTTCTTTCTCATTTTGCCATTTTCTGTTTCTTTTTCTCCTTGAAAAAAACCCAACCAAACAATAAAAATTTGCTAAAATAAAATCCCTCCCCCATGCACTGTTTTTTCATCAAATAACAACTTACTTGTTCCAGAACAAGATTTTATTATCTGAAGAGGGGTTTTTGCAGGCAGAAGTGTGCTAATGAGATCATATGTAGTCAGAACATATGGAATTGCCTCACTATTATTTCTCTTTCAACTGCTTTGGAAGAAGGATGACAGCAGGGTATGTACACGTGTGAAGCAAGGCAGTAGCCATGGCTAGTAGAGCATTCCTGTACCATGTGAATATTAAAATACTGACTTCTGAAGCAAAACCATTTGTTTTTCAGAAGTACCAATGTAGGCTGGAGGAATAATCCAATGGGAACCTTACAAAATGCAACAAGAACAAATGCAAAGTCCTGCATCCAGTGAGGAAAAACCTCTTGCAACAATACAGGCCAGGGGCTGAGTAGCTGGGGAGCAGATCAGTATGTGCTTGGAGGGGAACATCGCTGGACAAAATCATTTCAGGAAGTTTCTGGAACTGCTAGGCATAATTTATGCATGGATGTATTGTCCAAGACCACAGAAAAGATGCTCTGCTTTGTATACTGCTCAGGGGCAGACAATACATAACCAGGAAAATGAAAGCAGTCTTATGGTGAAAGCTGAAGCTATCACAGTGTGGTAGCACACAAGTTCCCAAGTGATGTGAAGAAGAACACAAGCAGAAATATTACCACCCTGCACTTCAGGACAGTATCCTTCATCTTGGTTGAGAATGGGTAGGAAGATTTCCTGGGAGGCAGCCTGCCAGGGTAAAGGGCCCTGGGAGAGCTGGCTGGTCTTCTGAGACAGCCTCTGAAAACCCAAGAATGGTCCGTTCCATTTCATGGGAAAATGAATGAGTGTGGCAGGAGAGGGGCCAGGCTGCAGTGGGAATTTTATCAGACTAAGCCCAAACAAGGAAAGGAAACATATATACAGAAAATGAAACTGGGAACAAAAAAATCCTGGAAGAACACAGAAGAGCAGCACGTGGAGAGGATGCAGAAAGCCAAAACTTGCCTGAAATTGAAACTGTCAGTGTATCTGGAGAGCCCCATTTTACTGGGGTTCCCTACTAAGTTGTGCCCAGGGCAGAATTCAGGGTGGAAGTGGGAGGAGTAGCCTTATCCACAGAAAAAGAAGACTGAGAGAAAGTCCACTTAAGCAAACTAAACATACACAGCCTGTGGGTCCTGATGAAGTTCTTCCAAGGCTGCTGAGCATCCTGACTAGTGTCGTTGCAAGGCTATTCAATCATCTTTGAAATATCATGGTGATCAAAAGAGGTGATCACACACACAAACACACACACACACAAAAAAAAGACAGCCCAAATGTTGTTTTGGTTTTTCATTGTGGGGTTTGCTGTGTTTTTTTTTTTTAAGAAAAGGTAGAAAAAAAATATTGAAAGAACTGCAGGTCTGTCCTCAGCCTCTGAAAAGATAATGGAGCAAACTGTGCTGGAAGCCATGGCCAGACCTAAGAATGAAGTTACTGGGAACAGCTGGCATGGGTTTACTAAGGACAAGGTATCCAAACAAAATTGATTGCTTTCTCTGATGATATATAAATGACTACTGGTGAGGAGAGGGCACTAGATGTTGCTCACCTTGACTTTAGTGATGCTTTTGACAATTTCCAATAATGTCTTTATAGAGAAAAATGGTTTTGATGAATGACTTAAAAACCGTGAAAAACTACCCAGACTGCTGACTTCAGCTTAGGTGTCAGCTCTTCAAAGACTCGTTGACAACCAGTTACCAACTATGATCTCCAAGGGTCAATAATGAGGCAGATGCTTTGTAATATTTCCATTAATGACCTCAGCAATGGGTCAGAATGAGCTCTTGCTGAGTTTGCAGATGATAATATGTTCTGTAGAACACTTGAAACACTGGAGAACAGAAGTGTAATTCAGAAGTAACTTGATAAACTGCAGGAATGGTCAGGTATGAGATTTCTGAAGTTTTTTAAGGGCAAATGCTTCAACCTGCACTTGGGAACATGACGGCCCTGTGCAGCAACACGGATTGGGGACTGACTGTCTCAGTGGCTGCCTTGAAGAAAAGAACTTAGTCCAGATGGGCAGCAAGGACAGTGTAAGTCAGCAACACATGGTAGTGATGGGTGACCACTTTAGAGGTAATATTGTAGAGAGCTGTTGGTTAACTGGGAGAAAAGGAACAGCAACTTGAAATCTCCCACTAACTAACATGACATTGTAGTTTGTGCTGGACTCTTCTCGAGTGTCCAGGAAAAGGACAAGAAACTTGCTACAACAAGGGAAATTCCAGCTGGAATGAAAGAAATCAGAGATCACTGTGAGAGTGGTCATATATCCTAGAAAGAAGAAAAGAAAAAGATATTGAAGAGAATATGTGTGATCTCCTACTCAAGACTTCAACTTGATGTATCTTCAAGCAACCCATTCCTAGCTTTCCTTCCAAACTAAATTTTCATATACATATATGATTTTCAATGTTGCTGATTTTTGGGTCCTTGAAGGACAGACAATTATATGGGATTACCTTGGCTGTGCTCTTCGTAGTTTTCAACTCATAAAATATTCCTCTATCATAGTGGTTGGGACTTCCTAGAAGTGTGTAATAGGTTTCCATTAAAGGAAGACCAAAATAAAATTAAGGGATTTGAAAATATCCACTAGCTCCCTGTACTAAATAAGAACTAAATTGACTATATTTCTTTTGAGAATCTTTTTCTACATACTTGATTTTATCTTATTCGGCATCCATTCTGAATTTTCAAAGGAAGGGATGCACATACACTTCTCTTCTTGCTGTGGATTCCTATTGAGTGGCCATGATTTCAGAATGAGAAAGGTAGAATTGTTGGATCTTAACATCTTTATATCTCTTGTCAAAATGTCACAGGAGCCTCAAGTTCTGAGAAGAGCCTGGGGTGACATAAGTCAGGCTTGCTGGTTCTTTGCCATTCCTCCCAGCCAACACAAACTCTAGGGATTTTTTTGTAATGATTGTGTTCTGATCTAACTACTATCATATTCTGACACAGTAGCAGCTAGTTACAAGTTATTCCTCTAAGAAACGATTATTTTCCCCTGGTCTGAAGGCCTGAGTGTCCCTTTCATGCATACGTCCTTTCAACATATGTTGAAGTTGGCCAAAGAAAAACCCTCCCCATAAACCTTTTCCTTTCTTCTGAGCCCATGCTATCCTTTTGCATTTCAGGTAGACGATGATAACTTAATACTGCTGTCAGCTGTAATAAGGCTTCTCATATTTAAAAAACCTTATTTGGCTTCTGCTTGTACATTTTCAATTGGCATCATAATGCTGCTGTCTAAACACCCCACTGCTAGTTCAATCAGTGTTCAATAAATTTGCTGCAGGGTGGAGTATGGGGGATAGCACCAGTGGTCTTAACCCTACAACAGCTACTCTGAGAGAAGACTCAAGGATACTGATTCTGCCTCTCTTTCCCTGGTATGGAGAAATACTAGAAGCCCTTGCCACTTCTTTGGGAGTGGTTCTGGGTATGACAGAAAAACTGACTGGTGAAACTGAGTTGTGCCTAAGGCACAGGGCAACCATCAATGAAAGTCTTCCAGCGGTGGGGGGGTAAGTTTGAGGTCCTCAGCCATGAACTAGCACGATGTCTTCACCATTGGGCTAATTTTAATTTTTTTTTAGCCTGTAGGTGTGTTAGCAAGTGACTGTCACCCTGTGCAGTCAACAGTTAACTCTTACTGATGAAGTAGTTTGGTGGAGGCAAGACCCTCACAGGCAGAAATATGACTGATACTTCAGAGGTACTCTTCAAACCATTCTTTTTTTCAAGTGAGTGAGAAACATCAACAAAACTACTGGGGTATACAGTCAGATGCAGTTATCTGAAACAAGTGCAAATGAGCACACACAATATCTTGAACATTAAGTAGCATTTGTTCCCTTGAAGTGATATGAGTTCCCCAAAAGAAGTGGAAGTAGTGCTGTCTAAGGAGTTTTACTAAGGATGTGTCCTATTACAAGGACAGATACAGCTTTTGTAGTGACAATTGCTCTGAGGAAGATGAAGCTACAGCATTAAAAAGGAAAAAAGAGAAAGATAACTATATACTCTAGACGTTGGGACCTGCCATCAGGAGGAGCATAGCATATGACAGGCGTGCAGCCTAACCCCATGCCTAAACTCAGGAAGGAATTGGGAAGTGCATATCTGGGAAGAGTATGGGACTACTGCTCTATTGTTACTGAGCAGAAGCCATATGAGGTCACTGGTGAAGGATCAGTGAGCAGGAAATGATTTGACCCACGCTGTTGCACTGCAGATGGACTGTGGCAGTCAT